>NC_085130.1:12715000-13315000 GCF_030269925.1 Bombyx mori
CAACACTATCGGTTTGAGCCCCGTGAGCTCACCTCCTAGTTCGGTGAATCTAGAATAACCCCTCGAGGTTACTTTTTTTTTTTTTTTATTGCTAAGATGGGTGGACGAGCTCACAGCCCACCTGGTGCTAAGTGGTTACTGGAGCCCATAGACATCCACAACGTAAATGCGCCACCCACCTTGAGATACAAGTTCTGAGGTCTCAAGTATAGTTACAACGGCTGCCCCACCCTTCAAACCGAAACGCATTACTGCTTCACGGCAGAAATAGGCAGGGTGGTGGTACCCACCCGCGCGGACTCACAAGAGGTCCTACCACCAGACTACAATTGAAATTATAAATTTGTAGACTAATATGATTCTAATGTCAAAAACTATTATTTTACTTCTATAACCACAGATTTCGCGAAGACTACAGTATAGACAAATTATATTAAAGACAAACAGTATGTACATATTAATCTATTCTCAATTTGACCACAGACTATAAGCAATAACAAAAGTTTGACGATAAACAAATAATATGCATGCGTGTGTGTGTCAAATACGTGGTAGTATGTGTAATGTTTTTATTCATTGATTCAATGTATTATTTATGCATAATTTAAAAAAATATCTTAACGTTCTGCACTCCTTCTCTATATTCTCTGTAAGTGTGGAGAATTTCATACCGTTTGCGCAATTTTCGTTAAAATGGATACAAAGTTTTTGATTCACGTATTAATATATAGATACTCACCAGTTTCTAAGAGCTGAGCGAACATGCTCTGGACATTCGAGTGGTGGTGCTTCCAACGCAGGCAGTACTGTTGCGGCGTCATCTTCGTCAGACCAGATCCTCCTTGGTCCACACGCTTCTGGACGTCCACTTAAACCGATTAAACTAGCTTTGGTATAGAAGTCAATAGCGCTTCCTTGTTTTGGTTTGGTTCTTTTGGTCGAATTTTGATATATATAGATATATTTTTTATTTTTTTAAACTAAATTAAGAGTATTATAAATGTGGAATGTGGCTTCGTCTTTGGCGGGCGCGTTGTAACCTGGAACAATTGAAAGGTGTTTAATTCGAGGGCTCATTCGGAATAATGTTGCACAGAATTGGTATTGTTATTCCCGTAAGAGTAACGCCATCTATCGCTGAATAGCCGAAACGAATATCGAAGGAACTCGTAACGTCGAGAAAGGTACAACGCCATCTGTTGTCAGATAGCGGAAACACACAATACTCGACTTGTGAGGAATGTTTTCGACGATTCTAGGGATTTCGTTTCGACTATAATCAGAAGTACTCGAAGCGAAAGGTGCGAACGGATCACCTGAAGCGAAGCGGAAGAAGCGAATTGAGAATTTTAATGTGTTTGTGAAGTGTTTTAAATGTTCTAAGTGCTAATACAGTGTTAACTTGTAATTCGTTCGAATTTTATTTATCCCGAACCCCAGCGCGTAACAGTATTTAAAAGGGTGGGAGTTTAGTTGCGAACGAACCTATACCAGTCTAGAGTTGAAATTGAGATTTCAGAGCCCCCTTATTATACTAAGGTCAGTATTGTTTCGAATGCGCTTTTATCAGCTCGGCCTGTATCTATATATCTATATGACAAAATCTTTGAACGTCATTTTCGCAGACTTGAAGATGAGTCGACTATTATCAAAGCTGGCAATGTGACTTTTGGACAATTCGACATCTTAGATAAATAACAGGTTAAGTATTAACCTTAATTTAATGCAGGTTTTGAACCGTATTCTTTGAAGGAGACGATTATATTCTAATCAATCTGTATTGACATATCAATAATTTTTGTTGTCCAAATGCACAGATTGCCACCTTTGATAATAGACGACTCAGATGTCCTATTAACTTGACAATTCGCACGCGCGTCGAGAACCGATGGCGATACAACAGTTTTATTACATTGACCTAATATCGCGAGCAGGATAACAAGGATATAATAATCTTAATATTCTACTCGTTAATGAATGCTTGAAGTCACGACGACTTCAACTTTTTTCGTCTATTTATTTTATTTTATTGCTTAGATGGTTGGACGAGCTTACAGCCCACCTGTTGTTAAATGGTTACTGGAACCCATAGACATTTACAAAGTAAATGCCACTACCCACCTCGAGATATGAGTTCTAAAGTCTCAGTATAGTTACAACGGCTGCCCCACCCTTCAAACCGAAACGCATTAATTACTACTTCACGGCACGAATAGAGGGCGGTGGTACCTACCCATGCAGACTCACAAGAGGTCCTACCACCAGTAATTATGCAAATTATAATTTTGCGTGAACATTTGTTGAGTACGTATTTCATTAGAAAAATTGGTACCCGCCTGGGATTCGAGCACCGGTGCATCGCTACGCGTACGAATGCACCGGACGCCTTATATCTTAAGCCACGACAACTTATGTATGTATTATTCGTCCTATTTAATTCGAGGATACGTCCAATATGAAGTCAAGTCAAATTTAGTTGATCGGTCTATTAAGATAATACAAGTACGTCTCTATTTAAATCTGAGCTGTTCGTTGATTTGTTCATATAAATACGACACAAGTACGTAAGAACAGTAAACAGAAATGTTTCCTTAACTTGTCAAACAATCAACTTTTTGTTTGTCCAGAGACGGATTCAGAGATTGGGATAATTGAGACCCAAAATATACATATATTGCATTTTAATTTGAAAGACGAATGCTAGATTTAAAAGCGCAGTTCGCACGCCAAACTTTCAGTAAGCATTATAAAGTGAAATATGTATAAACATTACTTACTACTACATAGTATAAAACAAAGTCGCTTTCTCTGTCCCTATGTATGCTTAAATCTTTAAAACTACGCAACGGAGTTTGATGAGGTGGTACTCACAAGAGGTCCTACCACCAGTAATACACAAATTATAATTTTGCGGGTTTCATTTTTATTACACGATGTTATTCTTTCACAGTAGAAGTCAATAGTGTACATTTTTTATGTACGTTATTCATTAAAATAAATATTAAAAAATAAATAAAAATTGGTACTCGCCTGCGGGATTCGAACACCGTGGCATCGCTCGACACGAATGCACCGGACGTCTTATCTTTTAGTCCACGACGACTTCAGTGCTTATCAGATCCCCTAGAGGCCTAGACATAACATAAGCCCCGCTATCTTCTTTTCAGACATGAGGCTGAAGTTTCAATTAAGGTTACACGTACTCCAATACAAGAAGTAAATCTTACCGGCATAAATAGGCAAGATGATGTTAGTTACCTCTGCGAGCCTTCTATACGACAAAGCAAAGAACATCAACATAGCGAATTTAATAACAAGCCTTTTACCTATGAAGTTGCCATTTTAAGAATACTGGCCATTTCAAACGTAATTTATGTATGATTGGCAATAAATTCTTAATTTAAAATGTATTTTTTATTTTAAAATTATGGAATCATATTTTCAAATTCGTGTCATTTGTTTCTTGATTAGTGTTTTGTTTTGACTATATTTCTATATTTTACGTCAGTATGCACTCGATAAAAATATGAGTATTTATAGATAGGGGTTCCGTAGCGGTAGCAATTACGCACAATCGGCACAAGACATTAATGACGTGACCACTACTACCAGGGACGTCTTAAATTAGGCTGGGGCCCTTGGGCACACAAGAATTTGAGGCCCTTATGGAAAGTAAAAAAAAGCGAATTATAATAACATTTTTTTACTGAGTATGACATTTATTATAGGTAATCAAATACAGTATGATATAATATGTCATTTAATGATATTAGAATGCTGCTGGTTTTTTGGTTGGATAACGGAAACCGTTATTGTAATCGCTAGATGGTGTACTTAGTAAATTAGGTAGGATGCGTTCGGAAATATTATTAATTAGTAGAGTAGGAATAGGCGTAGTCATCGATATAATGGCGTAGTATAGGTATGCCGTGTAAATTGCCGTTTTTTACTTGAATTTAAATTTTTTCAATATATTTTTTTAATATTGAATTGTCATCAGTCCTTAATCAGTATACCAAATTTCGAGTTGATCCGACGTTTTGAAGGGGGTCAAAATCATGTTCAAAGATTCCGTTACAAACATACATACGTCTGAAGCTAATAAAAGCGTATTAAAAATTAGCCCTGTCGTCGCACAAAAGCTAAAATCAGCAACGAGGAATTAAAGGCGATAGTGGAAGCTGACGATACTCATTCTACCGCTGAGTTAGTAACAGCTTTCAACGTTAGCATCAAAACAAATATTAGTCTATTTGCGTCAAATTGGCAAGGTAAACAAACTTGATATGTGGGTACCGCATGATCGCAAGCGCGACGAACTCGTCAAGGTATGCCTTGCGTCGCTAAACAGACGCAGAGACGAGGAAATTTTGAAGCGCATTGTCGCTTCTGATAAAGAATGTGTTCTTTTTGATAATCGCATGCAGTCATAACGTTGATTAAACCCGGATTCAATACGTAGGCATTGCCCCTAATGAAAACTTACGCCTAAAACAATCATGGTCACAATTTTTGCCTACCTATTCACTGGTAGCCTAAGAGGCTATTCAAGCTGCGCGCGGGTTAAGTGAGCTCACGGTCTCCAACAGGGAGAATTTTTTAATAGCGATCTCAGCAAGATCAGTGCTTCAACACCTGAGAGTCTGCAACAAATGCTTCTGAGGAGTTTGTTGGCTCTCGCACGCCGGTCCTCTTTAGGAAGGGTACTTAAAATTCCCACTGCGCTGGCAAAGATGCATCAATACTCTGAGTACACATTTTGCTTGATAGAACAAAATAATTATTATAATATGGCGACTTTTGTATATTTTTCGGCATGTTAAACGGAAACATAGATTTGCATTCAAAGTTAGCATTTGAAACCTTCAGCGGTAGATTGAGTATCGTCAGCTTCCATTATCGCCTTTAATTCGTCATTGTTGATTTTAGTTTTCGTGGGGTAGACGACGGGGTTTATTTTTTACATCAAAATTTATTTCCATATCGGAAGCCTTCAAATCTATATAGAGTCGTGCGTTCGTTTGTAATGTTCACGTCAATAATGTCTTGAGCCATTTTTGCAGAATTGCTACCGCTACGGAACCCGTATTCTATAAATACTCATATTTTTATCGTGTGCATATTGACGTAAAATATACAAATGTAGTCAAAACAAAACACTAATCAAGAAACAAATGACACGAATTTTGAAAATATAATCCCATATTTTTTAAATAAAAAATGACATTTTAATTTAGGATTTATTGCCGATCATGCATAAATTACGTTTCAAATGACCAGTATTCTTAAAACGGCAACTTCATAGCTAAAGACTTGTTATTAAATTCGCTATGTGGATGTTCTTAGCTCTGTGGTATTGAAGGCTTGCAAAGGTATCCAACTTAATTAATTGAAACTTAACTGAAACTTCAGCCTCATGTCTGAAAAGAAGATAGCGGAGCTTATGTTATGTCTAGGGGATTTCATAAGTACTGAAGTCGTCGTGGCCTAAAGGATAAGACGTCAAGTGCATTCGTATCTTACGATGCACCAGTGTTCGAATCCCGCTGACGGGTACCAATTTTTCTAATGAAATACGTACTTAACAATTGTTCACGATTGACTTGTTCAATCTATACTAATATTATAAAGAGGAAAGATTTGTTTGTTTGTTTCTATCGAATAGGCTCCGAAACTACAGAACCGATTTTAAAAATTCTTTCACTGTTTGAAAGCTACACTATTCCCGAGTGACATCTTTTTTGAAAAAATTAGGGATCCTTACTGAAACTCTAATAATGTAACCTAAGATGTAAAAAACTTACCTAAAATAGTCTTTCCATCGCGTGCCGACCCGAACGGAGTCGGAGCAGGCCGCTAGTAATTAATAATCATGCAATAATATGTGTGTTTCTAATCATATGACCACCACTATGTATACTCAGAGGCAAGCCTTACTTCTTCGATTCATCACAACCCATATAATGTATATATCCCACAGCTCCACCAAACGAATCTAAAACGTAGGCTAACGTTCCAACTCCATACAAATTTGCGTTAACTTTTACGCTATCGAGAACGTTAAAAAGCTTGCACTAAGCACACCCTAGCCCCAAAGTAAGATCCGTTAATCTATGGGAACTGGAGAATGACAAGCTAACTTTATATACGTTTTTAATATATAGATCAGGTTTGGCCAATCGACCGACAGCGGTTATTAGTCGAATCGATTATGGCAAGGCAAAAAATATTAAACACATAGAACCGACCGCGCAATGTAAGAAAAACGTAACGAAACAAGTTATTACTAGAAGCCACACAGACACAGCCCACTGAGTTTCTCGCCGGATCTTCTCAGTGGGTCGCGTTTCCGATCCGGTGGTAGATTCTGCGAAGCACGGCTCTTGCTAGGGTTCGTGTTAGCAACGTCGTCAGGTTTGAGCCCCGTGAGCTCAGTTACTAGTTAAGGTTACGCTGAAATAGCCTCTCAATGTTATCAGATTAGGTAGAAAAAAAAAACTAGAAATAGGTAAAATTTCATTATTATGTTCATTTTTTTAATTATACTGAATTATGTTCTTTCATTTAATTTCAAGGAATGTCATTGGTAGATCGCAGATGGTAGCGTCAGTTGCATCTAATCATTTTAGCGACCTCTGATATTAAACACCCAGATAAATAGCAAAGAAATCTGTTAGTCGCATGAATGTTTGCGCGGTGCGGGAATCGAAGCCACGGCCCTCGACCCAGCCCAAGTCGGAGCCGCAATAAGAGTATGCTTATTAAATGCTGTACGGTAATTTTCTTTTCTTCACCCCACCCCCGTAATGAACACAGAACACTTTGAGAAGACGGCACCACATGAAAACCCTCTTGTCGTGGCCGCTGGAAACTACATACCCGATCCTGTAGACCGAATGGTAAACAGTCGACGTCGCCCAAAGCACGTTATTACGGATCCTCCCGATCCATTGACGGTGCTTTTAGGTACCACAAGCACCGGTCACCGTCCTCACCGAACCCGTCGCTTGGGAAGAAGGGTTGACGAGTAAATTAACCCTCAGACACAGCCCATTGAGTTTCTCATCGAATCTTCTTAGTGGGTCGCGTTTCCGATCCGGTGGTAGATTCTGCGAATCACGGCTCTTGCTAGGGTTCGTGTTGGCAACGTCGTCAGGTTTGAGCCCCGTGAGCTCCCCCCGTGAACAAAAAAAGGAACACCGAAATCCCTCCCTGCACACACGATAAGTCCCTGAACCTCTGACACGGATGCTATCATTGTTCCGAAAAAAAAAAAAAAAAATTATAATTACGTCACAAACACGATAGCTTATCGAATAGTTCTGGATGTAGAAAAACAATCAAAAACACAAAATTATTCCATTCGAAATTATTCAAGATAAGTACCGACAAATTACATTGGCCCGATAAGTTTTCGTGAGGGCATACCTATTGGTTAAATTGAATTTGCATTCCATTCCCTTTTAATCTGATAACATTGGATAGACATAGAGACACTAGCGAACCGCGGACATGTTTTTTTTTGCTTACCTGGCGAGTGTCTATGCGAGCTCACAGCCCACCTAATGTTAAGTGGTTACTGGAGCCCATAGACATCTACAACGTAAATGCCGCCACCCACCTCGAGATATAAGTTCTAAGGTATCGGTATAGTTACAGCGGCTGCCCCGCCCTTCAAACCGAAACGCAATATTGCTTCACGGCGGGAATAGTAGTGGTACCTACCCGCGCGGACTCACAAGTCCTACCAACAGTAATTACGCAAATTATAATTTTGCGAGTTTGATTTTTATAACACGATGTTATTCCTTCACCGTGGAAGTCAATCGTGAATTTGGTAAGTACGTATTTCATTAGAAAAATTGGTACCGGCCTGCGGGATTCGAACACCGGTGCATCGCTACATACGAATGCACCGGACGTCTTATCCTTTAGGCCACGACGACTACAATACTAATACTAGGCTAGAATTTATTTCTTTTACTCGCTATCGTTACTTTCTTATGTATCATTGATCGGAACCCCTTCTCAGATAAAGGTCTCCTCCAGCTTCTTCCAAGCCACTTTATCCGTGGCTTTCTTTTTCCAATCGCTTTTATATCTTCTATCCACCTTTTTTTAGGGAGCCCTCGTCCGTTAACGGAATTATATTAAAAAAAAAGTTTTCCTCAACCGTGCTGAAGAAATTGGGTCCGCAGCGAGAACGTTTAGAAGACATACGAATACATAAAGACGCGAAGATTCATTATATATGTTACGGTAAATGTACACTCTTGGGAAATGTACACTTTTATCGGTAAATGTGTAAATTTTAGCGGTAGGCAGCGGCTTGGCTCTGCTCCTGGCATTGCTGAAATCCATGGGCGACGATAACCACTCACCATCAGGTGGACCGTATGTTCGTCTGCCTACAAGGGCAACAAAAAAAAGGTTAAGTATATGTGAACTGAAGATAATGTTTAAGTACGTATAAAAATATTTTTCAGGCTTGGGAAGAGTCGCATAATGCCCTTGGGGTTTTCTGCGACTTATCTAAAGCTTTTGATTGTGTTGAGCATAATACATTGTTGAGGAAATTACACCATTATGGTATTAGGGGCTTTTCATAGAACTTATTAAATCTTATTTATCCGGAAGAATCCAAAAGGTAGACGTTAAAGGAACGAGATCTTCCGGTGTCTTACTTAATATGGGTGTTCCTCAGGGTTCCATATTGGGTCCCTTCTTATTTCTTGTATATATCAATGATTTACCTAAGTTTATTGAAACCCGTCGCGAGGTCGTATTATTCGCTGATGATACATCATTATTGTTTAAAATTAAACGACATTTGGAAGATTATGACGATGTGAATGATGCTATCTCGCGCGTGATACATTGGTTTAGTGTTAATAATCTGTTATTAAATAACAAAAAAACAAAATGTATAAAATTTACCACACCTAATGTTAGACAAGTAGACACTAATATTACTGTAAGTGGAGAGACACTGGAGCTTGTGGATTCGACAGTTTTTCTTGGTATAACAGTTGATTCCAAGCTGCAGTGGGGTCCTCACTTATGCAAGTTAGCGAGTAGGCTTAGTTCTGCAGCGTTTGCGGTAAAAAAAATACGAATGTATACTAATGAAGATACGGCACGCCTGGTTTATTTTAGTTATTTTCATAGTGTTATGTCCTATGGCATTTTGCTATGGGGCAATGCTGCCGATGTCGAAACGATTTTCATCCTGCAGAAGAGGGCTATTCGTGCTATTTATAATATGCACCCGAGGGAATCCTTGAGGGACAAGTTTAAGGAAATCAAAATTCTAACTTTAGCGTCCCAATACATTTTTGAAAATTTATTGTACGTGCGTAAAAACATTGAAGAATTCCCCAGAGTCTGCGATTTGCACAATGTGAACACTAGGAACAAACATAGGCTTGCGTTACCGGCGACTCGAATTAAGAAAATAAGCAACTCTTTCAGGGGGCTGGGTGTACAGCTTTTCAACAAGATCCCACTAAACGTTCAACTACTACCTGTTCATAGATTTAAGAAAACTGTTAAGGAACGTTTGTGCAACAAGGCATATTATAAAGTTAAGGATTATTTACTAGATGGCACTACGTGGGAATGAGGCGCTCGCTCCTGGCCTTTTCATTTTTCATTATTATTATTATTTTTTTAATTGTATTTTTTTGACTTGTTTTTTCTTTTATTGTGAATATTTCTATTTATTTAAAAAAAAGAAAATATTTGAGAAAAAACAAAAACAAAAAAAAGCCCGCTGAGTTTGTTTCGCCGGTTCTTCTCAGGACTGTGGCTTTTTTTGGAACCGGTGGTAGAGTTAACATTGTTATTTGTATTTTGACATTCAACAAGTGTGTCATACTGACATCTAAGTTGAAATAAATGATTTTGAATTTTGTACATTTCCGCGACTAATGTGTACTCCTGCCTTCAGGTATTGGTAAATGTATACTCTTACCTTGATGTTTTAAAAAAAGTTGAAATACAAATAAATGAATAATGTTGTTGCAGTAAAAAAATATTTATTTAAATAAACATAATACAAATAGCTTTAATAACTTTAATAAATTATAAATAAATAACCTTTTCTTTGCATATTATATAGTATGTCGTGAGTTAGGTTAGGTTAGGTTAGGTTGTAGTGGTATTTCGAGCGTGGAAGCTTCAATCTCGGCGTGCCGTGCTCGAGGCGTGGTCTCGGCGCCTGGCGGAACCCGCCTACGGGCGACGGACTGTCGAGGCGATCCGCCCGGTCCTCTCGGACTGGGTGAATCGCGACCAAGGACGTCTCACCTTCCGGGCGACGCAAGTGCTCACAGGACACGTCTGTTTCGGTCGCTACCTGCACCTCGTCGCCCGGAGGGAGCCGACGCCGAAGTGCCACCACTGCAGTGGCTGCAACGAGGACACGGCGGAGCACACGCTCGCGTACTGCACCGCTTTCGCGGAGCAGCGCCGCGTCCTCGTTGCAAAAATAGGACCGGACTTGTCGCTTCCGACCGTCGTGGCTACGATACTCGGCAACGACGAGTCCTGGCAGGCGATGCTCGACTTCTGCGAGTCCACCATCTCGCAGAAGGAGGCGGCGGAACAGGGAGAGCTCTTCTTCCCTCTCGGCGCCGTGCCGCCGCCGTCGGGCCGGGGGTCGGAGGAGGGCGTTTGTCCAGCTCCAGCCCCTATGAGGAGGCAGTCTCCTCCCGGTGATGGTCACGGGGCGACCTAAGGGAGTTGAGGCTGCGCCGCACGCCGTCACTCTAGCGCGCTGGCACCAGGAGGACGGGACGACGCGTCGGCGGCTGCGGACTGCGATGCGGTCCGCAGTTTCGTCGTCGCTGTCGTCGCCGAACATACTGTTGAAGAGCAACCCGGTCGGCGGTGTATCGCGTTCCGACCCGGCAGGCTGGTTCTGGCCCAGCGGGGTATCCCGGAACACCAGCGGCAACGCCCGGGCGGCTGGTAGGGCCGCCGTACCGCGGAGACCGACGTCGTTGGTCGTCAACTATCGCCTCGACGACCCGTCGGTCGGACGTCCTCGGGGTGGCGCCGCGTGTCTGGTTGTAGTGTTGACCGCGGGAACCCCCCTACTCTGACCGGGTTCTGACCCCGGACCGAGATCGGACGTCGGGTGTAAGAGTGCAGGGGAGTCGTTTAGTGGGTGGGCCCTAAAATTCTTGGGCCCGCGATCTGCTTTCAACACCTGCAGATCGTTGAGTCTCACATACACCGCGCGCCCCCTAGGCGCGGACCTCGTAGGAGGTTCGGCCCCCGGCCCGAAAAGAAAAAAAGGTTGTAGTGGTACGCATGCGCACTACATTACTAGCACTTGCGATTTCGTATTTTGTACGCCATGCTCACATTTACCAAAACGACATGGTTATTTAAAAGGCTATTTGGTTTAAGCGACATTTCGCTTAATACGCGACATTTATCTCTGTAATTAAGAGTCGGTTTTATTTGGTATCGGCATCAACAGTTCGATGTTTTTAATTGAACTTCAATTAAGTTCACCACATTCGAACAGTTGAAGAAGTTTTTTATTTTATTGCTTAGATGGGTGGACGAGCTCACAGACCACCTGATGTTAAGTGGTTACTGGAGCCCATAGACATCTACAACGTAAATGTGCCACCCACCTCGAGATATAAGTTCTAAGGTCTCAGTATAGTAACAGCGGCTGCTCCGCCCTTCAAACCGAAACACATTACTGCTTCACGGCAGAAATAGGCAGGGTGTTAGTACCTACGGTACCCGTGCGGACTCACAAGACCTCCTACCACCAGTTTTTTGTTATGATATTTTTTCCAAATTTTTAACTGTAAATGGCTTTCCTGTAAAGTTGAAAATAGAAAAAAGAAATAAATTGTGTTTGCATTGTGCTAAGATAACTCTTATGCAAAAAAGTATATTGTGTATGGCACCGAAAATATATAATAAGCTATACTATAAAAAAAGACAAATTATTTTTATTTAAAGACAACTTAAAAAAATTATTGACCTTAAGATGTTATTATACAGTTAACGATTTTTTAAATGATAAATCATTATGTTCATATTAAATTAGCTTCTTTCTGTTCTTTGTTTTCGTTTTATGATATAAATAACTAATTCTTATTCAATTAATTTATTTTGTTGTTTGATATTTTAATTAATTACTTAACATATTTACTGACTGCATTTAATGAAAATATTTATTGAATAATATTTGCACGCCGATCTGGTAGCAGGTTCTATAAAATAACTATCAACAACTTTGTAAACCTGCTAATAAAGTTTGATTTAATAGAAAATAGACCAAATATTCTTTCACTTCTCGATAAAATGACAATAAACAATGCGAGATAAAACCATAAACATTAGACTCGGGCTCGCGAATACCGAAGAAAATACGTTTCTATATATTTGTTTTTTTTTTTTAAATTAGTAACACTATTTTTCGTAAAAGCGAAAAAAAAACAACTAAAAATAAATTAGAAAAGAATAAAATCGGTTGACAAACATGAAAGAAAAGGCGCTAAAAATATTTCGTCTCTGTCTATTTACTAGCAATAAACAGAGACGGACGAAGCTAGCGACGCCAGGCACGACACAGCCGCGTTGCCATGGTTACAGAATTTTCTCGAACAATTCTCCCAGCAAGCAATATACAAACAAAAACGCGAACATTGCTAAACCGGTGCAAACCAATTTTCATATTTTCACACAGACTTATCAATAATGCGTTCAATGGTTAGTTTCTTATTTATTTCTTTTCATCCTATTAGCGTTAAACTTACTTTCACCTATTTTGCAGAAATTCCGAAATGATTTTTGAAAGAAAGATACGTTATAAAAAACTAAATAAAATAAAAGAAAAATCAATGCTAAATTCACAGAAACTAATATTAATTATCATTTTTATATGTTATTAACTCATTAAAGATGTTATACGTGGGCGCGCTAAGATACGTCCGTAAAGGTTAATACTTAAATACCTATAAATCAAAATGCGCAAGTAGTCGGTATTCCGACGCTCCGCACTTTCTACGCATTCATAGACTCGATGTATCGACGATTCGCGTTCAAAGAGTTAAAAGCATTTTCAAGTATTTTTTTTTATAAACTCTCCCTAAGGGACAATGCTCAAAAGTGGGCCAACTTTATGTCAAAACTATTTGTACCGTAAAATGGGGCGATTAGGGACAAATTCCAACTTTATGAGCAATTTTAAGGTAGTTGTTGATGTATATAATGCTATATCAGGATCAAAATGATTGAGTCTTGGGGGCATCTTTGTTGTCTAATTTAAAATTATGCAACTAGCATTCCAGTTTAAGCAAAAAATGCAAAAATAGGTCTAATCCCTATTTACCCGAAAATTGCGGTTAATTGGGACGAAATGAGAAATTTGCTAGGGTTGGCACTACTTTTATTTTTATATATAGTTTTAATTAATTAATTTATTTCGTTGCACCAACAAAGTGATCATCAATAAAAAAAATTGAAAAACTGACAAAAGTACATGGCAGACATCACCTCAATTATAGGTGCAATCGACAGTGCTGATATTTCTATCTGGGTTAAGAGATTAGGTGTGTCGGTTATTCCATGGATTAATCAGATGAATACCCCCACTCTGAACAAATATTAAATATTTTATTATGTATTACTTAGACATTTTTGTCCACCTTGAGATTTCATTGATCTTGTTACATGTCTCTGCAAAATCGACTTACTTATATTAAATTGCTTATCTATTTCAACTAAAGATTTATTCCCAATTTCGCTTCGATAAACCAGATTTTTACCAACAAATTTAAAAAATATTGTTATAACTACATAGACAACCCTACAAATCTGTACCTATTTATACTTAGGTCGTTTCCATTTCACGTATTCTCATCCCAATTGACCTCTTTTTCGTTGTTATTTGTACCTAAGACGTCCCCAATATCCCCAAAAACAACAGATTTTTACATGTATTTTTATTTAATCAAATACATTAAAACCAATAACAACTGAGACTTACCTTTAATATATATGCTGGTTCAAACACTAAATAACGTTTATAAATCATAGTCGTCTTCTATTATTATCAAATAAATAAAAGAGAGCAAAGTTTCTAGCACTAAAATAATTACCACCACAGGAAGTTAATTTGAAACGCGATTTTTTATAAGTTAGCAGCTATTATCATGCATATTCAGAGTTGTTTTGTGAACTTTCAACATTCTACTATTAAACTACAAAAAAATGGAAGATTTTGCAACGAATATAAAACTTATATTGAGCGTCGAAAGATTTTCCCGGTTTTTTCCCGATTCGCCTTTCAATCCCTAATCGCCCCATTTTACCGGTACTTGAAAAACTATGCCTTATTTTTTGACGTTGTTTAGTTTATGTATCAACATTTCTTTCGCCCTGGTATGGTTTTACAAAAAAATAAATTATTTATTTGATAACATCCCAAAACTTAGTGCCACAGTTTTTAAATTCACCAATAGGCAATTATTACTTAAAACCATGAATTATTTAATATTTTTAGATATTAATGATTCCATTAGTAAAAATCTCAATGGCCTGCCATTACTCTATTCTTATTATATTATATGATCAGAGAGTTTTGGCAGCAACCCGAGTGAAGCGTCACTTGAAGTTTTATTTTAATGTTTTTTTTAATAGTTTATTGTGATGTGTAATATATAAATTGGGTGTTGTTTTGTGTATTAAACGTCAATAATCGTTGTTCAAGATTATTGAGGCATTGGAATAAAGCTGTGGCTAACATAGCAGTGACTGTTTTTTTTTTCAAGATAATAAATAGGTCTGCGGAAATTCATGCTCACTCAATGAGCTATTCATCGAGTTGACGTCAAAACTCCCAAAAAGCAATAAAAAGAGATACACCGGCTTTTTATTTACATAAAAAAATATAACTACGACAGACTAGGCTGTATAGTCTACGCTCTTTGCCTGCTTATTGGCGAATTTAAAAACAACAACAACAATTTCGTTGTCGGCTTCCGGATTTCATTTCATTTTATTATTATTATGAGGATATAATAATAATAAAATGTACGTAAGGGCTTATTTCTAGCAACATTAACCACAATTAACTTATTTAATACTGTAAATAATGATGAAAGCGATTATTGATTTCGAAAAAAACAATTAACAACTTAATTTTAGCTGCAGAAAAAAACAGATATCTCTTAAACCTGGGTGAGAATATAAAAATCGTTTTCTGAATATGAAACGATATTTCTTTGTCTATCAAATTAAATTAAAACCATCATGACGCGACAATTTTTTTAGGGGCCCAAACGCCCATAGAAAATGGGCATTGTCCTTTCATTTGATTTTGTATAATAAATTACTATTCCACATAGTGTTCGTCTCAAAGGTTGGGGGTGAGATGTTTTCGTAAATTTTTCTGAGCAATATTCATTATTTTAAATGGTAGCAGTTTTGTTTAGACTTATTTTGAATCAAAAATATATACCGTATGTATTTGGGACGTTATATTACTTTCAAACTTTTAAATCATGGAATCTAAAGGCAAAGAACATTTGTTTTTGTCAATTCTTCCGTTTGGACTGGCAAAGGATACACAGCCCATACCGCCAAGCCTTTCAATTATTTTTTAGCTAAAAGTCATTTTCGTTAAATCTATACTGCTGTAGAGGTAGTTTTTGTCTGTCTGTACAGTATCGATTGCATTCCGATTAGTAAAGCAGTTTTTCCTTACACATGCCAAGTTTCAAAAACTTAAAATGCGTTTTGTTATCAATGATCAACGTTTAGTTGCTATCTTTTTTTTATATATTTTTTTGTTTTTGCAGAGTTTTAAAAGTATTATAAACTAGCGGCCCGCTCGGGACTTTAACAAAAATTTCAACGATATTTGACGTGGTTTAATTTTTTTAAATAAAAGAACACTTATTGTGGCATAACTATAATAGTTACACTTTTTCTAAATAATAATGTGTTCTACAAAGTCGTAGTACATTATTTTATTCTATCATCAATAGTTTTCGCAGGGCACGCGATGTAAAGAATATTTTAGGTATTTTTTTACACCTTGGGCTACATTATTGGAGTTTTAGTAAGGATCCCTAATTTTTTTCAAAAAAGATTATAGCCTATATCACTCGGGAATAGTATAGCTTCCAAACAGTGAAAGAATTTTTCAAATCGGTTCAGTAGTTTCGGAGCCCATTCAATACAAACAAACAAACAAATCTCTCCTCTTTATAATATTGGTATAGCTACACGAAAATATTTGGATTCTTACCTTTTATAAATCAGACAACTCTTATAAGGAAACAATAAAAAATAATAGTGGTACAAAAACTGCCGTTCTTCTTTCTATATATGTACATATGGATGTAGTTCGTTTTTGGCGGGAAGGCGTGGAGCCAAGTTGTGTGAATTGTTTTATTTTGTTAATTTATTCGTTTCCTCAGGTTTATTAACTGTTTAGTATCTGTGAAAATGCATAAGTGTGGGAAAATGAAACAATGCGGTTTGACGTAGCTGGCGGGGTCTTCCAAAAAGTCCACTGTGGTCTCGGTAAGTAACCACCATTTTAATAAGACTTTATTTGATCGCATCAATTTTAACTCAATTATGTACAATCTCAAATATATCAGTTTCATCTCATTCAGCTCCATATTATTTTTCCTATAACAGAATTTGTATTTAATTAATAATTGTTTTTTTTTTAATTCGTCAAAACATTGGCGTCGCAGGACTTCAATTGCCATACTTAAAAAGGTAGAAAACAGAACTTCTAAAATTACGAAAATTTTCCATTTTTTCCGTCCGTCTTCCATCCAATATATTAATTACTTAAATGCGATGAATAAATAATTATTTATTCGTAGCTTAAATGTAATAAAATCAAAATAATATCGCTAAGCAACATAAATTACAAAAAAAATATCTCCTTGACAACGATGTTTTTCCTCTTTATTTATTTAGTATATAAGATTATTTCTTTATTTATATAAGCTGTTAACCGCGGCTTCGCCTGTGTGGTCAAGGAAAAGTATCAGTGTAGTTTCCCGCGGGAATGAGCAGTTTTTACGGTATATATTAAAAATACCTATATCCCGCTCACCTGACCTAAAACTAAAACTTAATAAAAACGTGTCAATCCGTTACTTCTTACGCCAAAGAAGAACAAACAAACACCCAAAACAACAAACGGGGTTTTCACGTTTATAATATTAAAAGTATGAATTTTGATTTCAGGTTATTAACGCTGACTGATAAGACTTGTCTGAAACTTTGACAATGTTAAATATTGCAAAAAGCCGAACAGACGTATTCTTTCCCAAAAAAAAAAAAAACTCAAAAATATACGAAGGCTCAATTTATTTTGGATCATCAAAACTAACCTAAAAATGGCGGGAATGCGTCATCGAAATTATGACGTGAATCGATAGACGCCAAAAAGGATAATGTATTTTTTTTTGTGTGTGTTTTCAATTGTTCTAGATTTAAATTCCGCAGCCGATACCATCAATCAACAGAATGATTGTGTGTCGTCATGCAAAACTGCATCTCGTTCATGCTTCACTGACATTGCTGTGGATAAAATACTATCGAATAAAAACTTCCTTTACATCCGAGAGGTTTCTGGCGCGCGCATAGCTCAAAGCCCAGAGCATTGCTAAGTTATTTACAGTACCAGGCAATAAATATTGCACATCAATATTTAGAAAGAGACTGTCGTCTAATTTTGTTTTTATTATAGAGCCTTACCTGTGTGCAACGAAACACTTTTTATTACCTCCCTAAGCTGATAGATAGCCTTGAGAGGCTATTTCAGCCTAACCTTAACTAGTAGGTGAGCTCACGGGGCTCAAACCGAAGTGATGCTAACACTGGCCCTAGCAAGAGCAGTGTTTCGCACAATCTACCAGCAGATCGGAAACGCGACCCACTGAGAAGATCCGGCGAGAAACTCAGTGGGCTGTGTCTATGGGTTAATTCGCTCGTCGAGCCCTTCGTCGCGAGCGACGGGTTCGACGAGGACGGTGACCGGTGCTTGTAGTGCCTTCTTCTTCTTCTTCTCCATTGCTCCCTCATTGCTGAGGATCGTGACTCCGTTTGAGCTTACAATGAGTCGCAAGTTTAGAATTTGCTCTTTCGTGCCCCTCCCCCTAACAAAACCCGCCTGCTCCTGAGGTATCTGCCAGTCAAGGAACGATTTTAGTCTGCTGTTTATGACGTGGAGTAGGATCTTGCTAGCGTGCGACACACAAGGGCTATCGTTCGGTAATTGCTACAATAGCAACTGTGGTGCCTAAAAGCACCGTTAATGGATCAGGAGGATCCGTAATATCGTGCTTTGGGCGACGTCGACTGTTTACCATTCGGTCTACAGGATCGGGTATATAGTTTCCAGCGGCCACGACAAGAGGGTTCTCATGTCGTGCCGCCTTCTCAAAGTGGCGCAATGATACCGACTGTAGATACTTACTGAGTCAAGTTCCAGATCATGGAGATCCACATTCCTCAGGTCATCATGGAAATCCACATTCCTCAGGAACCATGGTGCTCCGACGGCTATCTTGCAAAATCGGGATTGAATAACCTGAAGGGGTTTCAAGTTAGTGCGGGCCGCGAGAGCGAACACTACGCTTGCATACGTCATGATGGGGCGTATGCAAGTTTTGTAGTGTCACCTCATTACGACATTATGGAATGCCATCCCTCTGTCGAGGGTGACGCTTAGATATTTGACCTTCGAGGCCCACGGTATGGGCTGGCCAAAGAGAGTGATGGGGCTAACGGCGGAGGTGTTTGCGCGCCTATTAAGGAGTGGGATGCTCGAAGTGGTATTCGGAGGGCGACTCCTTTTGAAGAGCACCGCTGTGCTTTTCGTGGGGTTGATGTCGATTCGCCACTTCCGGAACCACTGTCCCATGGTGGCTACTGCGATCTGGAGTCGCCGATGAAGTAACGACATCTTCCTACACGAGTAGTAGATAGCCGTGTCATCGGCGAAGAGCGCTAGATGGGTCTCCGGAGACCGGGGTATATCATATACAAACTAAATAGTAACGGGGAGAGTGCGGAGCCTTGCGGGACTCCGGCAGTCAGATGACGGGGACGAGAGCGAGTTCCCTCTACTCGATATCGAAACGAACGGTTCGACAAGAAGTCTCGTATGATGAGCACGAGTCTGTTTGGCACTC
Source organism: Bombyx mori (assembly GCF_030269925.1). NCBI lineage: Eukaryota > Metazoa > Arthropoda > Insecta > Lepidoptera > Bombycidae > Bombyx > Bombyx mori. The sequence goes on from NC_085130.1 coordinate 12,734,200, forward strand.
CCATGTTGTACAGTTTGTATATCAAACCGTTATGCCAGACTTTGTCGAACGCCTTCGCGATATCGAAGAAGAGGGCGCCGGTCGGGATTTGTTTACGCCTATTTAGCCCTATTAAGATGTGCTCCGTGAGGCGGTGCATTTGTTGTATGCACGAGTGTTTAGCGCGGAATCCAAACTGCTCGTCTATTAGTATTTTGTTCGCGGTAACGAAGTCCCAGAGGCGTTTCCGAAGGAGTCGTTCGTATATTTTGCTTATCGCTGGGAGGAGACTAATCGGACGGTTATTTATTTATTTGGTACCAATACGTTAAACATATGAGCGCAGTAGGTACTCGTTTTTAAACTCTTTTACTAGCTTCATTCGTATGTTAGTATGAATGTAACGGAAACTTTGAACGTGATTTTGAGCCCCTTCAAAACGTCGCATTAACTCGATATTTGGTATACTTATCAAGGACCGATGACAATTCAATATTTTAAACGGTTAGTTATATTTATTAGAATAATCAGAATTAGCGTTTTTTTGTTGGGACTAACTCTCAATTTTAACACAGCTCTTTCACAATATACTTGAGACCTTAGAACTTATATCTCAGGTTGGGTTGCGCGTTTACGTCGTAGATGTCTATGGGCTCCAGTAACCACTTAACACCAGGTGGGCTGTGAGCTCGTCCACCCATCTAAGTATTAAAAAAAAAAAAAAACTAGTGAGCCAGGTCACAGACCTCAGTCTGAGAGGATCTTCCTTAGCAAGAGCAGTGCTTCTCTGAATCCATCATTGGATCGAAATGGCGACTCACTTCGAAGAACCGGCGTGTAACTCAATGGGTTTATTCCACAACGCGCTCCAGATCCGACACGCCCTCGGGTTTCTATCTATGAACCACACCGTTACCGGCGGCGGCCATTAAAAAAAATAAAATGTTATCTTAACCGAGCGCCGTCTCTTTCTAACGCGCCCGCAACGAGCGAGAAAGCGAATTGTTTACAATTTTCTGTAGAATGTCTGTAGACTCAAAAAAATTATGTATAACGCGGTATTTTTCCGTTCGCCGCTTGCACAGGCCAACGGATCTGGGTTCCGGATGTAATATTATTTTATTAGAGTTTATTGTTTAAAACTTTATTCGTTTTGATGGGTTCCGTTTTTATTATATTTTATAATTGAGTATAATAATCTATCTATCTATCTATATATATATAAATGAATTGCTGTTCGTTAGTCTCACTAAAACTCGAGAACGGTTGGACCGATTTGACTAATTTTGGTCTTGAATTATTAGTGAAAGTCCAGTGAAGGTTTAAAATGTAGATAAATATGAAAATTCTCGGAATTAAATAAAAATAACAATTTTGTTTAAATTTTACTTTGATGTGTCCCCCGTCGGACGGATTCGTTTTGTTTGTTTTAAGTTCAATTTACACAAAAGTTTAGGTCTTTTATTTATCGATTGAGGCACTACGAAGTCTGCCGGGTCAGCTAGTATTAAATAAAACATTGCGATATTTCTTGAACATTGAATGTTTATTAATACGCAATTTTTACATCTTTAAAATAAAGTCCGATTCACCTAGAAAAAAAGATCTCAGCTAAAAAGCTTATTAGTATAAAACGAAGTTATCGAATTGAAAATCTCCCCTTTTTTTTAAGTCGCTTAAAACTGATTTTAATATAATTGTGACGAATCATACATATGTTGGGATGTTTCTTTTTTTTGCTTAATTAGTCGATGAGCTCACGGCCCAGCTCGTCTTAAGTGTTTACTGGAGCCCATAGACATCTACAACGTAACTGGTGGCAGGACCTCTTGTGAGTCCGCTCGGGTAGGCTGCCTATTTCTACCATGAAGCAGGTTTCAACTTATAGGTATATATCAGGTTAGAACTTATATCTCAACGTGGGTGGCGCATTTACGTTGTAGATGTCTATGGGCTCCAGTAACCACCAGGTGGGCTGTGAGCTCGTCTACCCACTGAAACAATAAAAAAATAAAAAAATATGATACCGGAAAATATCAATAAGTTCTCCTTAAAGCACAAAATTAAGTCTGAAGATGTCTATCTAAACGCCGAAATAGAGGTTCTTTATTATCCAACGTTAAGTACTACCAGTTTGTGAATACTTTTTTCTTTACAATTTCTATATATAGTGGAATGCGACGGAAGGGTACGTTGTGGTACTAAACCCACAGACACAGTTCTGAGTCTCAACGCCGGTACTTCTCAGCGGGTCGGGATTCCGATCCGATAGTAGATTCTGCGAAGCACTGTTTTTGCTAGGACTCTAAGGCTAGTGTTAGCAAAGTCTCTTAGGCTGAGCCCCGTGAGCTGAGTGAAGCCTAATTCAACCGCTGTACCTACAAATTAATAGATTATTATATTTGACATGTTTTCATTAAGCCTAATTCAACCGCTGTTCAAATTATTAGCTAATTATTGACATGTTTATGTTTAATTGTACCACCATATTGCTTAAATAACACTTGAAAATAACTAAAAACACGCTTTTTATAGAAAATCCTTGATCCCTGATTTTTTAAGATCTTAACAAGATGATAGCCCCTCTACTCATATCTGTCAATAAAATATTTATAACAATTGACAACGTGCACTCCTCGCTTTTGTTTACAATCAGTTTATTTACAATCTTTTAATTGGATTTTCTATAATAAAAGCATGTTTTAAAGTTTTATTTATTATTATTGATCTTATGGTCTTCATATCATTTCCCAAACATGGAATACTTTACTGTTTAGCGTGGTCATTAGCGTCGACTATTCTGTTTATTTAATATAGCAACATCGGACATGATAAAATGAAAATAATAAAACGCAACATTAAATTGTAAAAATATTTTTAATTTTGTAAGCGGCTCACGAACAGCGACGAAAATATTCAATACCATCAAAATGTTTTTGCCGAATATAATTATAATGGTAGATAGATAACCGAAATTTTTGTTCCCGATATTTCCAATGACATTAATTGGCGATGAGACAAAATGGTAATACTCATAATTAAGTCCAAATTTTTTTTTCTCCCCTACCTACGCTGATAGCCTTGAGAGGCTATTTCAGCTTCACCCTAACGTGTAGCTCACGGGGGTCAATCTGGAGTGTTGCTAACACTGGCTCTAGCAAGAGCACTGCTTCACAGAATCTAAAAACCGGATCGGAAACGACACCCACTAAGAAGACCCGGGTTGTAATAATATTGCGCCGGCGCTATCTATGACCCCCGCAATCATCCCGGTGCGTTACACAATACAAAGCAAGTCCGACAAAAAAAAAACTCGGACCTCACGTAAATTCCCTTCCACGGCGTCAGACCAGCGGTGCTTGGGCCTCCCTACGGGGCGGCGTCCCTCCTGTACACCCGTTTCACAGCCCGAGCTATCAGAGCCTCCGCCCCTTCATCTCCCACAGGCCATTATCATTGCGATGCAAGAACGCTTACACAGAAAAAGGGAAGAAGATCAAAAACTACTGTCGTGCTGTGCAACCTCTGACAGGACATTAGACCTACAACAACTAGACACAGACTAAGACAGAGACTTGACAAGAATTCAAAAATAAAGAGAGTAATGGAACGAGGGCGGACGTGACTAGCGGCGGGCAGTACTTTTGTTGACTTCCTAAGAGACGGACACGAACCAGACGACAAGGAACGAATTGACCGTTTAACTACTGAGAAAGATATTAGGACCAACCAGTTCAGAGAGATGACGGGTTTTTTTTTTATTGCTTAGATGAGTGGACGAGCTCACAGCCCACCTGGTGTTAAGTGTTTACTGGAGCCCATAGACATCTACAGCGTAAATTCGCCACCCACCTTGAGAAATAAGTTCTAAGGTCTCAGTATAGTTACAACGGCCGACCCACCCTTCAAACCGAAAGGTATTACTGCTTCACGGCAGAAATAGACGAGGTGGTGGAACCTACCCGGGCGGACTCACAAGAGGTCCTACCAGTAAAAAGTTCTTGGCGCGTCCAGAAAAACAAAGATGTGTAGAGGCTTTTTGGTGAGCCAAACATGTAAGAAGTTGATACATTAATATTGTTTTGTATATGTGGTATATTTTATAGCTTTAATCGCATTGCTTAAGGTAAAAAAAAACCCAGATGAATACAGGAACAGGGAACATTGAGAGGAAAAAAGCACAGCGTGTTTATTACGCCAAAGTTTCGTACTCTGGGAATGTTTGTCCGACCGCTATTATGTTATTTGCCAGAGATGGCCAAGTTGATTAGATCTACTGTCCACTGACGAAACAGTGCGATCTACCAATGACCTTTCTTGAAATTTAATGAAACAATGTAGTTCAGTATACAGATAAGTAGCATATTTTCTTTCATTAAAAAGATTAAAATAAACCTGAAATTATATAATAAAAAAGAACTGTTGTGTAGAAGAGAGGATAAATAATGTGACGTAATGGTCATTAATAAATGACAAAAGATGAAGACGATGCGTGCAGCAATTGGTGATTACGTTGCGCAGTCTGTTCTATGTATATATAATTTTTGTTTTGCCACGATCGACCCACTTCAAAGCCGCACGACACGAGAAACCTCTCATCTGCTGCCGGTAACTACATTCCCGATCCTGCTGACAGAATGGAAAGCAGTCGACGTCGCCCCAAATACGTCATTTCGGATCCTCCCGATCCACTAACGGTGCTTTTAGGTACCTCAAGCACCGGTCATCGTTCTCGTCGAACCCGCCGCTTGAAACGATGGACTCGAACCCGTCGCATGCGACGAAGGGCCCGACGAGTAAATTAACCCTCAGACACAGCCCACTGAGTTTCTCACCGGATCTTCTCAGTGGGTCGCGTTTCCGATCCGGTGGTAGAGTATGCGAAGCACGGCTCTTGCTAGGGTTCGTGTTAGCAACGTCGTCAGGTTTGAGCCCCGTGAGCTCACCTACTAGTTAAGGTTACGCTGAAATAACGCTGAATAACGTCGTCGTGGCCTAAAGGATAAGACGTCCGGTGCATTCGTGTTGAAGCGATGCACCGGTGTTCGAATCCCGCAGGCGGGTACCAATTTTTCTAATGAAATATGTACTCAACAAATGTTCACGATTGACTTCCACGGTGAAGGAATAACATCGTGTAATAAAAATCAAACCCGCAAAATTATAATTTGCGTAATTACTGGTGGTAGGACCTCTTGTAAGTCCGCGCGGATAGGTAGGTACCACTGCCCTGCTTATTTCTGCCGTGAAGCAGTAATGCGTTTCGGTTTGAAGGGTGGGGTAGCCGTTGTAACTATACTGAGACTTTAGAACTTGTATCTCAAGGTGGGTGGCGCGTCTACGTTGTAGATGTCTATGGGTTCCAGAAACCACTTAACATCAGGTGGGCTGTGAGATCGTCCACCCATCGAAGCAATAAAAATAAAAAAAAGCCTCTCAAGGCTCTTAGCTTAAGTAGGAAAACAAAAAAAAAACCGATCGACCGGACGATCGCGATCTACCGGTTGCCCACCCCTTGTTATATGCGGTTTTTTTTAAGGGATTTTATGACCTGGTAACTGAGACCTTTAAGTCATGTCTTATTTTAATGTATATTCATATTTTTATGAAAAATGATATTATGGAGTGAAATGAAATGAAGTTGATTAATTTGAGACATTAATCAACTGGGATGAAATTAAATGAGATGATATGAGATGAAATATAATCTTAGTAAAATGGTGGTAATTTACTGAGATTTTTTCAGTGGACATTTTGGAGGATACCGAGTAGTTACGTCCAGCGGCTTTGTAAACAGTTAATAAACCACCATTATTACACATTTAAACCCGAAGAAACACTAAATAGAAAAAATAAAATAAATCACACAACTTCACTCCTCGCGTTCCCGCCAAAAAGTTCTAAAATTCTTTACATCTACCCTTCATCTTGATCAGAACCTGGCGGATTTTCGATTTCGGTCTGAAGGACGGGGCAGGGGTTTTACTGTAAAATTGAGACTCAGATCTCTCATTTTACATTTCTGATGTCTATTCCGGTAACGATTTGAAACTAAATGGGCCGTAAGCTTGTCCAAACTAAGCAATGAAAAAAGCTTTCAAAGTCGCTGTATTGGAGGCTTGTGGACGAGCCAACGACTGCGCCATCATACTGCGACATTACGGCTTCAGGACTGAAACAGGCGGCTGAAAAGCGCCAGTTTGTCACCATTACCTGTCCACATGTATCATGTACCATCACCACGATGGCGATACCTACCAGTGAGCCCTCAGATGACTCTCTAGTTCCTTGTCTCGTCCTCTTAACGTGAACATCAAAATCGTCGTCCTTGAAGCGACCGAACCAATCGCGGTAAGTTGTTACTTACAGAGCGACTTCGCCGTAAACTTATTTATCTATATATCTAATATTAAAAAAAAAAAACATGCCCGCTGAGTTTCTTGCCAGTTCTTCTCAGGACAGAGGCTAGTTTTTGTGAATTGGCGGTAGTTCTTTTTGACGTTCAACAAGTACGTACTTTCATTTATGTTGAAGAAAAAAATTTTTATTTGATTCGATTTATATATATAAAAATGAATTGCTGTTCGTTAGTCTCGCTACGGCTGGACCGATTTGGCTAATTTTGGTCTTGAATTATTTGCGGAAGTCCAGAGAAGGCTTAAAAGGTAGATAAATGAATGAAAATGCTCGGAATTAAATAAAAATAACAATTTTGTTTTTCCTTTGAGGTGTCCCACGTCGGACGGATTCCTTTAGTTTGTTTTAAGTTTATTTTATACAAAGGTCTTTTATTTATCAATTGAGGCACTACGAAGTCTGCCGGGTTAGCTAGTTATATATTTTATAATTATAATAATAATAGCTAGTGGTACCGCAGTAGTCGAAATTCGACTATAATTAATCGAAATTATAAGTATGAACATTCTTCTTCTTTTTCCAGTGCCTCTTCAATCCTGAAGGTTGGCCGTTAGCTTCCTATATTCATTTCTATCAGCAGTCAGCAGGAACAGCTGTTCGACGGAGGCAATAGTTTGAACATTATTAAGATTATATTGTAAAAACTGAAGTATTATACTTCTTTCTATACAGAAGATTCACAGATTTCGCCAAGACTACACTATTGACAAATAATGTTAAAGATCAACAATATTAACCTATTCTCAATTTGACCACAGACTTTAAACAATAACAAAAGTTTGATAATAAGCAAAGAGTATATCTGCACTCCTTCTCTATATAATTACATAGTATAAAGCAATGTTGCTTTCTCTGTCTCTATATCCCTATGTATGCTTAAATCTTTAAAACTACTCAACGGATTTTGATGCAGTTTTTTTAATAGATAGAGTGATTGAAGAGGGAGGTTTATAGGTATAATAACATCCATTAAATAGTGGAGAAATCAATAATAAATTACAGTTTCCGAAGCGAAGTGAGGGCGGGTCGCTAGTAAATTATAAACTAAAACAAGCATATGTCGGGTTACAACTCGGACATCAGGAATGAAACCGAGGCAACACAGGAATTTATTATTACAGGCCCAGTAATTTAAATAGACTATAAAAATTGGGTAGATACCACCACCCCGCCTATTTCTGCTGTAAAGCACTAATGCGTTTCGGTTTGAAGGGTGGGGCAGCCGTTGTAACTATACTGAGACCTTAGAACTTATATCTCAAGGTAAGTGGCGGCATTTACGTTGTAGATGTCTACGGGCTTCGGTAACCGCTTAACACCAGGTCGAGAACGAGAGCTCGTTCACCAACCTAAAAGCAATAAAAAAGGGCAATTTTTTAAATGGCGAATGGCAATGTAGACGGTCACATGGAGCAGTACTGTCTGTCAGAGACAGAGTTCCGTGCAACCGCCGCAATAGGGACAGTTTTTTTTTTCATCCTACCTAACCTAGAAGCCTTGAGAGGCAATATCAGCGTAACCGAAAGAGTAGGCGAGCTTTCAGGGCTCAAACCGGAGTGTTGCTAACACTAGCCCTGGCAAGAGCAGTGCTTCGCAAAATCTACTACCGGATCAATAATGTCTAAGCTTTTCTCGAATCGTGGCCATTATAAAAACAAATTTTTTACCTTTTTTTAAGCTTGCGTTTATTAATTTCCAACGTTTCAAAGGCTTTACGGTTTTCGTGGTCACACACGTCCGTGGTGATTAAGCCGTAAAAGTTATTTTAATTAGAATTACTGTCTTATTAAAAAATCTCATTTTAATTTTCCTCATCACTTCTCACTGATCTCCGTTATCAATTGTCATCTGAAAGCACAATACTAAGGTTGTTAGGTGTCTCACGGAGGCTGTGACGTCATTGGCTGCCAAACCCATCACTTTCAGAGCGATATTGTCTTTAACAACAACAAAAAGGTTTCTTATATTCGATGACGGTAAATACCGTTAAAGGTCTTAAAGCTTTTTGGTCATATCTCCAGAAAAGAGGACTCGATTTAGCGACTAGTGGTTCAAGTCCGGGTGGAAGGTAAGAGATCATGCGATCGATCACCAACTCGCTAGACTAACTCTTCGAACGGCCAGGTCTCGAAGCGAACCGCCAGGAAGGGAATACTCTTTTTTTTTTTTTTATTGCCTTTGTAGGCAGACGAGCATACGGCCCACCTGATGGTGAGTGGTTACCGTCGCCCATGGACTTCAGCAATGCCAAGGGCAGAGCCAAGCCGCTGCCTACCGCTTAATACTCTCCACAAGCCTCGTTTGAAGAAGGACATGTCATAGCGCTCGGGAAACACCGTGGAGGGGAGCTCATTCCATAGCCGGATGGTACGTGGCAAAAAAGATCTCTGGAAACGCACTGTGGATGACCGCAGTGGCTCCAGGTAGTATGGATGAAATCTACTCCGGTGGCGGGCGGTGCGATGGTAAAAACGAGACGTTGGTATCATCTCGAACAATTCCTCAGAGCACTCCCCATGGAACATGCGGTACAAAATACAGAGGGGACAAAGACATAAGGGACCTAGCGAATGCTTCTACATCGTCAGCGCAATCACGACCACTCTGTCAAAGAGTCTAACTAAAAGAAACACTATTAATAGATAAATACAAATATATGGTAAAATTCGTAAGTAATGCTTAGAAATAATCTTAGGTTTTTTTTCCTACCTATGCTGATAGCCTTGAGAGGCTATTTCAGCTTCACCTTAGTGTTTGGGTGAGCTCTCGGGGCTCAAACTGGGAGTGCTGCTAGCTCTGGCCCTAGCAAGAGCAGTGCTTCGCAGAATCTACCACCGGATCGGAAATGCGACCCACTGAGAAGATCCGGCGAGAAACTCAGTGGGCTGTGTCTATAGATTCATTCACTTGTAGAGCCCTTCGATCGCAAGCGACGGGTTCGGCGAGGACGGTGACCGGTGCTTGAGGTACCTAAAAGCACCGTTAGTGGATCGGGAGGATCCGTAATGACCGCAATCTTATTTGTGAAGGCCTACTTGTTTATTTATTATTATTCGTTGTTTATTTTCTTTTCTTTTTTATATGAACCTATACGTAATTTAAGTTTGACTTAAATGTGTATCTGAATGAATGGATTATTATTGTCTGAAAAAGAAATGAATTATTATAATTATACTATATTTATTTAAAATCTTATTAATTATACTATATTTTTGTTTAAATAATAAAAATACAAATTTTAAAAAACACTAAGTATATAAAAATAGATTGCCGCTGATGGCGGTGTCTACGACACAAGCCACCAGTGGTTAGGACTCCATAGTGAAAAACCTCTTCACAATACGCGCAGTATCGAAGATAGCTGCCTTCTGTGTCAGGCCCCTAACCCAGATGCATAACGAAATTTCTGTAGGTGTTGATAGAAACTTTTCACTATCAAACCATGTACCGACATGACTATTGGAACAAATATGGTTGAATCAACATGCCACATGGCGGTAGTCTCGTGGGACAGGTCTAAATATTTTATATTGTCCTTTTCTGCCTTCACGGGGTTCTCGTCATGAGGAATGGTGACATCCAACATTCCTCGACGCGCAGACCGATCTATTATCACAATATCTGGCTTATTGGCAACAATATACCTATCCGTGATAATAGATCGGTCCCAGTAGAGCGTGACATGACCATTTTCAAAAACTGATTGTGATTGGTATTGGTAATAAGGTACTGCAGAAACAATTATTATTTAACACATGTTCCCTTTTTAACACATCTGCATAAGCCCGTCCTGTGCCTATACAAAGAAAAACCTTTAGCATTTAAAACCTTTAAAACTTTTTGGTTTTAAAAAAAGATGTTTCTTAGACAGAATCATTCACCTGTCTGTCGTTCAGTTTTGTATAATATAATAACACTGTTTAAAATTTTTAATTTATTAAGAGACTAGCTGACCCGACAGACTTCGTAGTGCCTCAATGGATAAATAAAAGACCTAAACTTTAGTATAAAATAAACTTAAAACAAACAAAAGGAATCCGTCCGACGGGGGACACATCAAAGGGAAAACAAAATTGTTATTTTTATTTAATACCGAGCATTTTCATATTTATTTACCTTTTAAACCTTCCCTGGACTTCCACTAATAATTCAAGACCAAAATTAGCCAAATCGGTCTAGCCGTTCTCGAGTTTTAGCGAGACTAACGAACAGCAATTCATTTTTATATATATAGATAGATTAAGGGCTTTAAAAGTTTTTTTTTCTTATTATATTACAGAAAACACAATTAAGTCTTTTTTTTATTGCTTAGATGGGTGGACGAGCTCACGGCCGCATACCGGGCCCATGGACACCTACAACGTAAATGCCGCCGCCCACCTTGAGATATGAGTTATAAGGTCTCAGTATACATGGTTACAACGGCTGTCCCACACTTCAAACCGAAACGAACTGCTTTACGGCAGAAATAGGCGGGGTGATGGTTCCTACGCGTGCGGACTCACAAGACGTCCTACCACCAATAATTACGCAAATTATAGTTTTGCGGGTTTGATTTTTATTACACGATGTTATTCCTTCACCGTGGAAGTCAATCGTGAACATTTGTTAAGTACGTATTTCATTAGAAAAATTGGTACCGACCGTTGTTGGTTGGATTCGAACACCGGTGCATCGGAAGCTACGAATGCACCGAACGTCTTATCTTTTAGGCCACGACGACATCGCCTTCGACTTCGTCTTTTATTGTTTATTCATTGTGGAGTTTTCCATATCATTATCTTTATATCTATGTGATGGGATCTTGGAACGTCATTTTCATCGACTTCAAGACTGACTTTAAAATATTAATACGTATTTTTTTTTTCTATTGTAGTAACCTCCAGGAGTTATACTAGATTCGTAGAACGAGTAGGTGATTTCACGGGGCTCTGACCTGACGGCGTTGCTAACACTAGCCCTAGCAAGAGCAGTGCTTCGCAGAATTTACCACCGGATCGGAAACGCGACCCGCTGAGAAGATCCGGCGAGAAACTCAGTGGGCTGTGTCTGAGGGTTAATTTACTCGCCGAGCTCTTCGTCACAAGCGACGGATTCGACATGAACATGACCGGTGCTTGCGGTACCTAAAAGCACTGTTAATGGATCGGGAGAATCCGTAATGACGTGTTTAGGGCGACGTCGACTGTTTATCATTCTGTCCGCAAGATCAGGAACATAGTTACAGGCGGCCACGACGAGAGGGTTTCCGTGTCGTGCCACTTTCTCGAAATGATACGTTACTGGTGGTAGGACCTCTTGTGAGTCCGCACGGGTAAGTACTACCACCCTACCTATTTCTGCCGTGAAGCAGTAATGCGTTTCGGTTTGAAGGGTGGCGCAGCCATTTTAACTATACTGAGAGTTTTAGAACTTATATCTCAAGGTGGGTGGCGCATTTACGTTGTTAGATGTCTATGGGCTTCAGTAACCACTTAACACCAGGTGGGCTGTGAGCTCGTCCACCCATCTAAGCAATAAAAAAATGAATCACGAACCGATTATAGTTAACAATAATTTTATTATCATGACCATCAGAATAAAATATATTTTTTTTAATCTAATACAGAACTGTATTTGTTATTTTATCACTCTAAGCGGATAATGTAGGTCAGTACCCCGGATCTAATTAGGTAATTAACAGAGCCCGTAGTCATGATTTAGTGAATGCCACCAACCCTACAAAAAGGAGGTCACAGTTCCAATTTTATAGTAACAACGGCTGCCGCACCCTTCAAACTGGTACGCATGTCTGTTAGGCGGCAGAAATAGGTAGGATTGTGGTACCCAATTGCGTGAATACTTTTTTTTATTGCTTACCCACTTAAGTATAATCTAATATATAAAATTCTCGTCTAATATATAAAATTCTCGTGTCACAATGTTCGTTCCCATACTCCTCCGAAACCGCTTGACCGATTCTCATGAATTTTTTTATGCATATTCAGTAAGCCTGAGAATCGGCTACTATCGATTTTTCATACCCCTAAGTGATTAGGGTTGTCCACCCCTTTTTTTTTTTTTTTTTTTTTTTCCACAGGAGAAAATCGCCGGATCCCCACCCGCGCGGCAGGTGGGGTATGTGGGAGTTGAACCTCACTAAAAACTCCTGCCGCTCACAACCGGCGCCCTACCTCGGACCGGGCCGGAGCCCAGTCGGGGCTATTGAAACGGCGGGACAGGGTTGACGCAGAGCACATTACATCCATCCCACCGTCCCACGGACGCCGGACCGGTGGCCGCCAGCGAAACGACCACCGGTTCCCTCGTTCAGCGGGCCGAGAGCCCGCTTTGATGGCGCCGCGTTACACCTTCCCCCAGAGCGGTCGGGGGAACGCGGTCTACCATCACCCGGCTTCCTATTGCGGGTGAGCGTGCAGAGCACGCCACCCCTCGTCTGGGTCCCTCCCCGCACAAAACGGGTGGGACCCCTAGCTCTTAGGGGGCCAGGTCACGGATACGACCCCGGTCCCGACCCCCTGCTCGGCGGCGGCGGGTTTCTGCGTAGTGAGGAGAGCTTTCCCTCACTCGCCCCGCCGCCTCCTTCTGCGAGATGGTGCACTCGCAGAAGTCGAGCATAGCCTTCCATGACTCATCGCTGCCAAGCATCGACGCCACGACGCCAGGCAGCGACAAGTCAGGTCCTATCTTTGCGACCAGGACACGGCGCTGCACCTCCCAAGCGGGGCAGACAGCGAGCGTATGCTCCGCCGTGTCCAGGTCGTGTCCACAATGGTGACACCTCGTCGTCGGCTCAGCCCCTATCCGGCGCAGGTACTTCCCGAAGCATCCGTGCCCGGTCAGCACCTGCACCAGACGAAAGGTGAGACGTCCCTCGCCACGATTCACCCAGTCATCAAAGACCGGGTAAACCGCCTCGACGGTCCGTAGCCCCCACGTGGGGTTGGCCAATCGCCTCGACCACGACTCGAGCACGGACCGCCGAGAATGGGCCTTCCGCGCCCGCAGCTCACTCTCGGGGACACGCGCCACGCCCCGAGCACGAAGCTCGCTGCGCCACCGATAGTCGGCAGCGAGCGACTCCGCCTCCAGCTCCCATGGCGGCGTCCCCGCCAAAACACACGCCGCCTCGAAGGAGACGGTGCGATATCCGCGGATGACCCTGATGGCAACGGTGCGCTGCGGCCGGCGCAAGAACCGAGCCATAGTGGCCCGGTTGCGCGGCTCAGCCCACACAGGTGCACCGTACAGGGCCATCGATCGCACCACCCCCGCGTAGAGACGGCGCACAACCTGATCCGGTCCCCCAATATTCGGGAGCAGCCGGCTCAAAGAACCGGCCGTCCCCATCAATCGGGGGACCAGCTCCGCAAAGTGAGCACGAAAGGCCCACCGGCTGTCCAACACGAGGCCGAGGTACTTCAACTGCACCCCGACCCCTATCCGGACGCCTCCAACCACGATGTGGGTGTCAACGGGTGGCGCCCTCCGCGGCCCGTGAAACCACAGAGCCTCGGATTTATTGAGCGCCACGTCGAGACCCAGCCTCCTTATCCTTCCGACGACGAGGGCCACTCCCGCTGTGGCGAGACGGGCAGACTCCCTAAAATCATCCCCCCGGGCCACGACCAACGTGTCGTCCGCGTAACAAATAACGCGGAGGCCCGGGAGGAGGGCGCCCCTCAGCACCCAGTCGTACCCGATATTCCACAAGAGGGGGCCGAGAACCGACCCCTGCGGAACACCACGCACGACCGGAAAACGATGAAGGGTCCCACCGTACCCGGTACATACGACCGACCTGGCCCCCAAATAGGACCCAACCAGCCGGCGGAGGTAGAGGGGCACTCCATGCCTCTCCAGTGCCCCCCCTATCACGGTCCAGGGCAGAGTGTTAAATGCGTTGGCGATGTCAAGAGACACCGCCAGCGCCACCCCACCCCGAGAAACGGCCTCGTCCGAGAGGGACCGCACGCGAAGAATTGCATCCACGGTCGAACGGCCCTCCCGGAAGCCGTACTGCTCCGCCGACAGGTCAGGCCCCACCCCGACCAGGTGCCGAACGATGCGGGCAGCCAGAATACGTTCCAGCAATTTTCCCGCCTCGTCCAGCAGCACGATAGGACGATATCCGGCGGCTGTATCCACCGGGCGCCCCTCCTTCCTCAACAACACAAGTCTACCCGTCCGCCAGAGCGACGGAAACCGTCCCGACTCCAAGCAGCCATTATATAGCTCAAGGAGCCGGTCCCCCAGGGCACCGAGGGCCAAGGCCAATACCCGGCCGTGGACTCCGTCCGGGCCGGGGGCCGTGTCTTTCGCAGTCATCTTGACAACGGCCACCCGGAGCTCTGCCTCGGTAATACGAGGCACCTCAGCAGGAGCTTGGCCGTCGACGGTGTCAGACGGCCCGCCCATAGCGGGAGGGACAAAACCCTCCCGCTCCTGCGGGAACAACGCCGAAACGATGTCCCGCAGCTGCTGGGGCTGGAGACGCTCAGTCATAGAGGGGGCCCACGGGCGCAACTTGCCGCGTACCAATTTGTATGGGCTCCCCCACGGATCCGCTTCGAGCGCCTCCAAGAGTCTCTCCATGTTCTGCTCCTTGGCCCGCCTGATGGCCAGCCGCAGGGCGTCCTTCGCAGCGCGATATTCGCGGTGCAG
This sequence comes from Bombyx mori, assembly GCF_030269925.1. Classification (NCBI taxonomy): domain Eukaryota; kingdom Metazoa; phylum Arthropoda; class Insecta; order Lepidoptera; family Bombycidae; genus Bombyx; species Bombyx mori. The sequence goes on from NC_085130.1 coordinate 12,749,260, forward strand.
CCGAGCTTCCTCCTCCGCGAACGCGACGGGCTCGTCGCGCCGCAGGCGGCGGCGACGGCGGTGTCTAGTGCACCGGCGGCTCGCCCGAATGGAGACCGCACGCAGTCTTGCAATTTCGGGCGACCACCAGGGCGACTGTCGCCGTCCAGAGTGCCGAGAGCCGACCCGGGGCATCGAGGCATCACATATGCGGTGCATCGCGCCCCGGAACCATTCGGCCTCGGTTTCCACATCGACAGGTTGTGGGCGCTTGGGCGCCCACGCCGCCACCATAGAGGCCTCCACCAGGAGCTCCCTGTTCAGGAGCTTCAGTGCCCACCTAGGGAATGACCGGGATGCACTCTGCGGGGGGTCAACCCCGCGGGCACCTGCAGCCGGCGTCGGCGCAGGGGCAGAAAGATCGTACCGGATATACCGGTGATCGGACAACGATTCCGCCCCCACCACCACTCTCCAGCCGAGGATGCGCCGCGCGACGGGCGAGCTCGCGAACGTCAAGTCCACGATAGACTCGCCCGTCCACCGCACGCAAGTCGCGATCGAGCCCCTATTAACGATACAGAGACCGACCGCGACCGCCCACTCCTCCAGCAGCCTACCACGAGCGTCCGTGAATGGGGAACCCCAAGCGACAGACTTCGCATTGAAGTCCCCCGCCAGTATCACTGAACGGGGAGCGAGGTGACGAGCGATCACCTCTAGCCCGTCCAGGAACCGCTCGAACTCGACGGTAGGCCGATTCGGAGAAAAGTACACCCCGATCACGACGATATTTTCTAACTGTACCGCGACGATCCCGGGGCCCCTGGTCACCATCGCCAGGGGGGGGACCATCGCGGTTCTTCTGATATGTATGGCCGCCAAGCCATCAACGTCCCCAAACCAACAGTCATCCGCTGGGGGAACGAAGTATGGCTCGGCGACCACAGCCACGTCAATTGACCACTCCGCCATGGTCTGGAGCAACATGTCCTGAGCCCCAGCGGAGTGGTTCAAGTTTCCCTGCAGGAAGCGATAGGTGTGATCCATTAAGACTGAACCACATCCATCGCTCCCTCCCCTACTCCATTGCCCCCGCTATCGGGCGCGAACGCCTCAGCGGGGGACAAAGTGCCGGCCGGTGCTCCCCCGGCCAACCGCTTCTTTTGACGCCGCTTAGCTTGGCGGCGCCGATTTCGTTCAGCATTCTTGCTGGCCGGAGGGCAGGCCTTGCCCCCGGCCCGGTGGTCAGCCTTGCGCCCGGCCGCCGCACATAATAAGCAGTGCGGCGCAGCCGAGCACACGGCCGCCTTGTGTCCCGGCTGACCACAGCGAAAGCACAATCCGCTGCGGTCAACGGCACTCGCGCATTTAGCAAGGCAGTGCCCAGTGCTGAAGCATCTGAGGCACCGCCAGGCGCGTGGTTCGAGAAGGCGCACGCGGGCCGCTATCCAGCCCACGCGCAACCTGCCCGGTTCCCCCGACGGTCTCCCGGGCGGAGGAGCAGCCAAGGAGGTGGCCGCCTCTACCGGGCAACGCACCCAAACAGAGCCAGCCCCGGTATAACCGAGGCGCAGCTCGCCTACGGTTATACTCTCCAGGGCGCAGTTGCCCCGGGCGGCAATAGCCGCCGCCACCTCATCCTTAGTGGTGCAGTCGTCCAGGCCGGTCACTCTCAATTCAGCCATTTTGACCGGCCTGTGCACTCGAACCTCCTCCTCAGGCAGAACCGTACGGAGCTTCGCCGCCAGGCGCTCCGCGATGCCGGAACTATCGGCACCGGGACACTCTAGTAGCTTGGCCCCATTGGCCGTCAGCCTACAGCGGAGGCCCTCCCCCGCCCCGATCTCGTCCAGATCAATAGCCGCGCACGCCCGGGAGACTACATCTCCGTATGACACGCCCTTGGCCTCGGCGGCCGGCAGCAGCGTTAAGACCACTGCCGCCGACCGCGGCGCGCGCGTCGACTTCTTCTTCGTCTTCTTTTTCTTGGCGGCCACAGGCGCTCGACCCTGTTGGGGAGCAGCCTGAGACGCCGCAGTGGCCGGTGCTCCACCCACTTGGGGAGCTGTCGGTACGGCCCTCTTGGCACCCCGCCGGGCCACCACATTCCACCCCTCGTCCATGTTAGACGGGGGCGGGGGCAGCGGACGGGGTTGAGGCGCTTGCGATGTGCACTTCGCGTTAGCGCCGCCCCCCCGCTTGGCTCTGTCTCGCCCCGGGCCCGCCCTAGTAGCTGGAGCCTGTACGGGGGTGGAGCGGGTCACTGCAGCACCCGACACCGCGGCATGTGTAGACGCAGGCCGTTCAGTGTCACCAGCGACAATACGTTTCGCTTCGAGAGCCGCCAGCCCGCCACCCAGCCTTTCCATTACAGCCTGGACGGTGCGATCGATAATCTCGTCCAGGCTGTAGCAATTCGGTTCCGGCAGGCCCAAGATCCGTGGCCCCGCGGATCCCTGCTGCCGCTCGACGGCCGTCGCCTCCCTAGACCGCGGCGACGGGAGACGCGAACGCCGCTGTACCGCGCGCGATGGTGGCAGCACGGGCCACGGGTCGCCAGCCGCCGCTGAGGGACAGGGACCCCGAGGGACCCCGGAGATCAGCGGCGACACCGCCGGCACAGATGCCGGAGGAGTCCGCGACCCAGCGGCACGCGGCAACGCGGGCGACGACCTCGTCGCGGCTACCCGCTTGGTAGCAGCAACCTTGCCATCGGGCCGCTGCTGCGCCTGTAGCTGTGCTCGGAGCCTCAAATTCTCCGCCATCAGCTGCACCACCTGGTCATTGGCGGAAGCAACCGAAGGCAGAACCTTCGAGACTCGCGAGACGACTTCCCGCAGCCTGCGGCCAGCAGCTTTGGTTTTGGCACTGGTCGCCGCATACGACTTGACGGTCTTCATGGCCCTGCCTATGACCAAGGCAGGGTCCCGAAGACCGCCCTCCTCCTCTTCTGTCGTCCGCCCGTCCAGCGAGGCGACAGACATCGACGCCGATGACGGCGCCGGTGACGGTGCGCCCTTCCCCCGAGCGGGTCTCCCTTTAGGGGGCGGCATCTCCTCCGCGACAGAGGCCGAATCGGAGACTACCACCACTTTCTCCGGTGGGGCATCCGTGTCAGAGGACGACGTTAGCCCCCCCTTCCCTTCGCGGGAAGAAACTCCCCTCGATTTCCTCTTCCGCCTGACTTTCCCTTTCGGGCCAGCCGCCTCGCAGTCGCTGACGAGCGCAGAGCGCGTCGAGCCAGCGCTGGCACACCTCGGTTCGACGGGTTTTCCGCTGCCCGTCGCACAGCCTCCTTCATCGTGGCATGCTTTGCCCCCCCCAGAATACGTGGGGCAGCATGCTCCCACCGAAGTGGAAGCACGGAGGGATTCTCCACCTAGAGTGGTACCCTCCTGGGGTAATGTTTTTTGTAAGTTTGCCATCATTCATTTCGTTCCTTTGTTATTTAACCAGGGGTCGGTCCCCTGGGACGGCCCTCACGACTGGACACCCTCCAGCCACTCATCCCATCACCGGGCACGTCACAGGCTTAGGATTAGGGCATTTTTTATAGAGGTTTGCATCCTCGCGGCCCCTACTAGGCAGCGGCCCCCGCCCCCCACCAAGTGGGGATTACGGTATGGGACAACCCTTGGGACTAGACTCCCTCCAGCCATTCATCCCATCGTCAGGTGTCAAAAACTTGGGATTGGGGCATTTTTTATAGAGGTTCGCATCCTCACGGCTCCTGCTAGGCAGCAGCCCCCGTCCCCTACTCGGTAGGGATTGCGGTGTGCTTCTTCGAAGCCACGCCGGTAAACCGGTACCCCCCTTTGGGGGGCCTTCCCCTGTAGCCGCCAAGAGGCAGCCGGGGACATGGCAACCAGCGACCGGAAGGGAGTGCCCTCCGGTTCACTTCTCATCCACGTGGGGTCTACCATTACTGACAGACCCACACGTCTGACCACGGTGTGGCCACGCCGGCGTACCGGTACCCTCCTCTGGAGGGCCTTCCCCTTTAGCAGCCAAAAAGCTGCCGGGGACATGGCCTAGCATTCAAGAGGGCTCCAGAAGGGAGCCATCTCCCGCTTCACGCACCCTTTGTCCAGCAAAGGTGGGAAAACGGGAACACGGTGTGCAGTCCTCTTTGTTCACGGCACCCCTGTGCAGACAACGCTGCTCCACGGTATCGGGGTGCACGCTTAAGCCCCACCGCCGCGACAAGGCGAGACCACGTTCGGTGGGGGGGTTGTCCACCCCTAACATATTTTTTTTTATTTGGACATTTTTTTTTGTTATAATGAGGTATTATGTGGTTGAATGAGGTTTTGTTATTTTTATTATATATTGACTCATCGTTCACAGCACTACATACCTCTTTCACTCATTTACCACATCCTTACACACTTACAATAAGTTTTTTTTTTCTACACTAGAAATTCCCTAGAAATCTTATATATGGCAAAACAATGTTTGCCGGGTCAGCTAGTATTATATAATATTATTACTTTTAATACCAGATATACTGCGCGTAGATCACATTGCACTAATCTTTTTGCACTTGAAGTTCACAAAAATAACATCTAATACTTTAATCCCATTGTTAGAATGGCACGACAATATAATGAGTTAGTTGGCAAGTGGCAACACTCATCTTGATATATTTGAGAATTTTTTTTATAAATATTGTAAATTAGTTAACAATATATTCTCAAATAATTAATTTTGTCCAGTTAATGATACCTTAGATTTAATTTAATCAGATAGTAACTTACATAAGTGTGCGAGTGTGTGTGCGTGCGTGCGCGCGCGCGCGCGTGTGTGTGTGTGTGTGTGTGTGTGTGTGTGTGTGTGTGTGTGTGTGTGTGTGTGTGTGTGTGTGTGTGTGTGTGTGTGTGTGAGAGAGCGTGAGCGTATGTGTGTATGTATACATGGTATTTAGGCATCTGTTCAGTTGTTATTTTTTTTCCTGTTTTGAATTGTAATCCAGATTGTTACGTTAAACATTTAAACTTATAATTTCTATGATTTTAATTTGAGATATAAGCAATACCGTCTTTACCATAAGGGCACACGGGGCCCGTGCCCAGGGCCCCCATTCTCAGGGGGCCCCGAAAGACCGACAATTTCTCTCACACGTTTATTCTCAAAACATTTTTTCGGGCACATTACACTTTTTTCACAAATCAGTAATCAGAAGGTATTTACAAGGCATATACTATGCCTATAATAGAAGATTTTGCTCAACAGAAATCCCGAAAGAAACCGTTCTCGAAATCGTAACCAAAAAACCAGCAGCATTCTAATATCATTAATGACATATTATATCATACTGTATTTGATTACCTATAATAAATAGTCATACTCAGTAAAAAAATGTTATTATAATTCGCCTTTGTAACTTTCCAAAAGGGCCTCAAATTCTTGTGTGCCCAAGGGCCCCATCCTAGTTTAGGACGTCCCTGGATATAAGTTCTAAGGACTCAGTATAGTTACAATAGCTACCCCACCCTTCAAACCGAAACGCATTACTGCTTCACAACAGAAATAGGCGGGGTGGTGGTACCTACCCGCGCGGACTCACAAGAGGTCCTACCACTAGTAAAGCAGTACCATAGAGAAACTCGTTCTGAAATGTAATCGCCCTATATAAACGGCCAGTATTTTTTCCGCAGATATATTATATTGTCATATTATTTTGAAATATTTCCGTTACAGCGATATGAGTACTTATATCCTTTATTTTAAAATGAAACTAGTGATCCCACAGTAGTCTAAATTCGACTATAATTAATTGGAATTGTAAGTTTGTACACTATTATGATTCTATTTTCAAAGACTATTTCATAAATCACAAATTTCGCCAAGACTACACTATAGAAAAATATTAATAAAGACAAACAATATTTAATCTAATCTCAATTTGACCACAGACGTCAAGAACAAAAGTTTGACAATAAATAAATAGTATGCATGCGTATGTGCGTCAAATACATGGTAGTGTGTATAATGTTTTTTTTATTGATTTAATGTATTTTTTAGGCAAAATTAAAAAAAAAATATTAAAAATATTAACTTTCTGCACTCCTTCCCTATATTCTCTATAAGTGTGGGATATTTCATATTCCTCCGTCCGCGCAATTTTCGTAAAAAGTTTTTCTTTCACGTTTTAAATATTTTAAAATGAAATGATTGAGTTGGAATTATAAATACTAAGCATATTGAATAGAACCTTTACTGTGAGACATCCAACTCTAACGTACGGAGCTTAGTGCACACACACACACAAACATAAATAAATCGAAACCAGTGTCTGTTTTGTACGTACAGAAAAGACTAGGGCTTGCCTAAACGAGTTTTAGTTCTGTGCCGCCGATTCGTGTATACCGTTTTACGAGAATCCGGGCTGTCCCTCTTTTCTTTCAAGATCCGAATACCAAATTATTGGTACAACTATCCCATCCCTCCTATAACGCGGTAGATACGTGCCTACAAAGTCCCGTGTTGTGCGAAATCGTGTTATATGCAACTAGATGCCAGTAGAAAAAGAACGAGTATTTTTTCTGAATGAAACATCTAACTGTGCATGTATGTATTTTTATAGCTGTTATACATAAAAAATAAGCATTAAAATTTCTGTTATTCCTATATATTGGGTGTTCATAGTGCATAATGTAACTTTGTAAATGATTTTAAAACAAAAATCTCGTTATCGTGTTGTAGAAATACCGCATGTTGTAACAGACAGGGTTTTGGGGATTTTTTCTTTTCGTGTTAGGGTGGAACCGTGTTGTAAAATACCGTGTTACCTTCATGAATACTAAGAATAACAAATAAAAAACCGACTTCAACATAATAAAAATGAGAATATAATCAGTGTAGCCGAAGTCAATTAAAAAATCATTAATAAGCTATCTCAAAGACTACTTAGTCGGATCACGATAAAATGGGACCACATTAGAAACACCAGATTTTAAATAAAAATCATCAAAATCTGAGCACCTAAAAAAAGGTCTGAGCTAACAAAAATAAAGAAAAATACAGTCGAATTGAGAACATTTTAATTTTTTTTTTTTTAAATCCTTCAAAACGATACAAGATTCTTGTTTTATTTCATTGTTAAATCTAATATCGGCAATATTAGAAGGGTTCTAGTAACTTCTGCGTTCGTCCTCAGACCAGACGGTAGTTCGGATGTCGTCGTGGCCTAAAGGATAAGCCGGTCCACTTGTATCGAGCGACGTGACTGTGCCGATTCTCGCGGACCGCGACGGGGCGACGCAGAGCCGTCTGTCTGGTCATTGTGTCTTGTCGGATCCTCCGGATTCACTCCCGGTGCGTTTAGACCTCTCAAGCACAGGTCACCGTCCTCATTAAACTTGTCGATTACGACGAACTAACCCATAGACATAGAGTAGACCACTGAGTTTCTCGCCGGATCTTCTCAGTGGGTCGCAATTCCGATCCGGCGGTAGATTCTGCGAAGCAATGCTCTTGCTAGGGCTAGTGTTAGCAAATTCTCTCAGGTTGAGCCCGTGAGCTCACACCTACCTGATCGGGCGTAGCTGGATTAGCTAGCCTCTTAGGTTACCAGCGAATAGGTGGGGAAATAAAAGTGCCGATATTCGAATCCCGCAGGCAATTTTTTATAGAAATACTTAATTAATGTTCACGAATGCCTTCCAAGGTGAAGGAACAATGTTGTGTAATAAAAATCGAGCCCCCCAAAAATGAAAATTAACCAAAATTACTGGTGGTAGGGTTTTTTTGTAAGTACACGCGGGTAGGTACCACTAGCCTGTCTATCTCTATAGTGAAACAGTTATGAATTTCAGTTTTAAGGGTGTGGCCGCTGGTGTACTGAAAAACTTAAGCCCCATGACTCAAGGTGAGTGGCGACCTTTACGTTGTAGATGTCTATGGGCTCATGTAACCACTAAACACCATGTGCTTTGCACTGACCTGCGCAACGGTACCTCATTTTTTATTTCTCTTAAAATACAAAATGTTTTTACCACTAAAAATTACACCCCATTTTTAGTAAAACTTTTAGTAACAGTCAAATAAAAGAAACCAACAGATCAGACTCTAATATTCAATAATTGACCAGAAATAACCTCATCATGCATTGTGATTGATAAACTTAAATTCATTCAGTTATTTTTGAGAATGATTTTTGACATATTCTTCTTCAAACGAGGCTTGCGGAGAGTGTTCAAAGATTTGGCTGTGTCTGCCATTGCTGTTGTCCATGAGCGATTGTCGTGTGTAAAATTGAGTTACAATAGAATTGTTATCACAACAGAGGCCATGAATATAATAAACATACATCTAACATAAAGCATTTAGATTTTTAATTTTTTACAATAGAAATATTATTTTTCTATTCACATCTCATATGTAGAATTCAATGACAAATAAAATACTATATGAAGCCAGCATATAAAATTTATTAAGTGTCCTAGAATATCCAACAAAGATTTTCTTGAACTTATTATAGTGTTTATCTTAAAGATGAAGCTAGTATATATTCAGTCATCAATAAAACCTATTTAATAATAATTGTAATAAAATATGTTCAATTGTGTTTGTAAATTACTGAATAAATAAAATTGTCATGACATTCAAGGTTCAAATCTCTTTTGATTTCAAGATGATGTAATCTATGATTAAGGTAGGTTCCAAGTCACTGGCTGTTCTCTTAAGAATGTAGAAGAATAGCTTACTATGGCATTTCATAAGGTTCCTGACCTAATAGAAAACTGCTATAATTCGCTTCTACCTCCTTCAATATACATTAAATAAGTATAATAATATGGAATACTTAAAAACTATGTACTAAGAATTTTTGGAGTGAAAACCGAATTAAATCCCTGTTTTGAGTGACCAAGTGCGACCATAGATATCATGTAAGATTATTTAAGTTTGACTAATAATATACAATTTTTATTACAGTAGCTAGGACTCGAGAGGCCTTTTTAGTTTCTGGCAATTATTTAATTAATGTCAGTTATTTAATTTTAAGTTCACTGTATGTCCTGTGTCGAGTGGGAACTTATTTAATTTCGTTGCCTACATCTTTAACATCCTATGTTGGATGTATTGTAGGGTTTCCCAAATAAAGAACACTTAGCTAATTTTCAAGAATAACTTTAGAATACTAGAATTATTGTCACTTAATTTGAAACAATTGAATTATGTATTTGTTAGTTGTAGATGGCTTACCCTACAAACCAGAATACAGTAACTATAAAAAATAATAAACTTTTCATAACTTTTCAAATTGATGAAAAAAAGAACTCAGACAGCTTTTAATCAGATAGAACATATTAAAATAAAACTCAACTATGTCGGTAAATAAATAAAAATTTAAAAGTTTTTTTATTTAATGAGAAATTTATCTACTTTTCTACTTTTTTTTTCAGAGAAGATTATATTTGATTTTGTCATGAATTTTCAGTTATTTTTTTAACATTAAAATAACAGGACTATAACTAAAATACTAGAAGGTATTATTACTGATATAACATTATTAATAAGCTAATCCATATAAATAAGGTTTAACATAGAAAACATGTTATGTCAGGATAACTATAGCATTTAAAAAAGTTAAGTTGATAATTTTCAAATGCTTGTAACAAGTACTAATAGTAGTTTAGAGGCAAAGGTCTTTGAACTCATTTTAAATTTAGAATCTTTTTTTTAATTAGTGTCGTGAGTTATCTGTGCTTGTACCCAGTTCAAAATGAACGAATATTGTAACAGAATGTCATAAATGAAACCCCAGCTGATAGTGAAAAGGTCTATGACCCCTAGTTCCAATTTCAAATGATCTATAGGCATGGGAATGTTTTATTTTATGGATCATTTAAATCGATCCTGATTTAGAAGATATATATTTTTAATTTTCAAATCTAATAATAGGTTAGGGTCGCGAACTAATAAAATTTTATGATTTCAGGTTTGAAACGGTATTTCTAGCGCTCGGTAATTGTGCTCTTGCAGTTAAAGTGCAGTATATTTTTTGTAGTGTGCAGCCCTCCGAGGTCACTCTAGAATGGTCTAATACTTACACGATTGACCGATCACGGCAGGCGGCAGTACTTGTTTATTGTCCCCGCCTGGTCTGAATTTACTTCAGCATCCGTTACAGCACAAAAACAACACAAACGTACACTTTCACGTTAGGAATGCACCAGTCACTATCAACACAAACAAACATTTCGATTGTATGACTGGAGTCAACGATCGCATATTACATGTTCCACACCACTAACCCATATTTGGTCACTTTATTACTGTGTAATCAACAGAATTATTACCAATTTACGGCACCGCGCTCGACGTCCGTTCGCTGCTGAGAAAATACAAAGTAAAATATTTTTCGAAAGCGCATAGACTCGACGCGAACCTTTCGAAAATGTACAAATTACGGTAGCGCGCTAAATAGGAAAACCGATAAGGCCGTCGGTACGCTGCCGATTCGAAACTAGAATAATAATTTATCAAAAAATGTAATAAAAACGACATTATTTTCATATGACGGCCCCGAGCCCCGAGCTGTCAGAATTTTCTACGTTCAGCGCGACCAATTCGTGTCGTGGCCCGTTGAAGCGTTTCACTCCGAGCGGGCCCTTCATTTAGAATCGGTCGGTTTGGCTCGATTGCCGAACGAAACCCGACCGTATCGACTTTGCCACTTAAGACTTTCGTATTTGGCGCTAATTGCGAAAAATACGAAACGGATACGAATTTGTTTGTAAAACTTACGACAAGCGGTAATCAGTCGATCGGAAAATTCCAAATAATAAACGAGGAGCGGGCGCGCGGTGTCCACTGAATGAAACGCGAGACACTGTTTTCGAAACGGCAGTGCCTCGACGTCATTTTTGGCGTATTTTGAGTTGGAAACGGGAAAACTCGAAAGCGCTCGGTCGTGAGAACGAGACAGTAATGCAACGCGTACAAGCAGAGTTGAACTCTATGCCGGTCCTGTACTATATATATTTTAAACATATTCGCATAGTAGGTCGCTAAAGTAAGTGAAGCCATACTATTTTGAAGTTTTTTACTATTATATGTATAGATAGGTTATAGAGAACGGCTGTTTTTCTATGTAAAGACATGTTGTGTGCGTTACTTCCCGTATGTGTATTTTACGTGCACACGTTTCTCCCTATGTGTGTGTTTGTACACATAAAAAATTGTGTTGTTAGTAAGAATCAATATAATGTATAAAATTCATTTTTATATTTCCCATACGAGTCACGCCGTTCCTTGCCGCGGCCATATTGGATTAGTGCCTATGCACGTTTTTTGTTAATGTTAAAACCTAAGTAGGTAGGTTCCTTTACTGGAATTGTATGTGTTGTTACAATTTTAAATAACAATAATTTGAAGTCGGTTGTGGATTTATTGCAAACTTAAGGTTCACTATCTTGCCTATTTGCACAATGCATTACGGTTTGAACTGTTTGAAGGATATGGCAGCTGATATTGCATAATAATTTGGCATATTCTTAGCGCGGATAGCGACTTTCATGTTGTGGTCAGTAGGCTCAGGTAATTTGTTAAAACCAATTTGGCGAAGAGTTCATGTATTTTATATGTTTACAGAAAAAAAAAACAATTCAATACATACTTACGTAAAAATTGATCTTTAATTTTCTATGTAGGCGTTCCAAGCATTTCTTGTTCAAGTTAATTCATTTTTAATTAATATTTGGTCATGAATCTACCTACTGATGTTATATACATTGCATTCATGATTACAATACGGAAGTAGGTATTTGTAACGTTTCAATATAGGTAACCGCTATTTTATTTTACTTTTTACTATCTTTATAGACGAATCGGTTGTACCTACCAGTGCGACTGATATTTTACCTAGTCCTATGAAGCATCTATCTATTAGTTAACAAAAACCACAGGATATTATCATACAAAAACTTTGAACAACATTCAAAACTCATATATCCGGGGACGAAATTGAAATAAAAAAATATATGTCCTTGATTCAATCATTCAAAATTGTTTCACGGCTTCCATTTTGAATTTGGGAAATTGTTTTAAAAATCATTGTAGACTATTACGTCAGTAGCGCGTGTACTATTGCTCTGTGTCATTAGTATCAATTGAGTGACCCGATTCAATCTATCACCACACGCCTCGGACACATGGGCACGAAGTTTTTTAAGATTTTCTGGAATGAATGAATATCAGGCGTAAGAATGCACTCAGAGCATTGCAGAGCTTAAAAATTAAAATATCTACCTACCAACTAAAACGTTTAAATTCAGTTAGGATTCCATCGTCTTCATCTGTCATAAAAAAATTCAAAGGCCATAACATTTAAAACTTTTTTTTAATTAGTGTACTTACTTACGTCTCCTCTGAAATCGGCCAATAAGGCTCAGAGACAACATCACGTAAATGCGATCAACCACCCTGAGACAGGCAAGTTTTCAATTGCCGGCTTTCTTCCTCAAGTCGTGCATAAGTTGACATGAATTAAAACAAGTTTATACTCTATACAATGATTCAGCTATGCCTTGATTCAAATTTTAATTCCGATTTAAAAAAAAAAATACCACAGTCCAAGCAAAAGGTTTCCTATTTGATCGACAGTTTTCATCGTTTATCTTCAACTAGTGAACAGAGAGCCCGATATTTTGCGCATCTCATTTTTAAAATGTATCCAAGTTGGCGGCATGCAAATCCACGTTTTTCGTTGCCCATTGGCTGTGTGTAATATTTTCTTCAGACTATGAAGACGTAATAAAGTAAAAAAAAAAGTTTTTTTTAATGTAATGACATTAAAAACGCAATATTAATCCGTAAAGGTGAATTGAATTGGCCCGAGCGTATTATCTATGTCGCTTGTAAATATTTTATGTTCACAAGAAACAGTAAAAAGATTATGTTAAAATTCCAATACAATCTACGTGTTGATGTAAAAGGTCGCTATTTTTTGTCGTTGTAAATAATCAACACGTAAATTATTTATAAATAAAAAACGGATTTTGACGTTGAAACGATAGTTTGACAAACGTGTACCTACTTAAACTAGGTTGGCCGCCATTTTGGTCTGCATTTCTAATGCCACGCCTTTTCCTGTGACAATCAGACATTCTAGACGTAATATTAACATTGTTTGTTCGATTTTTACGTGTATTAATTTTTTTTTTGTTTTTTTATTTTCATTCATCTCATTTAAAACACGACGCTGTTAATAATCTACTTCAAAACAAGCGGGTTCTCGTTTTGATTGGTTGTTTGTTATGCGTCTCACCTCAGAACCGATTTTGATGTTACTTTTGTATTTAGTCAAAAACTAGTGCTTCTCGTGTGGCGCGATGATTGCCTTTCATGATGAAGCCAGAGATCTTTTTTGCTACGCACCATCCGGCATTGGAATGAGCTCCCCTTAATTCCCGATCCTGCGAACAGAATGGAAAGCATCCCGATCCACTAACGGTGCTTTTAGGTACCTCAAGCACCGGTCATCGTTCTCGTCGAACCCGTCGCTTGTGACGAAGGGCTCGACGAGCGAATTAACCTATAGACATAGCCCACTGAGTTTCTCGCCGGATCTCCCCAGTTGGTCGCGTTTCCGATCCGGTGGTAGATTCTGCGAAGCACGGCTCTTGTTAGGGTTCGTCAGGTTTGAGCCCCGTGAGCTCTCCTACTAGTTAAGGTTACGCTGGAATAGCCTCTCAAGGCTATCAGCATAGGTAGGAAAAAAAGAGCTCCCCTCCTCGGTGTTTCCAGAGCGCTATGACATGTCCTTTTTCAAACGAGGCTTGTGGAGAGTACTTAACGGTAAGCAACGGCTTGACTCTGCCTCTGGCATTGCTGACGTCCATGGGCGACGGTAACTACTCAGTAAATATCAAGTTCCGCTCAATAGTTTTTGGGTTATTCTCAATAGTGCATATTTAATTGACTCCAGGCGACACTGATGATAGTCAATTTTTTTTCAAATCCGTTTGGCGCCTTTTTTGCTTAAATTACATCATGGAAGTCGTTCCTAAGCATGCGTACGGTGCATAATGATTAGACCACAACAGTAGGTACTTAGATATCAAGACGGGCGTCTTACTCATCAGGTGACGGACCCTTTTGAGTGTTCGATGAAATCTTAAGGCTCAATTTGAATTATGAACAGTCGTAATGAATTAATTGGTATACGTTTGCGTAGTTTTGAGGAAAATAAAAATAAAATGTTCACACAACACACAACACACATTGAACTAGCACGGGTCGGATTTTGCAAAGTAATCATTTTCATATATGAATGAACTTGCAAGGTTAATATTTAACAAATACATAAACATAAATAGTACAGTTTTTTTCCTACCTATGCTGATAGCCTTGAGAGGCTGTTTTAGCTTCGCCCCAACATGTAGGTGAGCTCACGGGGCTCAAACAGGAGTGGTGCTAACACAGCTTATCTAGAAATAATCATAAGCGAGATTCAGGCATCCGTCAAATAACTTAGGTTCTATGACGACTACCGTCACAACTACATCGATGATGTTCTCCTTTTTATTTTATCAAAGTCGGTAGTTCTTTTTTTTTTTAGGGCTCTGCGAGTAAATTAACCCATAGACACAGCCCACTGAGTAAGTATGTCACCGGATCTTTTCAATGCGTCGCGATTCCGATCCGGTGGTAGATTCTGCGAAGCAGTGCTCTAGCTAGGGCTAGTGTTATCAACAATACCGTCTTTACCATAAGGGCACACGGGGCCCGTGCCCAGGGCCCCCATTCTTAGGGGGCCCCGAAAGACCGACAATTTCTATCACACATTTATTCTCAAAACATTTTTGTCGACCACATTACACTTTTTTCACAAATCAGTAGTTAGAAGGTATTTAGAAGGCATATACTATGCCTATAATAGAATATTTTGCTCAACAGAAATCCCGAAAGAAACCGTTATCGAAATCGTAACCAAAAAACCAGCAGCATTCTAATATCATTAATGACATTATATCATACTGTATTTGATTACGTATAATAAATGGTCATACTCAGTAAAAAAATGTTATTATAATTCGTTTGTTTTACTTTCCAAAAGCCCTCAATTTCTTGTGTGCCCAAGGGCCCCATCCTAGCTTAAGACGTCCCTGGTTATCAATATCCTCAGGTTAGAGCACCGTGAGCTCACCTACTCTCTTGGTTACGTTGCCATAACCCTCTAGGTTACCAGCACAGGTAGGAAAAAACAATGCACTGTCAAAGATGACTCAAAAACTCAAATTTTGATTAAATTGGACCAAATAAGAATAACCAGATTTCAAATAAAAATTATCAAAATCGGTTCACCGAGAAAAAAGGTCTAAAGTAGGACACACATTAAAAAAAATACAATCGAATTAAGGACCTCCCTATTTTGGAGTCGCCTAAAGAATACGTCAACAATAAAAAAAAAATCTTATGTATCAGTTTTCCATTTTCCTACATTTTAAATTAATTCAATACAATTTATTTATATAAAAAATAAATAAAACAAGTACAATTGTAATGAATTTAAATTTATTTCTGTACCAATGTAGTATACGGGCTGTTCTTTGGACCATCCTAACTTAGGCTGGTGGTAGGATGTTTTATGGGTCCGCACGTGTAGTACCACCACCCTGCCTATTTCTGCCGTGAACCAATAATGCGTTTCGATTTTAAGGCCGGGGCAGCCGTTGTACTGTATAGAAAATTAGACTTAGAACTCATGTCTCAAAGCAGGTGGTAGGCTTACGCTGTTGATGTCAATGGGCCCCACTAAACAGTCAACACCAGGTGGACTGTGAGCTCATCCCCATCTAAGCAATAAACCATCAACGATACGAAAGAATGAAACAGATAATGGCGTCAAGTCAAATCTGGCTTTTAATATGTAGGTAAATAACACATATACACGCCAAGCTGTGTACTTGGGACCCTCTGTTATGAGAAGCTGGCGTGATATTACTTCGCTTTGTATATTAACATGAAGACATCGAACTCGAGAATCTTCATATACAAACTGTAATGCAATACGAATGAATGCTACGGAATTTTCCCACCTTTCTCTTTAGAACCGTTCTTGTTTCTTGTCAAAATAACTTTATTACTCGCAACGTTGAAGTTGATTCTCCTCTGAATCGATATATCTTTTGTATCGATCGTGAAATTGTGTTAACGTCACTATTCGAATTCACTGCTAAAATTGACATTTTGGGCATTTCGGCGGGAACGCCTTCCATGAAGCAAAGTTGTTTTTTTTGTTTGTTTGTTTCAGGTTTAAAAATGTGATTATAGTGGCTTGTTAATCATTTAGCATTTGTATACGTGCACGAGTGGAAAAAAATGAAACGAAATCGCTTGACGTGGCTTCAAGGATACCGCCGAAAAGTCAACTGAAGTCTTCGAAAATTTCTACCGGCTTACTGAGATCTTATTTCGTTTCATTAAAAATGAGATCATGTCAATGGATTAAAATTCCAAATTCATAAATCAATTTCCTTATTTCCGACCCAATTTCATTTAAAATAATTTTTTTTCTTTAATTTTTTTATTTTTATTTTATGATCTTGTAACTAAAACCTTTAGGTCAATTATTATTGTAATTTTAATGAAAACTTTTTTAATATGAAAAGCGATATTATGAAATGAAATGATTATATTTTTCATTTGACTGTCATTGGTAAAGATATTAGACCAAACATCTTCATTCTAAGCAGTACCTAGTGAAATTCGCTAAAAGTGTTGGAATTGTGGCTGTATGGTGAAGCAGTAATGCGTTTCGGTTTGAAGGGTGGGGCAGCCGTTGTAACTATACTGAGACCTTAGAACTTATATCTCAAGGTGGGTGGCGCAATTACGTTGTAAATGTCTATGGGCTCCAGTAACCACTTAACAATCAGGTGGGCTGTGAGCTCCCATCTAAGCAATAAAAAAAAAGTATTATTCATTTTTTCTCATACTGTTTTTGATAAATGAAAAAACATCACATTGTTTTTAATTATAAAATACTGAAATAATCTGCTTCCTTTATCGACAAACACACGCTGAGTCGTGGAGTTAGTAGCGGCGTACGATTTCCTCGTTTGAGTTACGCCCGTGTTCGACAGTCCTCGCCTCGAGTGAGGAAAGCGTCGAGTGATTTTTGCTTATCCAACTCCTCCTCGCGTTGTCTTCCTTTTAAATAAGGGTCGAGATTCAGCAGTTTTTTTTGTTGCGTACATGGTTGGATGAACTCACAGCCCACTTGGTGTTAAGTAGTTACTGGAGCCCATATACATCTACAACGCAAATGCGCCACCCACCTTGAAATGTAAGTTCTATACAGTAATTACTAATTGCTACAAAGAAAATTGGTTTGACAGCTTCTACAATTATGTGTATTAATAAATGCATTATATTTACAACTTTCGTTTTGACAGGCGTTAAAAATGGCGGGCTATTAAGAGTTTAAAATATTTGCACCTCAGCACAATAGTTTGGGAGAACATGATCGCTGGCAAAGGGTATTTGGGTTCTAACAAAACGTCTATTGAATTCTAACAAACCTATTTGTATCTTACCTTGAAATATCTTTGACTCGACGACTGTCCTTCACTCAACAATCGAATTCAAGTTATAGTAGTTATAGAAGTTTCTTTGGTTTTCTTGTACAAATTTTGTGGTCATGAATGCTTTAAATAATAATAATTAGTTGGAAAATAATAAAATGATAATAGTGTTACGCCGATAAGAGTAACGCCTCGAAGGGCTCGACGAGTGAATTAACCCATAGACACAGCCCACTGAGTTTCTCGCCGCTCTTGTTAGGATTCGTGTTAGCAATGTCGTCAGGTTTGAGCCCCGTGAGTTCACCTACTAGTTAAGGTTACGCTGAAATTGCCTCTTAAGGCTATCAGCTTAGTTAGGAAAAAAAAGCAGCGGTTCTAAGACCAACAAACCGTAGTCTGATAGTCGGACCGATTCGACTCAATTCCCAAGCTCAATGATGCGCTCTATGATGCCAAGGACAGACACAGATGGAGGAGCTTCATCAAAGGGAAGCCAATCTCTCACTCTCGTTTTACTGGTGGTAGGACCTCTTGTGAGTCCGCACGGGTAGGTACCATCACCCTACCTATTTCTGCCGTGAAACAGTAATGCGTTTCGCCTTGAAGGGTGGGGCAGCCGTTGTAACTATACTGACACTTTAGAACTTACATTTCAAGGTGGGTGGCGCATTTGCGTTGTAGATGTATATGGGCTCCAGTAACTACTTAACACCAAGTGGGCTGTGAGTTCATCCAACCATGTACGCAACAAAAAAAACTGCTGAATCTCGACCCTTATTTAAAAGGAAGACAACGCGAGGAGGAGTTGGATAAGCAAAAATCACTCGACGCTTTCCTCACTCGAGGCGAGGACTGTCGAACACGGGCGTAACTCAAACGAGGAAATCGTACGCCGCTACTAACTCCACGACTCAGCGTGTGTTTGTCGATAAAGGAAGCAGATTATTTCAGTATTTTATAATTAAAAACAACGTGATGTTTTTTCATTTATCAAAAACAGTATGAGAAAAAATGAATAATACTTTTTTTTTATTGCTTAGATGGGAGCTCACAGCCCACCTGATTGTTAAGTGGTTACTGGAGCCCATAGACATTTACAACGTAATTGCGCCACCCACCTTGAGATATAAGTTCTAAGGTCTCAGTATAGTTACAACGGCTGCCCCACCCTTCAAACCGAAACGCATTACTGCTTCACGGCACAAATAGACATGGCGGTGGCACCTACCCGTGCGGACTCACAAGACGTCCTACCACCAGTACGTACGGCCAGTGTTCATCGATTTATAAGACGTTATCATACGTCAAAAACTATTTACAAGCCCAAAGATAATAAATAATTACCTAAATATTTCATTGTATTCGGACGTATAAAAGCAAAAAAAAAAAAACTGCAACCTCAAATCAACATTAGCATTATCAACCGTTGCATTTGTAAATATTAAAAACACAAAAAAAAAACAACTGCATTCCATTAAAATACCTACAATAACGGCTCTTATCTTACGTAATTAAACAATTTGAATGTCAAACACAAATAAGGAATATGTCTCCTTGAGTTCTCCTCGTGGGTTTTATAATGCAACAGAGATAACGCAGATAAAAACTTCACCTTTTTACTTTTGCTATTAAAAATGCATATATTAGGGCGCGCTGATAGAACATTTAAATTTGAAATTAATTAAAATCGATTGAGTATGTATTTTGTAACTTTTAATTAAGTTTACTTCATTGAAATAGCTGAAGAATTTTTTTTTATTGAAGAGAAGATTATGAAGATTGAAGATAGTGATTAGTAGTAGTAATATATTTGAAGATGATTTTTTTTCCAAATTTCAAACTTTAAATGGATCCCGAATAAAGTTGCAATCTATATATTAATACGTGAAGCAAAAACTTTGTAGGTATCCCTTTTTACGAAAATTGCGCGGACGGAGAAGTATGAAATTTTCCACACTTAGATATAGAGAACATAGAGAAGAAGTGTAGAATGCTTTTTTTTTTAAATTATGAATTAAAAATACATTAAATCAATAAATAAAACATTACACATACTACCATGTATTTGACACACACATATACGCTTTGTTTATTGTCAAACTTTTGTTATTGCTTAAAGTCTGTAGTGAAATTGAGAATAGGTTAGTATTGTTTATCTTTAATATTACGAGTATTTGTCTATAGTGTAGTCTTAGCGAAATCTGTAACATTAGGACCATAATAATGTTGAAACTTATAATTTCAATTAATTATAGTCGAATTTCAACGAAGGCGGGACCACTAGTATACTATCAATAGCGCAGCGACGCCTGCAAACGGTTTTACGTGCGACTATACTCATACATGTTTCACGTCAAAAACATTTAGTATGAAACGATCTTTACACCAAAACAAGCAGAAACAATTTTAGACTTGTCATTTAAGATAGCGGTGGATTCAGAGGGAAGGCGTCACTTGTCATTGAAACAAGATAAAGATGCAGAGTTTATTGTTGATTCCTATGTATACTCTAAGGTTGATTCATTCGACTGAATATGAGACGACCGCGTGGATACAATTTGTATGACACGTCCTTACGGATCCATCAGATCGAGTAATGCAAGGGATTAGACGCCTTCAGCTCTAACACTAGGAGCAACCCCGGTAACCGTACTCGTCGAACTCGACAAAGAGGTCGACGTGCAACCTAACCCATGCATCAGCTGAGTTTCTCACCGGATCTTCTTAGCGAGTCGCGATTCCGATCCGGTAGTAGATTCATTCGCGAAGCAATTGCTCTTGAGTTGTTAGGTCTCCTTCGGAGGCACTCGGGCAGCTGCTAGCCAATCCCAAACCCTCCTGGCCGAGCCTTTGCTCGCCCACCTGTCTTGGTGAAACTGGAAAGGCCTAAGGGCCACCAGTAATCCTTCAATCATAAAAAATACAATTTTTATGAAGATACACGGACTCTTCAAACTACTTACCAGAGCCTGCACTTATTAGCCCCCATAACTGTCATGTAGGTCACCGGTGCCTTACGCGGCGCATTGAAGTAATTATGTCGATTTGTATTACTAAGAGCCTGGGTTACCTTACTTTGCCTTCTTTTGTTTTTTAATGTAGGTACGTCTTAGTCTTTTAAGTCTGTTAAAAATAGATTCATTCCAGTATGTACGGATTAGTCTTTCCCAGAGTATATTAGACAATTCTGGCACCTTAGTAGCAGAAATCGAGATATTTACTTGAGTGCGCCGCGTAGGGCACCGGTGACATACACGGCAGTCAAAGGGTTAAATATTATAAATGTAGATATGAAGTGTATTTGTTTGTCTGTCTGTCCGACCTTCAGGGCGAAACGAAGCAAAGTATTGACATCATATTTTTAAGAAGTGACAGCTTTAACAGCAATTTATTAATTAAATAACAGCATCAGAAGTAGACAAAGCTCGAATGTGCCCATTTCATTGCATTAAGTCCACGAGCAAGTGACCGCATATCGTTAGGTGGGCCGTATGCTCGTACGCACAGAAAGGCAATAAAAAATTGTGATAAAGGCTATTGGATCTGATGGATCTGTAAGGACGATTGCCTGTTGTATGCATAAGTGATTTGCGTGGAATCAGAGTTGTTCATCGATGAGAATGCCCTTGGATGAGACGAAGTCCCTGCCTATTTCTGCCGTGAAGCAGTAATGCGTTTCGGTTTGAAGGGTGGGGCCAGCTGTTCTAACTAAACCTGAGAGCCTAGAACTTATATCTCAAGGTGGGTGGCGCATTTCCGTTGTGGATGTCTATGGGCTCCAGTAACCACTTAACATCAGGTGGGCTGTGAGCTCGTCCACCCATCTAGGCAATAAAAAAAAAGAAGTCTCTGAGGCTTTTGTAGAGCAGACACTCATACAGTTACCTAGAAACATGAGGAGGCTAATCGGGTGGTAGCTCGTCAGATGATTTTTGGGTTTACCGGGTTTATGTATGCCGATAGCGCCCGCTTCTTTCCACACCGCGGGAAAGATACAATACGTCATGGCTACATTGAAAATAGATGCCAACATCACGATGAGCTGGGCGGGTAGAAGCTTAATAACGCGGCTAGATATACCGTCGGAACCGGGAGCCTTGCGAGGACGTAGGTTTTTGATTAGGTCTTCAACTTTCATCGGAGTGACGGGTGGTAACGCGTCCGAGGGTGGCAAGGAGGCTCTGCGTTCTACCTCACTATCTACTAATTCTACATAAACAGGGTCCGTTGATTGAGTACTGGGCGTGCACTGGGTTCGCAATGTATCGGCCAGCAGTGTAGAGATATACGACAAAGGGAAGATCTTCCACCGAGCGGGTGATATTGCTCGGTAGACCGACGGTCCGAATGTTGTTATTCGTAACTTGTGTATATGCGAGCTTATCTTAACTTGTATATACATATATAGCACGCTTAATTTGAAAATGTCGTAAACGAAATTCAGGCATCTGTCAAATGTCTTGCGTGGTATGATGGCTACCGCCACAAGCAGTTCTGCTTTTTTGTCGTCATCAAACGCCGCGAGTCGGTCTGAGGGGTCAAAGGCAGCTGCGTCGAACTGCTCGCGAATGAACCTACTACCGGATCGTAATCGCGACCCGCTGAGAAAGACCGATAAGTATTCTCTAAAACGATTGAAAATTTTAAAATGCTATTAAAAATAGACTCGCACAAACTTACGAAGACATTAACTAACCATCGCATTCTGTACTTGTAGGTTGAGATGCCGTCGACCTCAGAGAAAGTCTGGATAAAAGATTTCTCAATCAAGACGATGAAACGCAAGTTTTTGTATCGATAATGTTCGTCGGCCATCAACACGGCACGGCGCAGACCCGACACGCTCGAGAGACGTTTGAATGTGAAATTCGGTCATAGATCCACTTGGACGGAATCGAACATTGACCAGAGCCAATGCGCTCTTCCATAGTATATATATATATATTTTTTTAATAGATTATATGGCTGGACGAGCTCACGGCCCCCTTGGTTTTAAGTGGTTACCAGAGGCCAAAGTTCTAAAGTCTCCGTTTTAACATTACAACGGCTACCCCACCCTTCAAACGGAAACGCATTACTGCTTCACGGCAGAAATAAGCAGGGTGGTGGTACCCACCCGTCCGGCCTCACAAGAGGTCCTTCCACCAGTAATTACGTAAATTATTATTTTGCGGGTTTGATTTTTACTACACGATGCTATTCTTTCAACGTGGAAGTCAATCGTGAACATTTGATAAGTACGTATTGTATTAGAAAAGTTGGTACTTGCCTGTGGGATTTGAACACCGGTGCATTACTACATACGAATGCACCGGACGTCTTATCCTTAGGACCTTAATCCTAAAGGATTGTATTTTCACACTGTATTTACTACACTGTCTTGCTGCACTGACCCGCGCCCACGAGGCCGCTTCGGCTTTTAAATTACTCTACACAGCTTATCTAAGCAAACTAGTGGAGTGATGAAATCCGCCCGCTGAGTTTCTCGCCGGATCTTCTCAGCGGGTCCCGATTCCGATCCGGTAGTAGATTCATTCGCGGAGCAGCTGCTCTTGAGTTGTCAGGTCTCCTTCGGAGGCAGCTGTTAGCCAATTCCACTCCTCCTAACTGAGCCCTTACTCGCTCGCCTGTCCTGGTGAAACTGGAAAGGCCTCCGGGCCACTAGTAATCCTTCAATGCAAAAAAAAAGGATTTTCATAAACTGATTTTTCAGCAAATTAATAGTAAAACAATAGGATTATTACAGAACGATGAATCTTATTTATTGATTTTTTTCAAAGCACTTATCATTCACTATTCGAACGGGTAAATATAAATAATCGTACTCGCTTAGTGAGCGTTGAAACTTTAACATTACGCAGCAAATACTATCATCTGATTCTCACTTACGTTCAGTTGAGTTGTTTCTTTGACCCTGAGTCGCGGGTTCGATTTCGGGATCCACAAAACTTTTTTGGCATGCATTATATTTTAACAAGCTGTACCCTCCCGCTTCGCTGGGAATCCCGTCCTTATACCTCACGACTTAAGGTTCAAGTCTCACCTGTATCGAACAACGGCTGCCCCACCCTTCAAACTAGAACGAGTTATTTCTTCGCGACAAAAACAGTGTGATTAGTGCCGCTACATAGCGCCCCTAGTGACAAACGTAGGCAAACGTTTCAACTCGATACTAATTTGAGTTAACTTTTACGCTATCGAGAACGTTAAAAAACTCGCACTAAGCGCACAGAAGGGCATAAAGTACCCGCCACTATTAATGTCGCTTTATAAATCTCACGTTCCCTTCATAGTGGACGTTGTTCGTCAATATTTTTTTCTTTTTTTTTCTTTTTGGAACGATGTTCCTTATGGGACGATGCGGGTTTTTTTTTTTTTTTTTGTTATAACGATGCGGGTACCCTAACCGGGAAAAAACGTCCGTAACGTAAGATTTTTATTAGTGATGCACACAGTGTGCGACTTAACTTTGTAATAACGTACAAAAAATAACATATTTTTTTATCATTCATTGACTCATTGCCACGATCTAAGAGCGTTCGTTTGTGCAATACACTAACTCTTATGCAGACAACCGTGAATGAGGTGTACCACAATAAGTTTGCACGTTACCGAATGACCGTGGGTTGTTGCGAAACCTCCAGTTTGATTTTCTTTATACCTCGAATAGAACTTAAAATTAATGTTTTTATAATAAGTAACTTCGTTCCTATCCGGTGTCCCACGACACCACACATCTTTTTTTTTTCAGCAAATTAGTGGAGTGATGAAAGGATATAACTATACTGCTTTTTCAAATTAATAGTAAAACAAAAGGATATAACAGGACGATGAATCTTATTTATTGAATTGTGTCAAAGCATTTATTCACTATTCGAACGGTTAAAGATAAAATATCGTTTTCACTTCTTTTTTTTTCTCCTACCTATACTATGGATAGCATTGAGAGGCTATTTCAGCTTCTCCTTGACGTGTAGGTGAGCTCACGAGGCTCAAACCGGAGTATTGCTAACACTGGCCCTAGCAAGAGCCGTGCTTCGCAGAATCTACCACCGAATCGGAAACGCGACCCAATGAGAAGATCCGGCGAGAAACTCAGTGGGCTGTGTCTGTGAGTTAATTCACTCGTCGAGCCCTTCGTCGCAAGCGACGGATTCGACGAGGACGGTGACCGGTGCTTGAGTTACCTAAAAGCACCGTTAATGGATTGTTAATTACGTATTTCATCAGTATT
The DNA here is from genome assembly GCF_030269925.1 of Bombyx mori. Lineage (NCBI taxonomy): Eukaryota > Metazoa > Arthropoda > Insecta > Lepidoptera > Bombycidae > Bombyx > Bombyx mori. The sequence continues at coordinate 12,774,010 of NC_085130.1, forward strand.
ATGTATTATTATTAACGGTATATATATATTTATTGTATGTATGTATTTTCGATAATAATGTGTTATTAATAGTACACATCAACATACCTGCTGTATCTTTATCTTTTCCAGAATTTCTGTTAAATAACCCGAGAGTTTATTTAACAGAAGTCGTCGTGGCCTAATGGATAAGACGTCCGGTGCATTCGTGTTGAGCGATGCACCGGTGTTCGAATCCCACAGACGGGTACCAATTTTTCTAATGAAATACGTACTCAACAAATGTTCACGATTGATTTCCACGGTGAAGGAATAACATCGTGTAATAAAAATGAAACCCGCAAAATTATAATTTGCGTAATTACTGGTGGTAGGACCTCTTGTGAGTCCGCACGGATAGGTACCACCACCCTGCCCATTTTTGCCGTGAAGCAGTAATGCGTTTCGGTTTGAAGGGTGGGGCAGCCGTTGTAACTATAATTGAGACCTTAGAACTTATATCTCAAGGTGGGTGGCGCATTTACGTTGTAGATGTCTATGGGCTCCAGTAACCACTTAACATCAGGTGGGCTGTGAGCTCGTCCACTCATCTAAGCAATAAAAAAAATAAAAAAAAGAGTGCAAGTATGTACCAATGTATCTGTTTGTTGACAGTTTTTCTAATGTTAATTGTGTTTTGGTGTGCAATAAACAGAACCATGTTCTCTTTCTCTCTTTTATCAGAAACAAAAATCTGTATAATTTCCAGTTATGTAGTCACATTGCACTATCAAATTCAACACACAATAATAATAATTGTTAATAACGAAAAAAAAAACTTAATTTCAGTAATTCGTATTAAAACCACATTAAAATTTCTAGTGCATACCTACAGCTACGCAAACCATCATAGTACATGCTTCGTAATTTAAAAATAAATTTCCTGTTCCAACTTAGCAACAAAATTATATTCGAATAATCAAAAACTTGATTCAATTCGGAATATAAAGAAAAACATTTGTTATTCAAATAATGTAATTAAATTTTAAAATGACGAAATCATTTAATTTATACTTTTTGAGAACAACAAGATCTATAAATAGGTCTTTAATTACATTCAGTTAGTTGGCCCTAGCAAAACCATTAATGGTTTGCGTGTTAAAGAAAAAAAATCTATTTTCGCGGGACACAAGGTCGACATTAATATTTTCGTAACGTGCATGTGTGCGTGCCACACATTTCGAAACGTACAAACTGAAATAAAACCTAACCGAAACGGATAAGAATCATTTTTAAAAATAAAAATGAATTTGTAAGATTTTGTCTAGTTTCAAATTCGAAAGCATTTAAATACATTTTAGAAGACAAATGATAATAGAACTTAACCGTTTGGAATAAAGTTGATATTCAAAAGTACGACAGACTTTGTAATTTTTTTGTATAGTTTCAAAATTCGAAACGTTCGATGTGTGTGTGTGTTCCGTGATCGATTTTCGAAACGGCGCGGGAAGTTTGAGGAACAGCCCTCCCCCCGCACCTCTCGTTTCTATCACCCCTCCGGTGCCTTTTACGAGCGTTTTTATATTTTTTCGTTTTTCATATTTCGAGAAATTTCTACGGCCTTGTTTTACAGCTCGGGTTATTTTTTCACTCTCTTTTACTATTCCATTATTTTTACCGACCTCTTTACGACGCTGTAAAGACGTTTTATTGTTATTAAACATTCGTATTATTTAGGAAATATTGATTTGATTGCCACATTTCTAGGTTTTAAAACGGTCACACAACTATCAATGATAAATGTTCGAATTAAAAACATTTTAAGGCGTCATAGATTGGTATCAGTGTGATCATTTTAAGATAAGATCTATTTGAACAGGTAATTAATTGAAAATTTAGTCAGTAAGTAAAAAAATCGTATAGTTATTTGGACATGCTGTATTAGCTTGGTTCTTTTTAATTACTAAGAGGGGTGGACGAGCTCACGACCCACCCGGTGTTCACAGGAGCTCATGGTTCAACTACGTCAATGAGGCCGTCTTCCTTGAGACATTAGTCTCACTTTTAACAGTACAACGGCTGCCCCACTCTTCAAACTGGAACGCTTTACTGCTTCACGGCAGAAATACACAAGTAAAATTAGTATACACTAGCCGCTCCGGCTCCGCTCAGGTCTTTAACAAAAATTTCAACGATATTTGACGTTGTTTTAGTTTTTTAAATAAAAGAACACTTATTGCGGCACAACTATAATAGTTAGGCATATGCTGTCGCGACACTTTTTGTAAATATTAATGTGTTCTACAAAGTCGTAGTACATTATTTTATTCTATCATCAATCGTTTTCGTGGGGCACGCGATGTAAAGAATATTTTAGGTAATTTTTTTACACCTTGGGTTACATTATTGGAGTTTTAGTAAGGATCCTTAATTTTTTTCAAAAAAGATTATGCAAATCTTTATAATATTAAGTATAGATGGCTGCTTTTATGTCTTGACAATTCGCAAGCGCGTCGAGGGCCGATGATGATACAATAGTTTTGTAACTTCGCTCTAACATTCTGATCGGTATCTATAGTTTAACAAAAAAGATGATATTAATTGCTAGTTCAGTTTGCTATTTTAAAAGCGGGCTTTTTAAAAAAATAAAATTATTTCTAAACTATGAATATAATTCCAAATATATAAGTTCGCTCCGATCTAGTATTTTAATTTTTTTAATTGCTCCCATAGTTTAGACAATCTTTTTGTAGGATGGACCCGTATAGACACCTACGACGTAAATGCCGCCACCTACCTCGAGAAATAAGTTCTAACCCCCGTATCTTTAGTCGTTCACACGAGCTTAACTCTACTCGACTCAACCTCCAAAGCGCGTTTTGGTATGCTTAGTCGTAAAAATAAACTCCACTCAAACCTCCTTGGAAAAATTTCCTAACCGGAGTGGAGTAAACGAACTGTCAAGTCAAGGTACGTCACGACGTACCTTGAACGTTCCTCAAGACTGGTTTTCTATCAATGTCCAAATAGTATGTGGACCGCAAATGGAAATATATGATATTATTGTGCAATGGCCTGGATCTGTGCATGATTCGCGCATATTTTGATAATTTAATTTTGATAATTTTTATTAATAAAGTAAATAGTTCGAGGTTAGACTCTTGTTTAGACTCGTGGTTAGACATTTGAAACTCATTATTTTATTTACCTACCTAAGAGTCACATTTTGCTTACTACCTAATAAATAAAGTCAATGCGATTATAAGTTTTATCTATATATATAAAAATGAATTTCTGTTCGTTTGTCTCGCTAAAACTCGAGAACGGCTGGAGCGATTTGGCTAATTTTGGTCTTGAATTGTTTGTGGAAGTCCAGGGAAGGTTCAAAAGGTGAGAAAATATAAAAAAGCTCGGAATTATATAAAAACAAACAATTTTGTTTTTCCTTTGATGTGTTCCCTTGATGTGTCTTTTATTTATCGATTGAGGCACTACGAAGTCTGCCGGGTCAGCTATTTATCTAGTAATAAACGGGTGGTTGTGGAAAAGCACTTCAACAACACGATGCAATCAAAATCACACAAAAGCGGCGAATAAAAATACAAAGCCGGGTCCGAATTCTAAAATAATAATGGGTTAGATAATAAATAATACACTTTCAAATTTACCGCACGCACACATATTTACGAATAACTCAGCAACAAAAACATCAAACAAGTTCAATGCTTCTAGTGTCAAACAGACAGCGGCAGCTTGACTTTGACATTAAACAATGACCATAGACTACAGAACTCTATGGGTTTGATGCTAGCTTTATAAAATTTTCCCCAAACTGATGTTGTCGTGGTGACGCAATAACACGAGTCTACCTCATTGGAGGACAGTTGAGGAATATTGTTTTTTTTTTTTTTTTTTTTTTTTTTTTTTTTTTTTTTTTCCTACCTAAGCTGATAGCCTTGAGAGGCTATGTCAGCGTAACCCTAACTTTAGTAGGTGAGCTCACGGGGCTCAAACCTGACGATGTTGCTAACACGAACCCTAGCAAGAGCCGTGCTTCGCAGAATCTACCACCGGATCGGAAACGCGACCCACTGAGAAGATCCGGCGAGAAACTCAGTGGGCTGTGTCTGAGAGTTAATTTACTCGTCGAGCCCTTCGTCGCAAGCGACAGGTTCGACGAGAACGGTGACCGGTGCTTGAAGTACCTAAAAGCACCGTTAGTGGATCGGGAGGATCCGAGATGACGTGTTTTGGGCGACGTCGACTGTTTTCCATTCTGTCCGCAGGATCGGGAATGTAGTTACCGGCGGCCACGATGAGAGGGTTCTCGTGTCGTGCCGCTTTATCGAAGTGGCACATGGACGCCGACTGCAGATACTTACTGATGGACTCTAAGTCCAGGTCGTCATGGAGGTCGACATTCCTGACGAACCACGGGGCTCCGACGGCTATCCTGCAAAAACGGGATTGAATGATTTGGAAGGATTTTAAGTGTATGCGGGCCGCGTGAGCGAACACTACACTTGCATAGGTCATGACGGGGCGTATGCAAGTTTTGTAGAGTGTCACCTTATTTCTAAGGGACATTTTACTTCGCCTACATATCATCGGGTAGAGACGTCCTAGAATGAAGGCGGCACGGTCGCGTACCGTCTTGATGTGGGGGCGGAATGTCATCCTACTGTCGAGGGTGACGCCTAAGTATTTGACCTTCGGGGCCCACGGTATGGGCTGGTCGAACATCGTGATTGGGCGAACGGCGGGGGCGGGGGTGTTGACGCGCCTAGTCGGGAGAGGGATGCTCAGCGTGGTGTTCGGAGGGCGACCCCTTTTGAAGAGCACCGCTGTGCTTTTCGTGGGGTTAATGTCGATGCGCCACTTCCGGAACCACTGTCCCATGGTGGTAGCTGCGGTCTGAAGTCGTCGATGAAGCAACGCCTTCTTCCTACACGAGTAGTAGATGGCGGTGTCATCGGCGAAGAGCGCCAGATGGGTCTCCGGAGACCGGGGTATATCGTTGATATACAAACTGAATAGTAACGGAGAGAGGGCGGAGCCTTGCGGGACTCCGGCTGTGACGTGACGGGGCCGGGAACGCGTTCCCTCGACTCGATATCGGAACGAACGGTTCGACAAGTAGTCTCGTATGATGAGCACGAGTCTGTCTGGCACTCCCATGTTATACAGTTTGTATATCAAACCGTTGTGCCAGACTTTGTCGAACGCCTTCGCTATATCGAAGAAGAGGGCTCCTGTCGGAATGGGTTTCCGCCTGTTCAGCCCTAGTAAGATGTGCTCCGTGAGGCGGTGCACTTGATGGACGCACGAGTGTCTGGCGCGAAATCCAAACTGCTCGTCTATCAGAATTTTACGAAGGAGCCGTTCGTATAGTTTGCCTATCGCCGGGAGGAGACTGATGGGGCGGTAACTCGCGGTTTCGTTCTTCGGTTTGCCCGGCTTGTGTATGCCGATAACGTCTGCTTCTTTCCACGCCGCGGGAAAGATGCAGTTCGTCATAGCAGCATTTAATATGGTGGCCAACATCGTTATCAGTTGGGCTGGTAACAGTTTAAGCGCGCGGTTGCGGATGCCGTCGGAGCCGGGAGCTTTCCGTGGTTGTAGGCTATCGATCGCCTCCTTGACCTCGGAAGTGGTAATGGGGGGTAACGCGTCCGAGGGCGGCAGGGAAGCTCTGCGCTCGACCTCCCCGTCGACGAACTCGGTGTGTTCGGGGTCCGCGTGTTGAGTGCTGGTGGTGCACTGCTCTTGCAGTGCATCGGCCAGCAACTCTGCCTTGTCATCGTCATCGTAAGCCGGTGATTGGCCAGAGGGGCGTACGAGAGGCGGCATAGTGGCTATAGTTTCGGACTTGAGGGTCCTAGCTAGTTGCCAGTATGCTTGGTGAGTGGGCGCGAGTTCTTCTAAATAACTATCCCAGTTTTCGTTTCGGGCGTCGCTTAAGCGGGATTTGACCTCCCGCTGTAAGCGACGCATCCGAGTCCGGTTTGAATCCGTGGGATATCGATCGTAGGCCCGGATTGCCGCGTTTCTAATTCTAACGAGGTCCCTAAGATCGGGGGAAAGTCTGATGCGGTGGAAGCAGTCCTCCACATCGACTTGTTTCGAGGATCTTATGATCGCCGTCGAGACGTGATCAGTGAAGATGTTTATGGATTCGACGGTATCCTCGGGGGATGGAGTTGAATCCGGGCCGCAAGGGAGGATTGGTGGAGCGGTGTCAGCTAAGCACGTGCCCAGCTTCTTCCAATCCACCATGGTCCTCGTATCTGGTTCGCGGTTGAGTGGGCGACCGAGCTGCATGACGACAGGTCGGTGGTCTGAGTCGAGTTCTGACATTGCCTCGATGGAGCGTAAGCGCAGAGTTACGTTCCTCAGCAGTGCCAGATCTATTGTGCTCGGACGACGCGCGGCGTTGTACGGATAGCACGTGGGGGTCGGGGGGTTGAATATTTCGAATGTGAGGTCGTCTATGAATGCGTCGAGACGCCTACCGTTCACATTCGTGCGATGGCAGTTCCACCTAGTGTGGTGGCAATTTAAATCGCCTGCCAGGATGACCGCGTCCCCCATACCGAGCAGTGTCTCGAGGTCACTGCTCAGGAGGGGTTTGTCAGGGGGGAGATAAACGGATGCGATGACGATCGGCTGGTGTCCCGTCAGCGCGATGCGGCACACTGACGCCTCGATATGTAAGAGCGAGGGAGTATCGAGAGGGACGCAGTGCAGGGCCCTCCTATAGTAAATGACAGTCCCGCCCTTGCGGGCGGAGAGTCTGTCATTCCTAACCATGACGTAATTCGCGACTTTTTGTAATGGTCGACTAAAAATACCAAACTCGGTTAAGCCTTGTTCGGACTAGGCGAGTATTTTAGTCGAGTACCGAGTAATTTAGTAGCTAAGTAAGCTACTGTCTGAGCACCAAAAATTTAGTCGAGTAGGTTAGTAAATAATTTAGTCAAGTCAATCCATTTTGTTCTATTTTTTCGGGCGAGTAGCGAGTAGTTTAGCCACTAAATTACTCGATACTCAACTAAAATACTCGCCTAGTCCGAACAAGGCTTAAGTTCGGGAGCAATGCTCGAGCATCATCGAATGAGTTAAGAGTGGAGGACTATTTTACGAAACGTCTAAAGATACGGGCATAAGTCTCTGTTTTTTACCAATACAAAGGCTGCCGGTTGCAACTTTACGCTTTTACGCTTTACACTTTTGCGACGTCGAAGAAGAGGGCTCCCGTGTAGATCGGCTTGGGTCGGTTAAGCCCTACGAAAAAGAATGTGGTCTGCGAGGCGGGGCACCTGTTTTAGGCATTTCATGGGACAACGAATTAACAGGCGGTGTATGGAACGTAATGCCCGCTCATGGCTGGAGTGAAGATATTAAAAATAGGGAGTTAGATAGGAGGGAGGTTCAATAAAACTGGAGACATTACTATGTATCACGAATTGCAGCGTCAAACTTTTATTAAACTTCAAACAGACAGTAATGGTAATATACAAAAACTATAATATTTAAAAAAAATAAAGAATTTTTATTTTTATTGCATAGATGGATGGACTAGCCCACAGCCCACCTGGTGTTAAGTGGTTACTGGAGCCCATAAACATCTACGTCTTAGATTACTTACAACGGGTCCACCTTTCGCACCGAAACGCATTACTGCTTCACGGCAGAAATAGGCAGGGCGGTGGTACTTACCCGTGCGGACTCACAAGAGGTCCTACCACCAGTAATTACCATTATCACCACCACTACCACCATTCGACAAGGTCATAGACGTCACGTCTCATAATCATCATCATCATCAGCCCACATTCGTCCACTGCTGGGCAAAGGCCTCTCCCAATCCACACCACTGAGCCCAGTCTTTGGCTCTCTTCGTCCACCGTTCAGAGGTCTCGTCTGAAACTGTCAATATACAAACTTAAATTTTCAGCTAGCACATCGACCGTTGAGTGGAAAATGTATTACGACTTACAATTTTTATCAGCAGCACGGTTAAGTTTGTCTTTAAAAAAGAAAAAAAGACATTCTCATAGCAAGTCATCGCTTACGCTACGCTCAGTAATAACTGATGTCTCTTTTTTTAAATTAAATTTACATTTGTTTTGTAGAAAAGCCTTTATTTTCCACAAATTATTATTTTACACAGTATTATTGAATTAAGTAAAACTAAACTCCTCTTTTTTCTCAATGACAGAAAGTTTAGTGAATTTAATTAGGATATTCTTTTATTTATTTATTTAAAAAGTTTCAAAGGCTTTATATATAAAAATTACACAAAAAAGGTTTTTCTTTACATAAATATTATTAATTGGCTCTACATTGTATTCTTCACCTATTTCATTCCAGAATACCTAATAAGAGAAGCTTACCTGCATTTATTTATTTATTTCAAAGAATCTTAAAGCGTGTTCTTTAAAGCCGCAGTGGGGGGGTAATCTTAATTGATATATGTATGCCTTTGAATAAACTCTTTTACTCCTCACAACGATTAGGTAAAGAAAAAAAAAATAACTTTCTGACAGAATAACTTCCGCTACCTACTTCAAGACTGCTATTGTATTGCAACAGAAAGTTAGACAACGGCTAGTGGAAACCATTTTTATTCAGACATCGATTAAAAACACTCGTCCCTAAACATCTACGGTTATCGATTCAGTCTTTCCGTGCTTCCTTCACGCAGTCGCGGAGATATAAATTTTTTTACAACCCACCTCCTCCTAACAGCCTCCTCAAAAAAAAAAAGTCCAAGAAACGCTAGCATGTGGAAAAGGGCGGGAACGAAAAAAAAAAGTTTTATTATCTGTAATCAAATTTTTACGCGGGAGTCGTAGCCCGGCACCATTTTGTTTAACGCCTAAAATTGTATGTTATTTTGTTTTTGTCTGTTATGCATTTTAACAATATTTTGTATTTTCTACAATGCGATGTATATATGTGGGATCGTTCATAAGTAAAAGTGGGATGAATATAACAAAATTATTTATTTTACTTCACAATCACTTCGTACACGTCTTTCTCAAACTATTCCATTTTTGAACTACCCCCTCTAACCTTAAACTACTATCTCTTTGTGAATCTAATAGAATGTTGCCATTGCAACAGGCACAAAATAAATATTTTAAAAAAAACAAACTGAAAAAACGTAATAAAAATAAAACTCCCCACACGGCCATCCTGGTCATTCATCTGACTCAGATGAACTATCTTCATTCACGACCCAAGGCTTCATTAGGTCAGCCGAGCTGGTAGTATTAATAGGACCTTCACCGTCGCCGACTTTTCTTACAGCGTACCGGTCATGGTGCTTCTTAGCCACTACTTCGTAAGGCCCCAGAAATTTTGGATACAGCTTACTTCCCTGGGTGAATTGAGTTCGCTTGATAGCAACCAAGTCACCTACTTCGTAATTTATAGCCTTTTTCCTTTTTATATTGTAGCTTTTGACATTCTCCTCTTGTATCTTCTTGATAGATTCTTTAGCTTTAGTTCTTAGTTCATTTCGTTTCGCACTGTAATTTTGTATTTCCTCTTCTTCTATCAGCTTCATAATATCTTCATTTTTGTCTTTCATCTTTGTCCCAAAAAGAAGTTCAAAAGGTGTCATACCAATACTTCTCTGGTACGTGCTATTCAAACAGCGTTGTACTCCTGAAATTCGTCTATACCACTTCGTCGAATCATCAGCACTAAGCTTACTTAAGACGCTTATGATTACTTGGTGGATTCTCTCCACTTGGCCATTTCCTCGTGGCTGTCCAGTAGTAATAGTGTAATGAGTAATACCTTCCTCTTTACTGTAGTCCTGAAAATTTGTCGATGTAAATGCGGCGTTGCGATCTGAAATAATCTTTTGTGGTGAGCCGAATGTTTGTTGTTGGATTCTTAACTTATCTAACGTCTCTTCTGTGGACAAAGTTTTCGTAGGGTAGATACAGGTGAATTTAGTAAATCCATCCACGACAGTTAGGATGTGCTTATAATTTTTATGGGTTGATGTCAGTGGACCGAGGTGATCAATATGATATGTCGCCAGCGGAACATCTCCTTTATCCAACGGATGTAAGTATCCCTCTCTCTTTCCTTTCTTATGCGAAATAAGAATACATTCCACACAATTATCTATAATCTTTCTAATCTTTTCTTTCAGGTTCTCTATGTAGTATTCTCTATTCACAAGTTCTTCCGTTTTAATTATCCCAAAATGTCCATGATCGTGTTTCTTTCTTATGATTTCATATTGCATTTTCTTTGGAACTACAATAAGTCTCGTACCATCTTTTTCCTTACAAAGTATTCCTCTTTCTATAAGATAATCTTGATAGGGTCCTTTTTCTAACATTTTCTTTAAAAGGTTAGTATGCGGATCATCGTCTTGTGCTTTCTTAAGTCGGGCTGCTGTTTCCGTTAATATCATACAAATCGGGTTTCTGCTTAACACGTCAGCATGTTTAAGTCTTGTTCCAGGCCTATGCTCTATGTCGTAATTGTACTCTTCGAGAAGTAGGGCCCAGCGCGCAACACGCGGAGGTAGATCTTTCTTTTGTAACGTCTTAGTCAGAGCAGAGCAATCTGTGATAATTTTAAATCGAATTCCTAAAAGATATACGCGGAATTTCTTAACAGCTTCAGCAATTGCTAATATCTCCAGGTAATAACTATGATAGTTTCTTTCGATAGATGTCGTCTTTTTGCTCATGTAATAGATCGGATGCATTTGATTGTCTTTTGGGCTCTTTTGTAATAAAACGGCTCCATAGCCTTCTACGCTCGCGTCTGTATGTAGCTCCGTTACCAAATCAGGATCATAGATACGCAGAACGGGCGAACTGCACAGTAGGTTTTTTAACTCATTAAAAGCCTTCTCACACTCATCACTAAAATAAAATTCAGCGTTTTTCTTTAGTAGATCGGTGAGTGGCCTTGCAATTATCGAGTAATTCTTAATAAATTTTCTAAAGTACCCGGACAGTCCTAGAAATGACTGTAGGGACTTTAAATTGTTAGGTGTCTTAAATTTTGAAACTGCTGCAATCTTTTCTTTTGAAGGTCTTACTTCGTTATCCTGAATGATGTAGCCTAAGTACTCTATTTCTCTCCTCATGAATAAACATTTGCTCCAGTTAAACATTAATCCGTATTCTTCAGCTCTCTTAAAAACTGTTAATAATTTATCCAGCCCTTCATCTTGTGTTTTACTTGGTATTGCTAGATCATCCAAATATGCTAGAACGGTGCCATCCGAAATGAGGTCTTGAAAAATGTAATTGACGTATCTTTGGAACACCGATGGTGCCGTACACAACCCAAACGGCATTTTTATAAACTCGTATTGCCCTCGAGGCGTTACAAAGGCTGTGGACTTTATACTGTCGCGGTGAACGTTCACATGTAGAAATCCATTCTTTAAGTCTAATGTCGTAAAAACTTTTGCACCCTTCAGTCTGTCTATCTGATCTTCGATAAGCGGCAATGGGAATCGATCTCTTATAATTTTCTTATTTAATCTTCGGTAGTCTATACAAAGTCGGTAGGTCCCATTCTTCTTTTTGGCTAGTACAATAGGACTTGAGTAATCTGATTTGCTTGGTCGTATAATATTTTGGTCTAACCACTCTTTTATTTGTTCGTCAACTACTTTCATTTCCAGCGGTGATAGTCGTCGTGGACTCTGGTGAATTGGGTCTTCGTCGGTAAGTACTATTTTCATTTCAATATTTGTTTCTTTCTTTGGTTCGTTAGGTTTATATTCTTCTATCAACTTTGTTAACTTATTTTCAATTTCTTTGTTTTCACAATCTTTAAGATCAGTAACACTCTCTTCAGCCGATATGGTTAATTGTAAAATCTTCTCAAGAAAAATGCCATCTGTTGTAAAATTCACTTCAAAGTCCTTCAGGATAGGATTCCCTAATATAACTTTGACAGGTATAGCATCATCTTTGACTACGTGAAATTTAATGTCAGCGTAGTAATCATCAATTGTAAGTATGGCATTCAAAACTCCTTCAGTACGTAGTTCTTTTCCTGCAATTCCAGTTAAATTAATTGTGAAATCACTAGTATAGCTTGACTTGTCTCTTAGAATGTTCTCAACTTCAGATATTTTGATCAAATTAACGTCACTTCCAGTATCGATTAAGGCTGTCACTTCAACATCATTAATCTTTATCTTCTTGTATGGAGCTCTAGCTTCTCTTATGTCTTCTGTAACATTTACTTTCCCTTCTGTACTATTCATTTTTATACTTGTATTATTTTGAATATTTAAAGTATTCTTTGGTTTGTTTGTACACTCTGGTCCCTTATGGCCAAATTCATTACATCGGAAGCATTTGATACCCTTCTTACAAGCTGGTGCTTGATGATCTAAGTCACCACAGTTAAAGCATCGCTTCCCGTTGTAGTTTCTTCGAATTTGAGGACGTTGAGGAGTGGTATTAGACGTAGTGGGGCGGTTTGATATTTTTTTCTTCATATCACTGTAGTCCTTCAATTTCTTACGGAAATCTTTAAGGTTTGATGCACCATACAACATAGATTTGTTAGACTCACTGTCTTGGATGCCATCGATAACATATTCTATAAGAGCATCGTCTTCAATATTACCGTGAAGTGCACACTCTTTCATGTGGAGAAAATACTGCTGGTACGTCTCATCACTTTTCATTTTTCGTGAACTGAGATTCTTATGTATGGCAGCACTATTTAGTTTCGGACCAAATTCTTCTTCGAGTTCGTTCTTTAGCTTTGCCCAATCTTTCACACCTCCTAGTGACCGTAAAAATAACTTGGCAGTTCCACGAAGCAGGCGTTTTGCATAGATAAGTTTTTCGGTTTCCGTCCAGTTCATCAGTTGTGCCGTATCCTCCAATTCGTCAAACCACAATATTATAGGGTAAGTATCATCGCCACTAAAAGTTGTTAATGACTCCTCCAAATCACGGAACGGGATATAAGGTGGGTCATTTCGAGATTCGCGATCTTCTGCTTCTTTAATATCCTTCTTCGGCGGCATCTTAAATGGGTAAGTACCTAAGTTTTGAATTTTCGAAATAAATCGATGTTCTTGTGTTTTTAACCTTCTTATAAAATGTTCTTCGTAAATTTTTTGTTAAGTCGTAATGTCAAGTCGTATGTGCAACGTCTGATATTCGTTAAGTCTTAATATTCGCAAAATCTTCTTATCATCATAATAACTTTCTTCGTAAAACGCGAATAATCGTTACTCGTAAAGTGCAGTAATCGTAAAACTTGCCGTCTTGAACATTATATTTTCATTTCATCTTCGTATATTTATTCGTAAAAATATTAATTTATAATGACGTAATAAACAGTGTCCCGAAGCATTTTTTCAAATATGCATTTCAAACATCGGATCATAATCCGCATCCCGAAGCATTCGGTGCAGTGATTGTATCGGTATATGTTGTACTACTACCTTCAGACATCAAAGCCTCGGCACCCTCTGCGTCGCAGGCTAAGCCAGCGTTCGTTCCGGCGGCGGTGCCCAGTGTCTCGGCCTGGGCAAAACCGCTGCCGTACACGAACACGGCTACAACTCCCTCCTCCGCGATTCGTCCCGCCCCCGCGACTCGTCCCTCTCCCGCGACTTGCCCTCCGACCGCGTCCGACAATCTCGCTTTAGCGATCGACTTCTTTCAGTCGATCAACTTTGAGCGCGTTAACGCTTTGGGCGACGCCATTCGCGCTGCCTCCACTGCACAACACTTTATCGCCGTTGTGCAGGAATACGCCGACGTATACGCGTCATTAAATACGTACGTCCTCCCCTCACTCCGCCGGTAATCAATGGCGTATATAAGTAGAATAAAGCCCCTATCCGTAACGATAGGATTTTTTAACGCTTACGGTCTCGCAAATCAACGTGATCAGGTTTCTGACTTTTTGCGTGACCACCAAATTGATATCTTTTTAGTGCAGGAGACCCTACTTAAGCCCGCGCGCCGTGACCCTAAAATCGCGAACTATAACATGGTCAGGAACGACAGGCTCTCTGCCCGTGGTGGTGGTACCGTCATTTACTATAGAAGAGCCCTTCATTGCGTCCCGCTCGATCCTCCCGCGCTCGCTAATATCGAAGCATCAGTGTGCCGAATCTCACTGACGGGACACGCGCCGATCGTTATCGCGTCCGTTTATCTTCCACCGGATAAGATCGTTCTAAGCAGTGATATCGAGGCGCTGCTCGGTATGGGGAGCTCTGTCATTCTGGCGGGCGACCTAAATTGTAAACACATCAGGTGGAACTCACACACCACAACCCCGAATGGCAGGCGGCTTGACGCGTTAGTCGATGATCTCGCCTTCGATATCGTCGCTCCGCTAACCCCGACTCACTACCCGCTAAATATCGCGCATCGCCCGGATATACTCGACATAGCGTTATTAAAAAACGTAACTCTGCGCTTACACTCGATCGAAGTAGTTTCAGAGTTAGATTCAGACCACCGTCCCGTCGTTATGAAGCTCGGTCGCGCTCCCGATTCCGTTCCCGTCACGAGGACTGTGGTGGATTGGCACACGCTGGGCATCAGCCTGGCTGAATCTGATCCACCATCGCTCCCGTTTAACCCGGACTCTATCCCGTCTCCTCAGGATACCGCTGAAGCCATAGACATCTTAACGTCACACATCACCTCGACATTAGATAGGTCATCGAAACAAGTTGTAGCGGAGGACTTCCTTCACCGCTTCAAATTGTCCGACGATATTAGGGAACTTCTTAGAGCTAAGAACGCCTCGATACGCGCCTACGACAGGTATCCTACCGCGGAAAATCGTATTCGAATGCGTGCCCTACAACGCGACGTAAAGTCTCGCATCGCCGAAGTCCGAGATGCCAGATGGTCTGATTTCTTAGAAGGACTCGCGCCCTCCCAAAGGTCTTACTACCGCTTAGCTCGTACTCTCAAATCGGATACGGTAGTAACTATGCCCCCCCTCGTAGGCCCCTCAGGCCGACTCGCGGCGTTCGATGATGACGAAAAAGCAGAGCTGCTGGCCGATACATTGCAAACCCAGTGCACGCCCAGCACTCAATCCGTGGACCCTGTTCATGTAGAATTAGTAGACAGTGAGGTAGAACGCAGAGCCTCCTTGCCACCCTCTGATGCGTTACCACCCGTCACCCCGATGGAAGTTAAAGACTTGATCAAAGACCTACGTCCTCGCAAGGCTCCCGGTTCCGACGGTATATCCAACCGCGTTATTAAACTTCTACCCGTCCAACTCATCGTGATGTTGGCATCTATTTTCAATGCCGCTATGGCGAACTGTATCTTTCCCGCGGTGTGGAAAGAAGCGGACGTTATCGGCATACATAAACCCGGTAAACCAAAAAATGATCCGACGAGCTACCGCCCGATTAGCCTCCTCATGTCTCTAGGCAAACTGTATGAGCGTCTGCTCTACAAACGCCTCAGAGACTTCGTCTCATCCAAGGGCATTCTTATCGATGAACAATTCGGATTCCGTACAAATCACTCATGCGTTCAACAGGTGCACCGCCTCACGGAGCACATTCTTGTGGGGCTTAATCGACCAAAACCGTTATACACGGGAGCTCTCTTCTTCGACGTCGCAAAAGCGTTCGACAAAGTCTGGCACAATGGTTTGATTTTCAAACTATTCAACATGGGCGTGCCGGATAGTCTCGTGCTCATCATACGGGACTTCTTGTCGAACCGCTCTTTTCGATATCGAGTCGAGGGAACCCGCTCCTCCCCACGACCTCTCACAGCTGGAGTCCCGCAAGGCTCTGTCCTCTCACCCCTCCTATTTAGCTTATTCGTCAACGATATTCCCCGGTCGCCGCCGACCCATTTAGCTTTATTCGCCGACGACACGACTGTTTACTATTCTAGTAGAAATAAGTCCCTAATCGCGAAGAAGCTTCAGAGCGCAGCCCTAGCCCTAGGACAGTGGTTCCGAAAATGGCGCATAGACATCAACCCAGCGAAAAGTACTGCGGTGCTATTTCAGAGGGGAAGCTCCACACGGATTTCCTCCCGGATTAGGAGGAGGAATCTCACACCCCCGATTACTCTCTTTAGACAACCCATACCCTGGGCCAGGAAGGTCAAGTACCTGGGCGTTACCCTGGATGCATCGATGACATTCCGCCCGCATATAAAATCAGTCCGTGACCGTGCCGCGTTTATTCTCGGTAGACTCTACCCCATGATCTGTAAGCGGAGTAAAATGTCCCTTCGGAACAAGGTGACACTTTACAAAACTTGCATAAGGCCCGTCATGACTTACGCGAGTGTGGTGTTCGCTCACGCGGCCCGCACACACATAGACACCCTCCAATCCCTACAATCCCGCTTTTGCAGGTTAGCTGTCGGGGCTCCGTGGTTCGTGAGGAACGTTGACCTACACGACGACCTGGGCCTCGAATCAATTCGGAAATACATGAAGTCAGCGTCGGAACGATACTTCGATAAGGCTATGCGTCATGATAATCGCCTTATCGTTGCCGCCGCTGACTACTCCCCGAATCCTGATCATGCAGGAGCCAGTCACCGTCGACGCCCTAGACACGTCCTTACGGATCCATCAGATCCAATAACCTTTGCATTAGATGCCTTCAGCTCTAATACTAGGGGCAGGCTTAGGGACCCCGGTAACCGTACTCGTCGAACTCGACAAAGAGGTCGACGTGCAACCTAACCCATGCATCAGCCCGCTGAGTTTCTCGCCGGATCTTCTCAGCGGGTCGCGATTCCGATCCGGTAGTAGATTCATTTGCGAAACAATTGCTCTTGAGTTGTTAGGTCTCCTTCGGAGGCGCTCGGGCAGTTGTTAGCAAATCCCACCCCTCTTGGCTGAGCCTTTGCTCGCCCACCTGTCCTGGTGAAACTGGAAAGGCCTTCGGGCCACCAGTAAACTTTCAATCATAAAAAAAAAAAAAAAAAAAACTACTACCTTCGTTTTATTCTAGCTCGGGTTGGTAAAACAAATTCAGAATGACTTGCCGGTTGCTTGTATTTTGTTGATAATATCTTCGTAAATCTTCATAGTTCTTCCACACTGATACTTTTCTCAATCCCGGACGAGCCCCCAAAATAGTTGTGGGATCGTTCATAAGTAAAAGTGGGATGAATATAACAAAATTATTTATTTTACTTCACAATCACTTCGTACACGTCTTTCTCAAACTATTCCATTTTTGAACTACCCCCTCTAACCTTAAACTACTATCTCTTTGTGAATCTAATAGAATGTTGCCATTGCAACAGGCACAAAATAAATATTTTAAAAAAAACAAACTGAAAAAACGTAATAAAAATAAAACTCCCCACATATATATACAGTATACACACATATTTATTCGTATGATGATATGTAAGTATGTAGTATCTATGCAATGCAATCTTTCAACTAAATACAAATTTATCTAATTATGTTGTATCGGAAGTATTTGCTTATTTTATTTATATTACATAAACTTATACGATTCAATCTTTTTAACCGGCTACTTTAATCCGGATAAAGAATTTGGGTTGAGGCCGTGCTAATAATAAATCTGATCTATGGAGTCCATGGACAACACGAGAAAAATGCTGCCTCTTTCACTTTCCGCTCGAAGTCTCAGTTGCAGCGGCGATCTCATTCCTGAAACAAAAAACCCATTGTCTAACCTAAATCTAATTCTATTTAAAAAAATAACGTTTTTTTTTCATTCTTACGAATACACTGTTTAAAAATTTGAATTAATATCCGATTTATATTCTCTACTTGGTTTTATTATTAGCTCCTAGACTTTAGTGTTGCAAGCGTTATGAAGTAGAAAAACGAGAGTTGTAAAAATCAAACCCGCAAAATGATAATTTGCATAATCACTGGTGGTAGGACGTCTTGGGAGTCCGCACGGATAGGTAGGTACCACCATCCTGCTACCAAAATCGTTGCAGAGATCACACGAAGGCAGTTAGTAATCGGAACTACTCGAAGCGAAACAGCGAACGGATCACCTGAAGCGAAGCGAAAGAAGTGATTTGCGATTTGTAAAGTAGTCCTTTAGTATTCTAAGTACTTGCGAATTTTAGTTTGTGCTTCGGTGGAACTTTTATTTATCCCGAGCCCCAGCGCGTAACAATACGTACTTAACAAATGTTCACGATTGACTTCCACAGTGAAGGAATAACATCGTGTAATAAAAATCGAACCCACAAACTTATAATTTGCGTAATTACTAGTGGTAGGACCTCTTGTGAGTCCGCACGGATAGGTACCACCACCACGCCTATTTCTACCGTGAAGCAGTAATACGGTTCGGTTTGAAGGGTGGGGCAGCCGTTGTAACTATACTGAGACATTAGAACTTATCTCAAAGTGGGTGGCGCATTTACGTTATAGATATCTATGGCCTCCAGTAACCACTTAACACCAGGTGGGCTGTGAGCTCGTCCATCCATCATTCCACCAGTAACTACGTAAATTAAAATTTTGCAGGTTTTTATTTTTATTACACGATGTTATTCCTTCACCGTGGAAGTCAATCCTGAACATTTGTTAAGTACGTATTAGAACGTAGTATGTATTAGTAGTCGTGGCCCAAAGGATAAGACGTCCGGTGCATTTGTACCGAGCGATGCAACCAATTTTTCTAGGTAGAAAAAAAAACCCTCAGTGACAGCAAAATTAAAATATAACAGAGCTCTCGTAATTTTCCGAATCAGGCAACACTATCGACAACTCGAAACGGAAACCGGTTCGAACTGGTATCAAATTGTTTTTTTTTTTTCAAAAAACCTTCATAATAATATTTTGGAAACTTTATTTTTAGAAATGTATTAATAAAGTTCGTAAAGATCACGTTTTCATAAAACGTGATTTATTTCATTACTAACTACTTATATAGCTATGTAGACTTTATAAAAAAAAAACGAGCGGCAAAGACAAGAAGGAACATTATAAAATATGTACAAAGTGTTTTGATAAAATAAAAAAATTACACAATAAAAAAAAACGAAAGTATATCGTGATTGGAGGCGTCCGTATCGGGTTCGGGGTGCAATTGAAGTACCTCGGCCTCATTTTGGACCGTCGGACCTTTCGTGCTTACTTTCAGAACCTGGTCTCTCGTTTGTTGGGGGTAGCTGGCGCGTTAAGCCGGCTTCTGCCCAACGTCGGGGGGCCTGACCAGGTGACGCGCCATCTCTATACAGGGGTGGTGCGATCAATGACCTTATTAGCCTGTGTGGGGCCAGTCCCTGGCTGCGGGGGTAACGATGCTGTTGCAACGGCCGCAACGTACCATCGCGGTCAGGCTCATCCGTGGTTACCGCACCATCTCCTTCGAGGCGGCGTGTGTACTGGCTGGGACGCCACCTTGGGTCCTAGAGGCGGAGGCACTCGCTGCTGACTATCAGTGGCGGGCTCACCTTCGTACCTAGGGCGTAGCGCGTCCCAGCCCCAGTGTGGTCAGAGCGCGGAGGGTCCAATCTCGGCGGTCCGTGCTGGAGTCATAGTCCAGGCGGCTTGCCGATGCTTCGGCTGGTCGTAGGACCGTCGAGGCGATTCGCTCGGTCTTTGTGAATTGAGTGAATCGTGACAGAAGACGCCTCACTTTCTGTCTCACGCAGGTGCTCACTGGGTATGGTTGCTTCGGTGATTTCGACTGGATCGAAGCCGAGCCGACGGCAGAGTGCCACTATTGTGGTTGCGACTTGGACACAGCTAAGTACACGCTCGTCGCCTGCTCCGCATGGGAGGGGTGACGCCGTGACCTTGTAGCAAAAATAGTAAACGACTTGTCGTTGCGGAGTGTTCGGTCTGGGGACCGGCGAGGGGGGCCACAGAAGACGACGTGCAAGCTGCTCTGCACGCGTTTTACGCAAGAGCATCCGGGTGATGGAAGGCCCGCTATTCTCGACCAACGCTGATTCTGACCCAGCGAGGTATTCGGTAGGATAACCCACTCTAAGCTCCGCCATCTAGGCGGGTTTCGGATAGCCTGCCGAACGAGAGGACCGGTGGTGGTGGCGCCGATCCGGCGTTCCGAGTGGGGGGAGGTTGTGGGAGAGATGTGCTCCGCCCCACCCGCGATTCCCAGTGGAAGGACGGAGTCTGGCGATTTACTCCTGACAAAAAAAAACCTAATTCAGCATTCAATATAACGTTTTTTTTCTGTGAAGATCAATAGATCCGTTTATTACAAAGATTTCCAAACAATACGTGGTGACGTGAAAGGCTATTTGCATTAAAGCGATTTTTCACTTAATACACGACATTTCTTTTTGTGATTAAACTACCGTTTTATTTGGTAGTAGCATTAATAATTAAATGTTTTTAATTGAACTTCACTTAAGTTTATTCCATTCAAAAAGTTGAAGAAGTTTTTTTGTTATGATATGTTGTTAAAATTTTTAACATTAAATAAATGGCTCTCCTCCTGCAAAGTTGCAAAAATGTCGCTTAATCTAAATAGCATTTAAATCATCGCTATAGAGTTGTTTTTTTGTTTCTCAATCTTGTCTAAGTTTTAAACGACTTGCAAATCATACGACCCAAATGTATTTATCACAGCCAATCACACAGCGTCCGCAGTTTTATCATGGCGGCCATTCTTGTTTATTACGCGCGCTTTCTATAATCGGACATTATTTTATATTTCAGATATGCATACTATATTGAATCCTTTGCCTCCACATTTAGCCAAAAAGAAAAGTAGAAGTCATAGATAGCTATGATGCGATAATTGTTTTTCGGAACTGCAGAGAGCAAAATTGTGTGAATTGTTTTATTTTGTTAATTTCGTGTTTCTTTTGATTCAATTGTGTAATTAATAATGGTGGTTTATTTACTGTTTGACATCGATATAAGGGCGTAAGTGTGAAAAAAATTAAACAAAATCGCTGGACGTGGCTTTACAAGCTCCTCCAAGAAGCCAACTGAAGTTTGCAATAAATTCCCACCGTTTTACTGAAAAGCTATTATTTAGTTTGGTTCATCTCATCTCATGACAATGATGTTTCATTGATTTTCATCCCAACAGATTACAATTTCATATTACTGGTGGTAGGACGACTTGTCAGCCCGCACGGGTGGGTACCATTACCCTGCCTATTTCTGCTGTGAAGCAGTAATGCTTTTCGGTTTGAAGGGCGGGGCAGCCGGAATTAAAAGTGTGACCTTAGAACTCAAATCTCAAGGTGGGTGGTGGCATTTACATCGTAGATGTCTATGGGCTCCGGTAACCACTAACACCATTGGACCGTTAGTTCGTCCACCCATCTAAGCAATAAAGAAAAAAGTATGCGCTTACTAAGGCCTAGGCCGCACTACGGTTAAAGCGCAGCGGTTTAAAACCGTTAAGGTTTATGTAATAGGAAAACAAATACAAATGAATACAAGCGGCCGCACTTGGGGCTTTTCTCCCGGGTCTGATTTTAAAACCGCTAAATATGACAAACTTAGGCTAAGGCCGCACTACAGCTGTTCCCGGGAGCGGATAACCGCTATGACCGCAAAACAAAACAGAACGTAAGATATCTGACAGATGCCTGAATCTTGCTTACAACATTTTTCGAACTACAACATGCGGACCGTCGGTCTACCGAGCAATCACACTCGGTGGAAGATCTTCCCTTTGTCGTTAAGTTTCCACAAATCAAGATTCTACGGTTAGTAAATGGATGGATGGATCCCTCAAATCTACGGTTAGTAAATGGATGGATGGATCCCTCAAATCTACGGTTAGTAAATGGATGGATGGATCCCTCAAATCTACGGTTAGTAAATGGATGGATGGATCCCTCAAATCTACGGTTAGTAAATGGATGGATGGATCCCTCAAATCTACGGTTAGTAAATGGATGGATGGATCCCTCAAATCTACGGTTAGTAAATGGATGGATGGATCCCTCAAATCTACGGTTAGTAAATGGATGGATGGATCCCTCAAATCTACGGTTAGTAAATGGATCGATGGATCCCTCAAATCTACGGTATATGAAGACAATAGCAAAACAAAAGAGCAAGAACTTTAAACGAATGCAAACCTTGATTGAGGTTTCATTGTGGTCGAATTTCGATCGTCATAGGTGGTTGGACGAGCTCACGGCCCACCTGACGATAAGTGGTTAGCGGAGCCCATAGACATCTACAACGTAAATGCCGCCACCTACCTTGACATATGAGTTCTAAGGTCTCAGTTATTAAAATACAACGGCTGCCCCACACTTCAAACCGAAACGCATTACTGCTTCACTCAAAAAATAGGCAGGGTGGTGGTATAGACCCGTGCAAACTCACAAGACGTCCTACCACCAGTAATTACGCAAATTATAATTTAGCGGGTTTGATTTTTATTACACGATGTTATTTCTTCATCGTGGAAGTCAAACGTGAACATTTGCTAAGCACATACGTATTTCATTTGAAAAATTGGTACCCGCCTGCGGGATTCGAACACCGGTGCATCGTTAAATACGAATTCACCGGACGTCTTATCCTTTAGACTACGACGACTTTATTACTGGGGTACTTATTAGCATGCGTGAAGTTCATGATTCGTGACAATCTTTATATGGTAAAGTGTGCACGCCTTCGGTTCGCGTCGGCCTTCGTTCAATCTACCCTCACTTGGTTCTTTTTTTTTTTTTTTTTTTATTGCTTAGATGGGTGAACGAGCTCACAGCCCACCTGATGTTAAGTGGTTACTGGAGCCCATAGACATCCACAACGTAAATGCGCCACCCACCTTGAGATACAAGTTCTATGGTCTCAAGTATAGTAACGACGGCTGCCCCACCCTTCAAACCGAAACGCATTACTGCTTCACGGCAGAAATAGGCAGGGTGGTGGTACCCACCCGCGCGGACTCACAAGAGGTCCTACCACCAGTAATTACGCAAATTATAATTTTGCGGGTTTCATTTTTATTACACGATGTTATTCCTTCACCGTGGAAGTCAATCGTGAACATTTGTTGAGTACGTATTTCATTTGAAAAATTGGTACCCGCCTGCAGGATTCGAACACCGGTGCATCGCTCAACACGAATGCACCGGACGTCTTATCCGTTAGGCCACGACGACTACCAATTCTATTATATTTCCATATGAATTTATATACATACATACACCAAAATAACGTTTTTTTTTTTACAAGTTTTGTCTGTCTGTTTGTTCCGGCTAATCTCTGGAACGGCTGGACCGATTTTGACGGGACTTTCACTGATAGGTAGCTGATGATATAAGGCGTAACTTTTACTTTTTTAAGGCTACTTTTTTAAGACTAGATGCGCCCCGCGGCGTCACCCGCGGTACGAAAATAACCGCAGGTAACATCGCGGGACTCAGCTATCAATAACAAAATTTAATGTTTCCGAAGCGAAGCGAGGGCGGGTCGCTAGTTTAGAGTATAATGTGAATTTTTGTTGCTTAAACTGTGAATCTTTTAATGCTTAATAATATCGTTGTGCGAAAGATCTGATATGCTGATCTCGTCCGTATTCCTCTTGCAATAAGGAAACCGTAACTTAGATTTAGCGTTAGAAAGAGAATATATTTATATATATAGAATATAATTATCTAAGATTGTTTTATAACCTTATTAAAACCGAATTCACGCTGTGTACCTACGTGTCAAATAAGGATTACAGAACCGAAATTTAATTGCTTTATAACGACTTATACTTGGAAGCGCATTCCTCAACATTTTATCTAGTTAAACATTTTTAATTAAGGTTATTTTGAAACATAAGGATAAAAAACAAAATTAAAAACACTATATATGACACCAAGTTTGCCGCTGGTGATTATATTCATGCCATCAATGGTTAGTAGAACTCCGAACTCAGAAAACGTCATCATTATGATGACTATCGAATCTGACGATTCCGATGTGAAGCAAACTCGCGGCCATTATAATAATATGAAAAAAAAAATCGCCATTTTAAAATACTCAAGCGCGTCAGATTAATATATATATGGTTGATCTTTATGTCCTAGACGTGTTGTCTCATAATCTAACGATTATCTAGACTAGACTAGATTATCTAGACTCTAGAGGGGTAGGCAGCTCGGCGCCCCCGATCGATTTTTAATGCGCCCTCGCTGGACTTACTCTTGTCAAACGGCGATATACAGCAAGTAGCCCGTTGAGTTTAGAATTGTGCATAGATTAGCAGTTTGCTAACCTTGAGCGTATCTAATAACACGCACGTATTTTTTGTTAGTGTGTGATCGTATTTCGAATAGACCTCGCGTAGACCGTGCATTTAAAACTACCAAGTAATCCGAAATAATTATTTTCTTTCAATACCAAACAAAGCTTAATGACTCATGTTTAAATAATTGTTTAAGGACCGGGAACTTTAAATATATCCCTAATTATAAGAAATTAGTTGAAAATATGGACACCCAAGTTTCACACTGAATTATATGTATCATTATGCATGACACCAACAAAATAAAGTTATAAAAAATCTGTTTTTTAATGCCTATTAATACCTGTTCATTATCTGTAAAATATGCGCCCTCGGTGATTTTCAAATTTAGTATTGCGCCTTAAGAACAAACAGGTTGCCGACCCCTGATCTAGAGGGATTCGCCTAATCTGATAAAAAAAAAAACATTTTTATTTTTAAATCATTGAACTTAATTAATTGAAAAGCTCAGGAAAAAGCGTGCAAATGAAAAAGTTTATGTTTTTTAAGTAAAATCCTTGTATTTGCAAAATAATAATTTAAAAAAATAAACTCAAAAAAACGCGTAGACAGGAATATTATTATAGGCATTACCCAGCTGCACGCATACAACTTTATCAACGAATTTTTGTTATTTAGGCTTGAGGAAATCGTCAGATTATATATTTTTCGTTATCCTTGAATTATTTTATTCAAAATAATAAAAAATTGAGCCACGCTCGAGAATGTTCAGATAACGTTTTTTTTTTACAACTTTGTAGCCCTCCCCTTTCTTTACATCACTCTCAAATTGTTAGATTAGTGGAATATATACTTTTTAGCATGTAATTACCTCACCCTACCTTAATCTGACGCGCTCGAGAATTTCTGATGATCAATTTTTTTTTACTAAACTGTTCCTTTATCCTGGACGCGCGGCCTTATTTATGAGGTTCATATTTGGTGGAGGTACTTAACCGGGTACAAGGTATCCCCCTGTATATTAATCCGCCGCGCTTTAGTAAATCCCGAAATCTCCGCTTGGGCTCTCCTACTAAGGCAAGGTGAAGGCATAACATCGTGCAATAAAAATAAAATCCGCTAAATTATAATGTGCGTGATTACTGGTGGTAGGACCTCTTGTGAGTCCGCACGGGTAGGTACCATCACTCTGCCTATTTCTGCCGTGAAGCAGTAATGCGTTTCGGCTTGAAGGGCGGTGCAGCCGTTGTACTGTACAAACTGAGACCTTAGAACTCATATTTCAAGGTAGGCGGCATTTATCACAAAATCTATCTATATATATATAAATGAATTGCTGTTCGTTAGTCTCGCTAATACTCGAGAACGGCCGGACCGATTTGGCTAATTTTGGTCTTGAATTATTTGTGGAAGTCCAGAGAAGGTTTAAAAGGTAGATAAATATGAAAATGTTCGGAATTAAATAAAAATCCCGCGTCGGACGGATTCCTTTTGTTTGTTTTAAGTTTATTTTATACAAAAGCTTAGGACTTTTATTTCTCGATTGACGCACTACGAAGTCAGCCGGGTCAGCTAGTTTAGCTATAAAAAAAAAAAAAAACGCAGTACATATACACATCTCCAACGCTGGTTTTTAGTTCAATTAAAATGTTCACTAAGTTTTTATAAAAACAAATAATCAATTACACGTTTCCCATGAGTGAATATTAACGCAAGCCGATATATTGCCTTGCCGAAATAACTATAAATAGTAGCATCATATTTTTAGTAACAGCATTCATATTTTAGTAATAGCACCATATTTTATTAATTAACCTGCAATTTAAAATGGAAACGCTGGTCACACGGCGGTGACGTCACTTAGTCACAAGAAACGGTTCCCTGAGCTAGTCAACTGAGTTTTAATTGGACGACATTAGTTACATTCAGTGTGACAACCGTATTATTGATAGCCAGAGACATTCTTCTTAAAACTTTTTATAAATACACTATTCATAAGACTAATATAGTTAATTATTATGTTAAAACCAAAATAATAACGAATCTCCAAACTAAAGCTAATTATTACACACACAAAAGTATTGTTGGGTCATTAAAAAAAAACTCGATTCCATGACATGCAACGGAACCCGCAAAAACGCGGTACTGCCAACTTGACGGGGAAAAAACCCGCCGCGAAAACCGGTTACACGGTGCGATTATACAAATTATATTTTATTATTAACTAAAGTCTAAAAATAGCCGCAAAAATGTTGTTGCCTTTCTAAATTTAACTCTATTTACGTCACCCAACGGTCATGGCGGCTCTCGTAAAAAGGTTCGAGCAAAACCGGTGGCTTCCACCGCCGCACAGTGGGTCGAAACTATGATTTTAGTGACTTAGGGACCAATTTTGTTTTTTAACAATTTTCTTTATGTGGATAGATACAGCTCGTTAATCTTAATAATAATTGTTTGGGGCAAAAATTAGAAAAACTTTATAGTTTGGGCAGAAAAATATGTTTTGTGATTTTTTTGTATGAAGCGGTACAAATTAAATTGGATTCCTGCTAAGTACCGCGTGGTCCTACTTTGAAACTTTATCTTTCTTATACCTTGTCTAGTCTACTATCATTTGATGCTATAAGCATGTGCATAAAGTTGCAACTCTGCCAAATAAATGGATCGACAAAAATGAAAAAATACATAAAAATACCTTCATTTTTGTTTTCGTATTTTTCGTTTTTTTCGATCCTATTGTTTTTTCTGCCCAAACTATAAAGTTTTTGTAATTTTTGCCAAAAACAATTATTATTGAAATTAACGAGCTCTATCTATACACATAAAGAAAAATGATAAAAAACAAGGTCCCAAGGTTAGTCCCTAAGTCACTAAAATCATAGTTTCAACCCATTGTGCGCCGTGCTGCCTCTACGGAGAATAAGTTAAGACACAACTACAATCGCGCGGCTTCTCAAATGCTATTTTTAGCATTGGCTTACACAAAATTGTATTCAATAATATCGTGTTTTTTTGTTGTTTTATTCTTAAATATTGAAAACTACTACCTTTTTTTTTCTAATACATCGTTTTTATGTTAGATTTTTTTTTGCAAAATCTCAATAATGTGGAATTTAAACGCGTTAATTTTTTGTTTGAGTTAAACAGGATGTATATAAGTGAGTCGAGACTGGTCATTGTGGCGAGCCTCGGGCAAGACCTATGTCTAGTGGCGGGCGTTTATAGATTGAATAGCCGGTATAGGTATACCAGCGGCCTCGCTTGCCTGATCAAGGAATAATGTCGGATGTAATTTCCCGCGCAAATGAGGCCGTTTTTTTTTTTCGGGATAAAAGGTAACCTATGTTGTATGTATGTCCTAATCTATATTAATATATAAATCTACAGTGGTTTTTACGGATGTTCCGTTATAACTACTGAACCATGCATCCGATTGACTTGCAATTTGGTATCCATGTACAAAATAGATGTACTTAATGGATAGGCTAATATTTATATGAGTGTTGGACTCCCTAATAATAATGACAAAAGATAATAATGTTAATTTTAAATGCCCAGCGAAGCGGGCGAGTACGGCTAGTCTATACTAAACTAATATATTTATAAATCTACAGTGGTTTTTACAGATGTTCCGTTATAACTACTGAACCATGCATCCGATTAACTTGTAACTTGGTATCCATGTAGAAAATACATGTACTTAATGGATAGGCTAATATTTATATGAGTGTTGGACTCCCTACACCAGTTGCGGGGGCGTTAATGATGAGAATCTTTGTGGAGAAATAATAATGTTAATTTTAAATAAAATACTAACTAAAAATAATAACTAATAATAATAAAAAATACATTCCATTATATCATTTCGACGTGAAAGGACAATTAAACAAACAAACAGACACTTTCACTTTTATAATATGTACATTAAAGTAAGGATTATGTTGCAAGGTTTATTACGTAATATTCCCGAATAGTAAACACATTCAAGTGTTTTGTTTACTACATATTTGTATTTACAATTTCCGGCGCAAATCGATTAAAAAAATCACAGGAACACTATTGGGAAATTGAAATCTAAAGTATGTTTTTAAATGTCCGAGCTATTTTTTTATAATCATTGCGATGATGAAGTCGTCGTGGCCTGAAGGATAAGACGCCAGGTGCATTCAAATATCGCAGGCGGGTGAGTACACATTGTTCTAATCGAATACATACGCACTTAACAAATGCTCACGAATGAATTCCACGGTGAATGAATAAATTAGTGTAATAAAAATCAAAGCCGAAAAATTATAATTTGCGTAATTACTGGTTGTAGGACTTCTTGTGAGTCCGCGCGGGTCCTGCTTCGAAATAGTAATGCATTTCGGTTTGAAGGATGAAACAGCTGTTGTGCTGTAAAACTAAGACTTAGAACTCATCAAAGATAATATAATCTATATCTTATCTATAATCTAAGCAATAAAAACTATATTAGATAAAAAAAAAGTAAATCCCTTCGACTTCTTTTATTTCCAAATACATAGGTATTAATTACTCTTGTTCGTAAATTATGTTATTTTAGCATAAATTTGATATAATCTCACACAATATAAGTCTGTTATGAGAGTGGTCATTAATAAATATTTCTAATTCACTAAGTTTTTATTATTAAACTAGCTGACCGGGCAGACTTCGTAGTGCCTCGATCAAAAAACAAAAGACCTAAACTTTTGTATAAAATACACATAAAACAAACAAAAGGAATCCGTCCGACGGGGGACACAACAAGAGAAAAACAAAATTGTTATTTTTATTGAATTCCAAGAATTTTCATATTTATCTACCTTTTAAACATTCTCTGGACTTCCACGAATAATTCAAGACCAAAATTAGCCAAATCGGTCCAGCCGTTCTCGAGTTTTAGCGAGACTAACGAACAGCAATTCATTCTTATATATAGAGAAGATATAGATTGTGGTAAGTAAATTTACAGTTGGATGTAGTAAAGGCGGATATCGGGGAGAATAACCTCACCCAGAAGGATGCCGAAAATCGGGCAAAGCGGAGAAGTTGTAAGTAGGAAAGCATACTTTGGCATTAGACCGCGAAATCGCTAAGAAGAATAAGAAGAAATAAATGGCAAATAGCTATATTGGTCCACGAAGAAGCCAGTAATTAGTTATGTGTTAACTTGTTAATGATTCTTTTAATTAAACTTAAACCGCTATCGAACAGGGAAGATAATTTAAATAAGAACTCGCCTTCAATCTGTCTGTCTTTGAATTGTGTTTTAATCTAACAAGTTTTCTTGTGTTCCCAATATTTACTTACTTTACAAACGCTTGGCAAGACCTTTAAATATACCTTATTGCGTTTCCTGGCGGATCTTCTCAGTGGTACGCGATTCCGATCCGGTGGTAAATACAGCGAAGCAATGCTCTTGCTAGGATTGGTCTTTGCAAATTCTCTCAAGTTCACCTATCCGTCCGCGCGTAGTTCGAACAGCCCCTTATACTACCAGCGAATAGGTGGGGGTTTTTTTTAAGATCCAAAAAAATTCCCAGTAATACCGATTTCACAACGTCCGCCATAGATAGCGGAGAATAGCAACAAAAAAAAACAAAAAAAAAAACACGACCCTGAAACTTCGTTTACAATACAAATAGAAACTTTCAAATCGAAATCTTATTTTATTGCGTCACTCTTCGTTTTTGTACGACGACCCAGTGCCTGTGCGATGTTTTTTTCCGTTGAGTCGACGCGGAGGCCCGGGCGACTAGTGGAAAATTTTTGGTTCGCGCCCAAAGGACGCGTGCACAATGAGAGCTATCTATTAGTCTTCTCGGATTAAAACTGGTTAATCTCAAAACTTACTAATTTTACGGGAGAGTTTTTTAAATGTTTAACATGTGATATCTATCTATATACACATAAAAATGAATTGCTGTTCGTTAGTCTCGCTAAAACTCCAGAACGGCTGGACCGATTTGGCAAATTTTGGTCTTGAATTAGTTATGGAAGTCCAGACAAGGTTTAAAAGGTAGATAAATATAAAGTGCTTGGAATTAAATAAAAATAACAATTTTGTTTTTCCTTTGATATCTCGGACGGATTCCTTTTGTTTGTTTTAAGTTTATTTTATACAACAGTTTAGGTCTTTTATTTATCGATTGAGGCACTACGAAGTCTGCCGGGTCAGCTAGTTTTTAATATTAATCATCTTTGCAAACATTAATTTTTATTTTTTTACCAGTCACATTATCTGCCTTTTAAAGTAAGATAAAATTATGTATGAATTTTGTTAATAGTATTCAAAACATAGACAACTAAAAAAAAAAACTAAAACTAAACTACGCTCTTTTGACAATATTTATGAGAAAAATACTGGTGATACCAAATGATTCCGCATATTAACTCAATTTCGAATATTTTTGCAAGTTGTACACTTTTTATGCGAAAAGACGTATTGTGTTGTGTCTGGTTTTTTTCCTACGTATTCTAGTAACCTTGGGGGCTTAGAATTGGTGGCTCAATCCAAAATTGTTTTTTTTTTTTTAAAAACGCAAAAAATTTAATTGAAAAATTGTAATTTTTAATTTTCGATTACAATACTATAAAGCTTTAACGCTTTTAAGCCACGCTTTTTTACAATAAAATCATTTTTTCTTACACTATTTTTAATTAAAATTTATTAAAATTTATTTTCTATTTTTTAGTTGGATTTTCTATAAAAGCGTATTTTGTTAGTTTTTTTTAACTATTATTTATTTAGCTAAGCTACTTCAATTCTAAATGTGCGATATGCCAACGTTTGACATAAATAATAATTTGATCTGCGGAAATGATGTTCTATTTTATTATTATTAGTCCTACAATAATCTTTTTTTTTTCCTCTTACCTACGCTGATAGCCTTGAGAGGCTTGAGAGCCTTGAGAGCCTTGAGAGGCTATCAGCGTTACCGAGCGAGTAGGTGAGCTCACGGGCCTCAAACCTGACGTTGTTGCTAACACTGGCCCTAGCAAGAGCAGTGCTTCGCAGAATCTACCACCGGATCGGAAACGCGACACACTGAGAAGAGCCGGCGAGAAACTCAGTGGGCTGTGTCTGTGGATTGATTTACTCGCCGAGCCCTTTGTCGCAAGCAACGGATTCGACGAGAACGGTGACCGGCGCTTGAGGTACCTAAAAGCACCGTTAGTGGATCGGGAGGATCCGTAATGACGTGTTTTGGGCGACGTCGACTGCTTGCCATTCTGTTCGCAGGATCGGGAATGTAGTTACCGGCGGCCACGATGAGTGGGTTCTCGTGTCGTGAAATGACGCACTGATGTCGACTGCATATACTTACAGATGGAATCTAGATCCAACAATCTATATACATATCTTTATATATAACATCAAGTCGGGTTTGTTCGCACAACTCGAGAACAGCTGGACCGATTTTCATGGTTTTTGATTTGTTTTATATTTCTCCGTCCCGAACAGCAGACTAACTATTGAAAACATTGGAAAATTTATGAAAAAAATAGATAAAAAAATAAACATTTTCTCATACAAAATGTTTTTGGATTTCGTAATTGTCAAACATTTCATGTTCAATCCGTTGATACGGTAAACTCTCCCCTCAAATTAAAGAACGTATTCAAATTAAGTTTTCGACTCGACAAGATATATCCACAATATTGGGATAATGGCGTATTTTAGAATTTAAAAATGTAGAATAATGTCGGTAGGCAATGAAAAAGGATTGACTTAAATGTATTCATACTGGCTGTTAAATATTTATGCGTTCGTTCAGACATTTATTTTATGTAAACTAAGGAAAATATATCAAGCTACTTAATTAAAGAGAAAATGATATAATTAAAAAATGAAAAAAATAGTCAAATCGATTGCTCTCACACAACTATTACTATTTTTTGGCAGGAACGCGAGGAGCGAAGTTTTGTGATTTGTTTTATTTTGTCTCTTTAGTGTTTTTTCAGGTTTAAATGTGTAATAACGGTGGTTTATTAACTGTTTAATATCTGTGAAAGTGCACAAATGTGGGAAAATGAAACAAATCCGCTGGACGTAACTTCTCGAGAGTCGAGATCCTCCAAAATGTCCACTGAAAAAGTCTCAGTAAATGACCCCCATTTTGCTGAGATTATATTTCATCCCATTTCATTTCATTTAATTTCATCCCGGTTGATTAATGTCTCTAATCTTCTACATTTCATTTCATTTAACTCCTTAATATAATTTTTCATAAAAATAAGAATATAAATTAAAATATGACATGCCTTAAAAAAAAAACACAATCATGACAGATTATTCCGTCAGTCCAGTCAGACTCAGTATATATAAATGTTTAAATGAATTGCTGTTCGTTTGTCTCCCTAAAACTCAAGTTAGAGTGACCAAAATGATTTGCATAATCATGATCTTGTAATATTTATTGATGTCCAGGGAAGATTTAAGCGGTGCGAAACATAAATAACAATTATAGGAAAATACTAAAAACGACAATTTAATTTTCCAAAACAAATCGCCAAAACATACTGTTTTTTTTTTCCACACCAGAAAATCGCCGGATCCCCATCCGCGCAGCGGGTGGTGTATGTGGGAGTTGAACCTCACTGAAAAGTCCTGCCGCTCACAGTCGACGCAATACCCCAGACCGGACCGGAGCCCAGTCGGGGCTGGTGAGACGGCGGGACAGGGTTGACGCAGAGCATATTACATCCATCCTGCCGTCCCACGGTCGACGGGCGGGAGCCCAACTTGATGGCGCCACGCTGCACCTTCCCCCAGAGCGGTCGGGAGAACGCGGTTTACCATCACCCGGCTTCCTATTACGGGCGTGGTGTAAGCCACCCCTGCCCGCATAAAGCGGGTGGAGCCCAAAGCTCTTAGGGGGCCGGGTCACGGATGGGACCCCGGTTCCGCACCCCTGCTCGGCGGCGGCGGGTTTCTGCGTAGTGAGGAGAGCTTTGCCTCACCCGCCCCGCCGCCTCCTTCTGCAAGATGGTGCACTCGCAGAAGTCGAGCATAGCTTTCCAGGAATCGTCGCCGCGACGCCAGGCAGGGACAAGTCCGGTCCTATCTTTGCGACCAGGACACGGCGCTGCACCTCCCAAGCGGGGCAGACAGCGAGCGTATGCTCCGCCGTGTCCAGGTCCCGAAGCATCCGTGCCCGGTCAGTACCTGCACCAGACGAAAGGTGAGGCGTCCTGCGCCATGATTCACCCAATCATCAAAGACCGGGTAAGCCGCCTCGACGGTCCGTAGACCCCACGTGGGGTTGACCAACCGCCTCGACCACGATTCGAGCACGGACCGCCGAGAATGGACCTTCCGCGCCCGCAGCTCACTTTTGGCGGGACGCGCCACGCCCAGAGCACGCAGCTCGCTGCGCCACCGATAGTCGGCCGCGAGCGACTCCGCCTCCAGCTCCCATGGCGGTGTCCTCGCCAACACACGCGCCACCTCGAAGGAGACGGTGTGATATCCGCGTGAAACATTTGAATTCTTTCTTTTATTACTTGGTTGTCCAATAATTATAAATTATATTTATACTTACGTAAGTTCAGAAACTTGTTTGTTTCATAGCTGTAGTTATGAGGTTCGATAATTTTGGTGAGTGTTGAATATCTTTTTTTTCTTTTTCAAAACAGTTTTGTTTCATTTCGTTTCATTAATTTGTCAGTACGCGAAAGCTTTATTTACTGTTATATCGCTTTAAAAGGCCAAGGAGAAGAAGACGCGTTACGTCTAGTGGAATTTAGTTCCTTGATGCTCCCGGGGGACATGGAAAAACGTTCCTAATTTCATTATCGGTGGCAAAGATGATATCGCGACATGAAGCACTACCGTTGGCTTCATCAGGAATAGCTGCAACATTGGTAGAAGGACCCTCAGACACAGCCCACTGAGTTTCTGAGTTCTCAGTGGGTCGCGATTCCGATCCGGTGGTAGATTCTGCGAAGCACGGCTCTTGCTAGGGCCAGTGTTAACAACGTCGTCAGGTTTGAGCCCCGTGAGCTCACCTACTAGTTAAGGTTCCGCTGATATAGCCTCTTAAAGCTATCATCAGGGAAAAAAAAGGTAGAAGGGGGACAAACTGCACATTCTGCCTTGAAATTATGACTAAACCTGCGAATCAACGAAGCACCAGTGTCTTTAGTGCGAGTTTCATAAATCGAATCGAATGGCTGGAATCGAGTGTACGTTCTTCACGGTGAAAAGTGAAAAATTCTGAGTGCGAGTGGACACAAGTTACTCGATTCGTAGGACGTTTATTCACAGTGAGCAGCGATAATTTTTTCTCGTATATTCTTATAAACGCAGCGTTTTTTCTTTAAGGCGTTCAAATTAAAAACCAAGCTTTCTAACGATATTTATAATTAGTCTGGTAATTGGTAATGTCACTGTGCTTAGTGCCAGTTTTTAATACGCTTTTATTAGCTTCAGACGTATGTACGTACTTATGTAACGGAATCTTTGAACATGATTTTGACCCCCTTCAAAACGTTGGATTAACTCGAAATTTGGTATGCTTATTAAGGACCGATGACAATTCAATATTTAAAAAAAATATTGAAAAAATTTTAAATTCAACTAAAAAATGAAAAATAAATAATAGTTAAAAAAGCTAACAAAATACATTTAATAAATAAAATAATATATAATATATTCAAAATAAATTTGAATTAAAAATAGTGTAAGAAAAAATGATTTTATTGTAAAAAAAGCGTGGGGTGCATGGTATCAGTAGTTATAAATATTTTATGAACAGATATGATATTTTCTATTTTTTAGTTGGATTTTCTATAAAAGCATATTTTGTTAGTTTTTTTAAACTATTATTTATTTTAATTCAGTCGATAATTCATTCCGAGTAGTAACTCAGTCGGTGTTAATGTTTTTTTTAATGTTAATATTAACTTTATTTGTGTGGGGTTGTATTAGCGCCATCTAGTTAGCAACATCACCAAAATAAATGTAGGTACGAGGTGGCAGGTCACTGGAGGCACTGGACAGAACGCTAAAAGATATTTTTTGGTGGAGCCATGATTCTGTTGTCAGGTGATATTCGTCAGACTCTTCCAATCATTCGCCAATCAACTGTTGCTGACGAACTAAAGGCATTTGTGGAGGCATGTAAAGACACTACAATTAACAACGTGCTTTTGCAATAAGATCAGACTGCGATTATGTTGTCGAAGCAGTTATTGGATATTGGAAATGCTAAGGTCGCAGTTCATATCTCGACCGGACTAACTACCCACAGATTTTCGTCACGTTACCGACTCAAAAGAGAAGCTTATTTATCGTGTTTTTACGGATTACAAATTCAGAAACCATAATCGACAGCTTTTTTTCCCCTATTTATTCGCTGACAGCTTAAGAGGCTATTTCAGCTAAATCGATAGCGTGAACGAGCAATATTGGCGGCCAGAAACAAAGATGTCGATCATCACAATGCGACCAGCAGATTTTTTTTTCAGGAGAGTTGTTTCCTTACAAATCAATTGACACAGTTTCAGACCACGATGACGTAGTCAACTATCTGGCAGAATTTTTAAATTTCCTGGATTTGCCTGGACTACCATCTCACAAATTACAAATAAGAGTAATTAACCACTAGTTATTAATATACGTACGTATATCTTTATTTCATTAAAAACAATACCTGTATATTAATAACACGCTGTCTATTGATGGCATGCATTGCTATGCGGATGACAGCACGGGGGATGCGCGATATATCGGCCATCAGAGTCTCTCTTGGAGCGTGGTGCAAGAGAGACGATCTAAACTTGTGTCTGAAGTGGAGAACTCTCTGGGGCGAGTCTCCGAGTGGGGCGAATCGAACTTAGTTCAATTCAACCCGTTGAAGACACAAGTTTGCGCGTTCACTGCGAAGAAGGACCCCTTTGCACTGCAATTCCAAAGAGTATCCCTTCAACCTTCCGTGAGTATCGGGATACTTGGGGTCGACATTTCGAGTGATGTCCAATTTCGGAGTCATTTGGAAGGCAAAACCAAGTTGACGTCCAAAATGCTGGGAGTCCTTAACAGAGCGAAGCGGTATTTCGCGCCTGGACAAAGACTTTTGCTTTATAAAGCACAAGTCCAGCCTCGCGTGGAGTACTGCTCCCATCTCTGGGCCGGGACTCCCAAATACCAGCTTCTTCCATTTGACTCCATACAGAGGAGGGCCGTTCGGATTGTCGATAATCCCATTCTCACGGATCGTTTGGCACCTCTGGGTCTGCGGAGGTACTTTGGTTCCCTCTGTATTTTGTACCGTATGTTCCATGGGGAGTGCTCTGGAATTGTTTGAGATGATGCCCTCATCTTCTTTTTATCATCGCACCTCCCGCCATCGGAGCAGAGTTCATCCATATCACCTGGAACCGCTGCGTTCATGGACAGTGCGTTTCCAGAGGTCTTTTTTGCCACATACCATCCGGCTATAGAATGAGCTCCCCTCCACGGTGTTTCCTGAGCGCTATGACATGTCCTTCTTTAAAAGAGGCTTGTGGAGAGTATTAAGCGGTAGGCAGCGGCTTGGCTCTGCCCCTGGTATTGCTGAAGTCCATGGGCGACGGTAACCACTCACCATCAGCTGAGTCGTAAGCTGGTCTGCCTACAAGGGCAATTAAAAACAAACTTTTTGTTAGAATCACTTATAATCTAAGTTAGTAACTTAAAAACTAAACCATTAGTAGGTATCACACTATTTATTATAATTATTTTTTTTTAGATATTTTTTTCCATATGCAAGGGCAAGTAGCAGTCCCTCGATTTTGCTCGACATGATGTACAGAGGACTGTTCAACTTAAACTTATATAAAAATGGCGTTATATAATAAAACATTAGGTACGTGTATAAAAATATTGTCGCTGTCGCTATAAAGACGCATTACGCGACTACGTCTATGCATTTAAACGTTATCATTCAATATCAGACACGTCTTGTCGGATCCCCCGGATTCACTCTCGGTGCTTTTAGGCGACGACCGCCGGTTCGGCGTCCTGAGGGGGAGGGTGACGGGAGAGATGTGCTCCGCACTAAACGCTTCCCCCCATTTGCCTTTTCATGAGTTCTGTCTCATGCGAGGTTCGGACGTGGGATGTTGTGCGACAGGAGGTTTTAGTCGGTTCGACTCCGACATGCCCCGCCCGCCAACCCCAGTGGAGGGAGGGAGTCCGGCGATTTACTCCTGACAAAAAAAAAACCTAATTCAGCATTCAATATAACGTTTATTTTCTGTGTTGATCAATAGATACGTTTATTACCGAGATTTCCAAACAATACGTGATATCAAAGGATGTAAGGCTATTTGGCTTAAAGCGATTTTTCGCGACATTTATTTTTGTGATTAAACTAGCGTTTTATTTGGTAGTAGCATCAACAATTCAATGTTTTTAATTGAACTTCAATTAAGTTTACTCCATCCAGAAAGCTGAAGAAGTTTTTTTGTTGAGATATGTTTTTAAAATTTTAAATATTGAATAAATGGCTCCCTTCCTGCAAAGTTTCAAAAATGTCGCTTAATCTAAATAGCCTTTCAACCTTCGATATACAGTTGTTCACGATATACAGCCCTCCCTCCACTGAGGATGGCGGGCGGATGTCCGGCGATTTCCTCCTGACCAAAAAAAAATAATCAAATATCCTTTGACCCCTCGATATGTACTAGCTTTTGTCTTTTGTTTTATTCTCTAATATAAAAAAAAATTGGACTATTTTCATAATATTATTTTTAATGATAATAATTGTAGCGAAATTAATTCAGTGAAGTTCTACTCTTGCTAGGGCTGATGTTAGCAAAATTCTCTCTGGCTGAACCCCGTGAGCTCACCCTCCAGGAAAATTGAAGCAAGAATAGCCTCTCGTGGCTACTAGCACTGGCACTTGCGCAGGTAAAAAGATGTGTGGTGTCGCGGGACACCGGATTGGAACGAAGTTCCTTAATATAAAAATATTAATTTTAAGTTCTATTCGAGGTATAAAGAAAATAAAACTGGAGGTTTCGCAACAACCCACGGTCATTCGGTAACGTGCGAACTTATTGTGGTACACTTCATTCACGGTTGCTTGCATAAGAGTTAGTGTATTGCGCAAACGAACGCTCTGAGATCGTGCTCAATGAATGATAAAAAAATGTAATTTTTTTACGTTATTACAAAGGTGAGTCGTACACTGTGTGCATTACTAATTTGTACGTTATTACAAAGTTAAGTCGTACACTGTGTGCATTACTAATAAAAACCTTACGTTACGGACGTTTTTTCCCGGTTAGGGCATCCCTCCGCATTGTCCCATAAGGAACTTCGTTCCAAAAAAACTGTTGCGAAACCGTTGATAAAATCATACTGTTACGCGCTGGGGGTAGTTTTGGTATGCGCTTCTGCTATTCGACGATAGATGGCGTTGCTCTTACCGACGGAACAATACTTTATTGTTATATATTTTTTGAGAAAATAAGTATTTTTTTTTCTTTATTTATTATTGTATTATTAGTATTGATGCAATACTAAGTAACTAAACAAACAAAAAACGCTTAACAAAGAGGAGAAAAGTTATAGAGCATAATTGAAAAGATATCTGTGTGCTAGAAATATTGAAGTGGTATTCTAAGCTTAAATATATATCTGAAATTTATTAAATTGTCCACAACACCAAATATTTTGCCATGTAGTAACTGAATCACAACAACTTTAGAAAAAACAATAAAAATACTAGTAACATACCTACTTAAATATCGACTAAGCGAATCGCGACAACCCTTTATATAAAATCAGTAATAGTGTACATAAATAATTCTCCCGGTATGTCTCCAACTTAACCACGACATGAATTAAGGTCGAACCGAAAAGTACTTGGCTTTTTTTATACCGGCCGTTTCTACAAAATATTTTGAGTGAAGCAATACTTAACGATAAGAAATATATACGTATATTTTTTAACCAGACGATTCATTTTTCCTTATTTGGCCAATTAATTACTTGTTACAAAATGAAACGTTTTTAGTCACGGCTGACGAAAATAGCCTATATTCTTTTTTTTAAGGTATTTCATGACCTGGCAACTAAAACCTTTATGGACAAGTCTTATTTAAATTTATAGTCTTATTTTTATGAAAAATGATAAGATGATTAATTTGAGACATTAATCAACAATATATATCTGAAACAATACTTTATTGTTATATATTTTTTGAGAAAATAAGTATTTTTTTTTCTTTATTTATTATTGTATTATTAGTATTGATGCAATACTAAGTAACTAAACAAACAAAAAACGCTTAACAAAGAGGAGAAAAGTTATAGAGCATAATTGAAAAGATATCTGTGTGCTAGAAATATTGAAGTGGTATTCTAAGCTTAAATATATATCTGAAATTTATTAAATTGTCCACAACACCAAATATTGAGATGAAATTAAATGAAATGAGATGATATGATATGCGATGAAATATAATCTCAGTAAAATGGTGGTTATTTACTGAGACTTTTTCAATGGACTTTTTGGAGGATCTCGAGAAGTTACGTCCAGCGGCTTTGTTTTATTTTCCCACATTTGTGCACTTTCACAGATACTAAAAAGTTAATAAACGACCGTTATTACACATTTAGACCTGAAGAAACACTAAATAGACAAAATAAAACAAATCACACAACTTCACTCCTCGCGTTCCCGCCAAAAAGTCCTAACCTATATTCTATTCCAATTACGAAGTCCCATTTGACAGATGTTATTAATATGTAATTGTGTATTTTTTTTTTATTTTTTTATTGCTTAGATGGGTGGACGAGCTCACAGCCCACCTGGTGTTAAGTGGTTACTGGAGCCCATGGACATCTACAACGTAAATGCGCCACCCACCTTGAGATATAAGTTCTAAGATCTCAGTATAGTTACAACGGCTGCCCCACCCTTCAAACCGAAACGCATTACTGCTTCACGCCAGAAATAGGCAGGACGGTGGTACCTACCCGCGCGGACTCACAAGAGGTCCTACCACCAGTAAAAAATGCATAATGATTTAGATTGATTGTGTATTTTTTAAATGATGTTTGCGACCATGAACAAAAAACTGATTATCATTTCAAAGTATTCGAAGCGTGAAGAGTTACGTTCTAAGAAGTGTCAAAAGGGATTTCGTAATTGGAATAGAGTATAACTTTGTTTATTTATGTTTCGTTGTACGCAACACGAGATAACTATATTAACACCGATCCATTAACGGTGCTTTTAGGTACCACAAGCACCGGTCACCGTCCTCGTCGAACCCGTCGCTTGCGACGAAGGGCTCGACGAGCGAATTAACCCATAGACACAGCCCACTGAGTTTCTCGCCAGATCTTCTCGGTGGGTCGCGTTTCCGATCCGGCGATAGATTCTGCGAAGCACGGCTCTTGCTTCGGCCAGTGTTAGCAACGTCGTCAGGTTTGAGCCCCGTGAGCTCACCTACATGTTAGAGTGAAGCTGAAATAGCCTCTCAAGGTTATCAGCATAGGTAGGAAAAAAATATACTAACAAATTATTTTAGTTAAAAAAAAAATTGTGACTACAGTTATTGACCGTCTTATCGCGTATTGTTCTATTTCGATAAGGCGATTGTGTGAACTCGAAGTTAGAAGTGAAGAATTAGAAGTTATTAGAATGTCACTAGGAATACAGAATCGTTGTTCGCCTCTGCAAAGAGAAAAAATAAATTAGACTAAAAAACAAATGGTGTGAACACTGTTTATCTATACATACAAATAAAATTGGAGTCTGTTTGTAGTATTGAAATAACCGCTTTTTACTACATGCATATGGATATACTAGCCGTATTCGCCCGCTTCGCTGGGCATTTAAAATTAACATTATTAATTATTGTCATTATTATTAGGGAGTCCAACACTCATATATAGCCTATCCATTATTAATCCTCAAATATTAGCCTATCCATTAAGTACATGTATTTTCTACATGGATACCAAGTTTCAAGTCAATCGGATGCATGGTTTAGTAGTTATAACGGAACATCCGTAAAAACCACTGTAGGTTTATATATTAGTATAGCTTAGTATAGAAGTATAGATATATACAGTACATACACCAAAATAACATTTCTTACAATTTTTGCCTGTCTGTCTATTGGTTCCGGATAATCTCTGGAAAGGCTGGATCGATTTTGACGGGACTTTCACTGATAGGTAGTTGATGTATAAGGAGTAACTTAGGCTACTTTTTATAGACTAGATTCGGCTCGCGGCGTCACCCGCGGTACGACAATAACACCGCGGGACTCAGCTAGTGATAAATAATTTTAGCAAGGCTGGTTCCAGTCAATCGTGTTGCTCTATTGTGTTTTTGAGGGTTTTTAAATTTAGTGGCTCTAGCGCGTTCAATCCAGACATGTAGATGTTGAATTTTTTTTTGCATCAAGTTTGAAAACACTCATTGTACACGGTTATTGGTAATTATCTCCGTGTGCTTAGTGCGAGTTTTTTAACGTTCTCGATAGCGTAAAAGTTAACTAAAATTTGTATGCATTAGGAACAGCTCCCACTCCTTACCAATTTGAGTTAACTTTTACGCTATCGCGAACGTTAAAAAACTCGCACTAAGCACACAGTTCCGGCCAGGATGAGACAGAAGAGCAAAAAACATACAAATTTAGACCCCTCAATGTATCGCTGAATTTCATTAGCTAATAGTCGTCGTGGCCTAAAGCCTTGTTCGGACTAGGCGAGTATTTTAGTCGAGTACCGAGTAATTTAGTAGCTAAATGTGTCTGAGCACCAAAAATTTAGTTGAGTAGGTTAGTAAATAATTTAGTCAAGTCAATCCATTTTGTTCTACTTTTTCGGGCGAGTAGCGAGTAGTTTAGCCATAAAATTACTCGGTATCCGACTAAAATACTCGCCTAGTCCGAACAAGGCTTAACGAATAAGACGTCCGGTGCATTCATATGTAGCGATGCACCGGTGTTCGAATCCCGCAGGTGGGTACCAATTTTTCTAATGAAATACGTACTTAACAAATGTTACGATTGACTTCCATCGTGAAGGAATAACATCGTGTAATAAAAATCAAACTCGTAAGATTATAATTTGCGTAATTACTGGTGGTAGGACTTCTTGTGAGTCCGCAGGGGTAGGTACCACCACCCTGCCTATTTCTGTCGTAAAGCAGTTTCGGTGTGAAGGGCGGGGCAGCCGTTGTAGCTATATTGAGACCTTAGAACTTATCTCAAGGTGGGTGGCGCATTTAGATTGTAGATGTCTATGGGCTCCAGTAACCACTTAACACCAGGTGGGCTGTGAGCTCGTCCACTCATCTAAGCAATAAAATAAAAATAAAAATAAAAAAAATCATTGAGATAAGTAAGAAATAACATTTTTTTAACACGTTGACTGCCATATAGGTCACTGGTGCCCTACGCGACGCCCTGAAGTAATTATGTCGATTTCTTTCTTCGATCTTCTTACTAAGGCGCCGGAATACCTAGTAGACTCTGGGAATCTATTTCTAAGAGACCTGAAAGACTAAAACATACTTTAAAAACAATGGAAGACAAAGCTAGACAATTCCGGCGCCTTAGTAACAGAAATCCACATCATTACTTCACTGCGCCGCGTAGGACACCGGTGACCTACACCGCAGTCAAATAGTTAAACACTGTCTATTAGATGTTTAATATAAAAAACTGTTTGATCGAATTTCTGCTATTATTTTTTTATTAGGAGTTATTAACAAACACATCTATCCATATATATGTAAGCTTGAGGGTAGATATTATCTTGTTGAACACCAAGTAAAACGATGTCACTTTTTTTATTCTTGATTTAATCAACAATATGTTATCTTAACAATTCACTTTAACACTTGTCCAACTTTAACCAGTACGTACAACAGTCACTGAATCACACAACGTAACAAGGATATAGTAAGTGCACCAGGCAAGCGCAGTCCAACGAATGTTCATTTCAAGGCACGTTCCGCCTTTTTATACTAGCCGGCGCAGCTGGCTTATGAGTCACCTCTGTTGCAGCTGTTGTTTACGAGTGGAACGACACGGCCGGCGCACCTGGCTTGTGTGAGTCACTCCTATTGCACGTGCTATATAACATAAATATCGTTAACGCCGTCACGGCCATACTGACGTGCGCTCGTCCTCGTGCGCGCATTCTTATG
Organism: Bombyx mori; assembly: GCF_030269925.1. Classification (NCBI taxonomy): domain Eukaryota; kingdom Metazoa; phylum Arthropoda; class Insecta; order Lepidoptera; family Bombycidae; genus Bombyx; species Bombyx mori. The sequence continues at coordinate 12,817,303 of NC_085130.1, forward strand.
GTATGTCTGTGAACAACAAACGTGTTCGTTCATCCTGACATTAACGGATGCAACTTAAAACGTGGTTTATGATATTAACAATCTAGTACGGTTCGGTTCGCATAATTCTTCAGAAAATCCTATATTGGCTATAAATAACCTTCAGACTGCTTACATACCTGGGCCAGTTCATTTAAAACTCTTCAGGTATGTAAGTATGTCCCTTTTAACTTAGACCGGAATTGTTATCCCTTCAGTTTTTCGAACTGGACCGGATAATGCTAGACCGAATCGCAATCCCTGTAGCTAATTGTCGTGGCTAATCTGGATGAAAATCCCTATAGCCAAGCCATTGGACCGGACAGACCCTTCAATGACTTCACACTTTTTTTTTTTTTTCTCTTTTTTTTTTGCTAGTCCGGATTAACATCTCTCTAGCCACATACAATTCTCTTTTTTTTTTTAATCTGCGTGTACGGTAGCGTTTGTTAAAACATTTCTTAAACCAGAACATTTATACGGAATTTCTTCAGAAATAGTGCGAGACCGACCATCGTTTTCTACATTTCCAACACCTGCACCTGAGTTGCCTCAGCTTACAGACATTGTATCACTACCTACAGACTATGTTTGCTGTATCGCTATTTGCGAACAAAAATGTCGCTTCTATTGTCAGTGATAGAGTCGTCATCATTAAGATCAGTTTCATGAATAAGATTACTTAACCCATCTGTGTACGCCGTCACGTCATCGTCACTATAATTTTCAGAAATTTCTAGTAGGCCTGACGGGCCTCGAGGTACTTCGCGTAAGTTTTCATGGGGAACTTTGTACACTAGAACCATTTACATGTCTCAACTTATACCTATCGTTTTCCAAAACTGCAGATGATTGAAAGATTACTGGTGGCCCGGAGGCCTTTCCCGCTTCACCAGGACGGGTGGGCGAGCAAAGGCTCAGCCAAGAGGGGTGGGATTTGCTAACAACTGCCCGAGCGACTCCGCACAGACCTAACAACTCAAGAGCAATTGCTTCGCGAATGAATCTACTACCGGATCGGAATCGCGACCCACTGAGAAGATCCGGCGAGAAACTCAGTGGGCTGATGCATGGGTTAGGTTGCACGTCGACCTCTTTGTCGAGTTCGACGAGTACGATTACTGGGGTTCCTCAGCCTGCTCCTAGTGTTAGAGCTGAAGGTATCTAATGCAAGAGTTATTGGATCTGATGGATCCGTAAGGACGTGTCTAGGGTGACTACGGTGACTTGTTCATGAAACCGCTTACCATTGAATAAATTACTATGGCTTTGTTTTATAAGACTACATTCTGACCCTGAATGGAACATAAAGGGGGAGCCAAAACCACTTATCTGTAACACACTGAAGCTCTGGAACACACGTTGACGTCTCTGGTTGGACCTGCCACAGCACCTGGAGCAGTGTAGTTTTTCTTCTTGTAGCGCATGGAACACCCAGAAGCTACATGACTCGCATCACCGCACACGTAACAGCTGACTTGCAGGCGAGAGCCGGGCGCCCACGGATGAGGAGGTTGTTCAGGTTTTGCTGGAATATCGAAAAAAGTTTGAGAGCAGTATCTGTCGCAACACCCTTCGGCACGATGCCCAGGTTTTCCGCAGAAATGGCAGCTTCCACGGAAAAAAACTTCGAGAGCGTTTTGGTTCTTTATCAGGATCTTCGTTTTTTTTCTTTTGAGGGTAAAGCCACGTAATGTGTGAAATAGACGATTTTTTGTGGTAATAACGACAGAGTTCAATTCCCGACGGATTCTTTCACCACACTGCGATAGTATTGATATAACAAATCCGGTGGCTATTTGTTCTGGCACATTAGCGTCGGGAATCTTCTTTATAAGTTGCCATAGCCGGATACCGGCTTCAGCTGGTCCCTTTTTGCTTTCCATTTCAAATTTAATAACCAGGTCGAAGTGGTCTTGCATCATTAGATAATTTTGTCAGCATCTCTTTAATAGTAGGCCAGGATATCTTACCAGGCTGTATTTTTGTGAGGCAAGTAGCAGCTCGAGCCTTAAGCGAATGTGTGAGAGTCAAAATTAAATCGACACCATCCAATACTTCAACTACTTTAAACGGCCCTTTAAACTTCGTATCTAATTTCGTTTGATTATGCTCTTCGTATTAATGTGTGGACGAGCTCACAGCCCACCTTGTGTTAAGTGGTTACTGGAACCCATAGACATCCACAGCGTAAACGCACCACACACCTTGAGATAGAAGTTCTAAGGTCTCAGTATAGTTACAACCGCTGCCCCACCCTTCAAACCGAAATACACCACTGCTTCACGGCAGAAATACGCAGGGTGATGGTACCCGTGCGGTCGATGGCACTATACGGAGCACCCGTCTGGTGCCACGTCCTTACCCACGAGAACGTCGCCGCGCTGCGACGCCGGCAGCGCGCGATCGCAGTCAGAGTTATTCAATGATACCTCACAGTCTCCTACGAGGCGGCGCGCCCTAGCGCAAGTGCAGCCGGAGCGCGGGGGCTCTAATATCGGCAGTCCGTGCTGGAGGCGTGGTCTCGTAGTTTGGCGGACCCGTCGGCCGGCCTCCGTACCGTCGAGGCGATCTGCCCGGTTCTCGCGGACTGGGTGGGCCGCGACCGCGGAAGTCTCACCTCCGGCTACCTGTGCAGACTCACAAGACATTTTACCACCATGCAAACTTCTTACCGCAACAAATCTTACCAGCCACCACGCAAACTACAATTTTACGGGTTCCACCTCTCTTACACGATGTTACTCCCACACTGAGGAAGCCAACCGCGAACACTTGTCAAGCACGCACAAGCACGCACTTCACCGGAAAAACCTGCATCCGCCAGCGGAACCCGAACACCGCCGCATCGCCAGACACGAACGCACCGGACGTCTTATCTTACAGGTCACGACGACTTCAGATGTGTCAATTTTTCTTCCCCACGGAAACTTGCTTGCTTTCTTGTTTGCTTGCTTGCTGGAGCCCGAAGTCATCGAACGTGTAGTGTTATTGGTATTGAATCGAGTAGATTCTAAAATTTCAGCGACAATTCACAGTCTCATGTCCTGGTTTACTGTACTAGTGCCATGTAACTCTAGCAGTAGTCATTGGCTTAAAAACGATTCGTGTCGGAACTACCCACTCGTCATGACAGATCCATTATTGCGATCGAAGTTTCACTTAAGATTTGCACTTGCCTTAATTTCTTGCAATAGCTTGTTACGTGTTGTATTTCCGTTAGTAAATGCCATGTGATGAAGTCGACAGTCAAACTGGGAAACATGAGCCAGAACGTAAGATGTGACGATTTCTTCGTGGCTCAGATCTTCCATCGAGGTAATAGAGACGTTATTACACGACTTACGTATGCTGCATTCACGCTCTTGTGGCGTACCACTACTAGTATTCTGATCTGCATCATGTTTTTTTTGCTGTACTTCGAACATGTTCAAACACGTCACGCCAGTGAGAGTAGAGTCCTGATCTCACTTCTGATGTAAGCTTGAGGGTAGATATTATCTTGTTGAACACCAAGTAAAACGATGTCACTTTTTTGATTCTTGATTTAATCAACAATATGTTATCTTAACAATTCACTTTAACACTTGTCCAACTTTAACCAGTACGTACAACAGTCACTGAATCACACAACGTAACAAGGATATAGTAAGTGCACCAGGCAAGCGCAGTCCAACGAATGTTCATTTCAAGGCACGTTCCGCCTTTTTATACTAGCCGGCGCAGCTGGCTTATGAGTCACCTCTGTTGCAGCTGTTGTTTACGAGTGGAACGACACGGCCGGCGCACCTGGCTTGTGTGAGTCACTCCTATTGCACGTGCTATATAACATAAATATCGTTAACGCCGTCATATATAAAAATGAATTGCTGTTCGTTAGTCTCGCTAAAACTCGGGAACAGCTGGACCGATTTGGCTAATTTTGGTCTTGAATTATTTGTGGAAGTCCAGAGAAGGTTTAAAAGGTAGATAAATATGAAAATACTCGGAATTAAATTAAAATAACATTATTTTTTTCCTTTGATGTGTCCCCCGTCTGACGGATTCTTTTTGTTTGTTTTCAGTTTATTTTATACAAAAGTTAAGGTCTTTTATTTATCGATTGAGGCACTACGAAGTCTGCCGGAGTCAGCTAGTGATTAATAAAATATACCAAAACGTTTCGAAGTGCCTACTACGGCCTGTAATCAGGGACGTCTTAAACTAGGATGGGGCCCTTGGGCACACAAGAATTTGAGGCCCTTTTGGAAAGTAAAAAAAGCGAATTATAATAACATTTTTTTATTGAGTGTGAGACCATTTATTATGGGTAATCAAATACAGTATGATATAATGTGTCATTAATGATATTAGAATGCTGCTGGTTTTTTGGTTACGATTTCGATAACGGTTTCTTTCGGGATTTCTGTTGAGCAAAATCTTCTATTATAGGCATAGTATATGCCTTGTAAATACCTTCTGATTACTGATTCGTGAAAAAAGTGTAATGTGCCCGACAAAAATGTTTTGAGAATAAACGTGTGAGAGAAATTGTCGGTCTTTCGGGGCCCCCTGAAAATGGGGGTCCTGGGCACGGGCCCCGTGCGCCCTTATGGTAAAGACGGTATTGCCTGTAATTTTTTTGTATTTATTGCATTCGTTTTCGTTATTTATATAGGTAAGTCAAATTATGCAGTCAAAAAAATACTATTTAACCGAAAGCACAAGCTTCTAGCGAAACTGACTTGTCCTCCTTCAAACGAGGCTTGTTGAGAGTACTTAACGGTAAGCAGCGGCTTGGCTCTGCCCCTGGCATTGCTGAAGTCCATGGGCGACGGTAACCACTCACCGTCAGGTGGGGCGTATGCTCGCTTAATAATAATAAAAAAAACAACTTGCTTGCGTTTCATTGACTATCCAAAAAAGGTTTAATGAGTTACAATTTTTATGAGAGAAACAATTAAAACTCAATTTTTCTGTCTTAAGTAGGATGTATCTCTAATAAAGGATTCAGTACATACATTTGGGAGTACATTTTGACAAATTCTCGCCGGGTGTGTCGCACTGGTGCTGTACCGAAGCAGTAAAGGAATGCAGGTAGACCTCAGGGTCCTAGGTGGTAAACCGCTAGTGAAGAAGAAAAGATACTCCAACATTTTTTTTTACACTAGTTAGTATTTGCTTGTTGAATTTTTTGAACTTATAAAACCAAGGTTTGATAACAATTTATTGACACATCAACGAATATTGTAAGTTCACGAACTTTGTATGTTTTTTTATTCTTTAGATTGGTAGACGAGCTCACAGCCCGTCTTTTAACAGTGTTAAGTGGTTACCGGAGCCCATAAACATCCACGACGTAAATGCGCCACCCACATTGAGATATAAGTTCTAAGGTCTCAAGTATAGTTACAACGGCTGCCCCACCCTTCAAACCGAAACGCGTCACTGCTTCACGGCAGAAATAGGCAGGGTGGTGGTACCTACCCGCGCGGACTCACAACAGGTCCTACCATCAGTAATTACGCAAATTATAATTTTGCGGGTTTGATTTTTATTACACGGTATTATTCCTTCAACGTGGAAGTCATTCGTGAATATTTGTTAAGTACGTATTTCATCAGAAAAATTGGTAACCGCCTGCGGGTTTCGAACATCGTTGCATCGCTCGATACGAATGCACCGGGCGTCTTATCCTTACGACGAATTAAATTAGCGGCGGCCACGATGAAAAGCTTTCAGACACTGCCTTCAGATACTTACTTAACGGTTCTAATTCCAAATCGTCGTGAAGATATACATTCCTCACGTACCCCGGTGCTCTGTGTGCTTAGTGCTAGGAGTGGGTGATATAAATCGTATATAGATTAAATATCTATATATCGCAGCAATATCGTTGAATCCGATATCGCCCCGCACGAAATCTATATATCGATATCGGCCGATACACGATATTGCTCGATGTGATGCGCATCGGCATATCGTACCGATTCGTGAATCGAAATCTATATAACGATATCAGCCGATACACGATATTGCTGGATGTGATGCGCATCGGCATAACGTACCGATTCGTGAATATCAGCAATATTCGTTTGGTTCGTATCGAATCGGCCAGAGTGAGTGAGCGCACGATAGGGATATCATGTGATGAATGAAACAGAAACAGGCATTATCCATACAATTGTAAACCTTATATTTAAGTCCATATGTCTGTAGATTATTCTTAGCGTATCAGCAGGATACAATTAAGGAAAGAAGTTTCAACTTTCGACCCTAACTTGAATGCAGTATAGCCTATTTGCATCGTTGAATTTAATTTCACGCGCTTTGACCTTGAACTAGAATTTTTGGACAAGTGTTTATAAATACTTAAAAGTTTTTTGTGTTTGATTTTTAAAGTACACTTTTTTCTATTTTTAGTTGAATCCAAATAATTGAGTTTATTTCTTGTGTTTGTATTAAACTTTTGAAATTTACACTCTTTTGGTATATTTTGTAATTTTAAATTAAGACACAAAATACTAAAAACTGAAAATAATGTAGCCAGTCCTAAGCCTGGTAAAAGCATAAAGGAAAGTTTTGTTGATATTTTTATTTTCATGTTCTTTTTATTACTTTAAAATCATATCATATATTTTACTGGTGGTAGGACCTCTTGTGAGTCCGCGCGGGTGGGTACCACCACCCTGCTTATTTTCTGCCGTGAAGCAATAATGCGTTTCGGTTTGAAGAGTGGGGCAGCCGTTGTAACTATACTGAGACCTTAGAACTTATATCTCAAGGTGGGTGGCGCATTTACGTTGTGGATGTCTATGGGCTCCAGTAACAACTTAACACCAGGTGGGCTGTGAGCTCGTTCACCCATCCAAGCAATAAAAAAATAAAAAATAAATTGATATCAGAAAACCAACCGTATAACGTTGACTTAAATCTATATCTACTACGATATTATATCAGCGTATCGTTTAAAATCTCAAATATCATGAATCGAGAAAATCTACTAGCATCCATCAATATATACATTCAGAAAATATATAGATTCAATATCCGATATTGATGCTCGATATATAGATACGATTCGATACGCGGCAAAACCGATATTACCCACTCCTACTTAGTGCGAGTTTTTTAACGTTCTCGATAGCGTAAAAGTTAACTCAAATTTGTAAGGAGTGGGAGCTGTTCCTAATGCATACAAATTTTAGTTAGCTTTCAACAACAAACTGTTCTTTTCCGCATATTACTTTTACAAAATAATGTCGATGTTTCACATCTGCCAGGCGTCCCGTGACAGCTCACATTTTTTTTCATAAATTCTACTTTCCGTGAGTCTCTATGCATTGCATTGCACATTGCAAACGAAGTCTCTGCACAATCTTTCTCCAACGAGTATTATTTTATACGGGGTGTGGGAAACAGGTTTTTTTTGACTTACCCTTGAAGTCAGACGAGCATACGCCCCACCGGATGGTGAGTGGTTACCGTCGCCCATGGACGTCAGTAATACCAGAGGTACTACTAAGCCGCTGCCTAGCGTTATATACTATCTACAAGCCTTGTTTGAAGAAGGACATGTCATAGCGCTCGGAACACCGTAGAGGGGAGCTCATTCCAAAGTCGGATGGTACGTGTCAAAAAAGGTATCTGGAAACGCATAGTGGATCTAGATGGTATGTATGGATGGGCCCTACTCCGGGGGCCCAAATAAATACCAGTTACTTACATTCGGGAGCCCCGGTCCAAAGATGGAAGCAGTACTCCACGCGGGACCGGACTTGTGCTTCACCTGGCAGCCATAAGAGATGGACCATCACAAACAATTGCTCAGAGCACTTCCCATGGGACACGTAGAACCGAAATCTCTCCGTTGACCAAGAGATTATTACACGTCATCCCTTCATCGTTCAAGCCATCCATGAACATGTGTTTAGTACTGTTTTCCTTAGAATACCGGGTACTATTATAATACTTATCTGCTAGATTTGAACGCCAAAGTCGCCTTGCTTGATACGAGTACCTATATTGAGAAACTAAGAATTATTGGTGGCCCGGTGTTCTTTTTAGGTTTCACCAGGATATGTGAGCGAGCAAAGGCTCGGCCAGGAGAAAAGGGATATGCTAACAGCTGTCCGTCCGAGCGCCTCCGAAGGAGATCTAACAACTCAAGGCCAGTTGCTTAGCAACTGAATCTACTACCGGATCGGAATCGCGACCTGCTGAGATCCGGTGAGAAACTCAGCAGGCTGATGTATGGGTTGGGTTGCTCGTCGAGTGTCGTGTCGAGCTTTTTCTTACTGTTAGAGCTAAAGGCGTCTAATGCAAGAGTTATAGGATCTGGTGGATTCATAAGGACTTGTTTGAGGCGCCGACGCCGACTGGCTCCTGCGTGGCCAGGAGTTTAGTAGTCAGCGGCGGCAAACAATAAGATTATCATGACGCCTACAATTAATATTGCTTATTTCAGGGTGGTATATATTCGCTGTTCTATTTTCTATTTTGCAACGTAATATAGGTATAAAAAAAAGGTTTCAAAAAAAACTTGCATAGGTTACTTGTACTATTATTTTTATTTAACAAAAAAAAAAAAAAACATTATTTCTGAAATTTCTTTATTTCTTTAGCAGTTTAGTAGTACATTATTCTATCGAAACACAAAATTTATTTATAAATATATAGATAGGGAGTTCTTTCAACAAGTAATCTGTGATGGACGATTTTGGGCCGATTTGAAACAAGGCACCACAATCTCCAATTTGTATTTATTAATATTTTTTCAAACAGAACCAATTTTGTTGATTTTTATTCTCCAATGCGACTTTACAATTTCATTGTGCAACATTTTTGATGGGTAACCCGCATTATTCTAGTACACACAAAGACGAGAACGTTGCCAAATAGTAAAATACACAAAAAATAAATAGTTGATTCCCCGCGACATTCCCTACCTCCTAATTTTCTTAGCTTTGAAAGATTCTCATGTAACTACCGACCTTCTTCGTAACATTTCAATAATTTACATTCATATTTCAAATGGTCGATTTTCATTACTGCGTTGCGACATAATGTGCTCCATTCCTTCTAAATAGGGGGTAGTCATCTTCAAACGAAAGGGCACCATTGCAGGGTCCCCTGTCGATACGCAGAAAAACCCCCAACAATTTTACGCCATTGCCAATCTCAAAAGAGCACCCAAACAAAACAATAGTCGTTCATCTCTAAACCCTGCTAAAATTCTGCTTTATCACGGAGCAGCCTAATGCCAGACTTTTTAAAATATCTATCGGTAATATTTCAATACGATAGAATAGCCTAATTAAGTTTTTATTTCGCCTAATGGTATTACGAAGCTCCATTTTACTAAGTCCTTCACGGTAAAATTCTAACGGCAACTCATTCAAAAAATCACACCCCAGTTTTAGGATAAACAACTCAAACCTTACTGGTCTTAAAACGCATTTTGGGTCTGCAAAAGTGATTAACAGACCCCTACCTATTTCTGCCGCGAACCGTTCATGCATAGCAGTTTCTTTAGGATGTTGACTCTTCCAAAACCTCAAGATTGAGGACAGCTCGGCTCCTGTTACCAAGAGCACTCTCGCTTTACTTAATAGCTCTCTTAGCGTAAACATTGAAATTGACCGGTATTACAAAGAATTTTTCTCCAAAGCTTACAGGGTTTTTGTGTACACTAAAACATTGCAGGTGAGATAGTAACTGCTTCTCGATTGCGCATCGTTTATTTCATAACAAATTTCCGTTTACAACATCATAAAACGGGACGGTGTCCAACAGAAAACACTCAGCCTATCAAAGATCACAATTCATTAAAAAAAATGAAAACTTATTTGATAATCTCTGTACGATCCATTTTCATTCCGAACACATACACACTATTTTGGATAGAGGCATTTTCTGTTGGGCCACGTCAGATTAGACAAAAGCAACACGGTACAGCAATGGAGCGGCGCTTTTGAAGACGCGTGCATTTGTCTCGTTCCTTCAGTGTTGCCAGCTAATAGTCGTCGATGTCGTATAGATTGTCGATTTCCTCGTCGTCGAGCTGCATCGATTGGAAGTCCACTTTGTAACGGAGGAGACCTGAGGGAATCGAAAGAATTGACCATCATTTTTAGTGATCATCGAAATTGCCATCACAGATACACAAATTTTACTCTTTACTTAAAAATAAATTGACTACAAAAAAAATATTCAAATCTACAAACGAAACATTGATCTGTAAATCTCATAATTTTTTTAATACTCATATTGGAGTATAACTCGAAACACAGAGTACTTGTGCAACTACGCGCTTTCATAATTCAGGCGGATTGACACTGCGCGAACGAACCACGCTCTAATAAGGCAGTTTATTTTAATCGTACACATTGTATAGGCTTTATTACGGCCCGTCGATCGTGTACAGTACCTTAATCTATCCCAAGCTCTTTCATTAGTAAACTATTCGATTGACCAAACCAGCGGACGTATCTAACAATCGATACGGAGGCCACGTTAATTATTATTGTAACGCGGACTAATGCAAGCGCCGTCATGACCAACTCGAATGTCAAAGTGAACTTAAATTTATATGGAATTGGAACAGCGCCCCTAACGGCAAAAGTAGTGGCGTTGTACAAACTGCATACAAATTTGAGTTAACTTTTACGTGATCGAGAAGTTAAAAAACTCACATTAAGCACACAGTACATACAAAGACAAGCTCTCGAAGCATTCACAGATACGTTACCGGATAAAATAAAATATTACAGATCATTGTTCCGTGTCCGGTATTTATTTATAATTAAAATAACACATACTTTAAAATTAAAAACAAAAAAAAAACAAAGAATAAAATTATTCTTTTTTGGACCCATTAACGATGAAAAAATCCCAACAAAAACCCAAATATTTGTGGTCAATAATGAAACAAATTCAAGTACTTTCTGGTTCGTCTAGAACGTCTATGATTTTGTGTGAGACACGGAAAAACTTTTACTCATCGTACACAAAAAGCATCAAACGCAAAAATCATAGAGCACTACGGATGTAACCACAAAATTACGAGGATAAATCAATTGTTCTCGTGTCACAAATATAAAAAAATAATTCACTAAACTAATAAAGAAAACATAAATGGTTCTTTATTACATTACCTCATCTCCGATTCGTTAGCATGTAAATTAAGAACGATGATATTAGTGAAATTAACAACGATAAATCAGCCAAACAAACAGTCAATTTCGATCATAAGTTGTTCGGCATTGGCATTTGGTATGTATCTGGTACATACTGCTATATATAATCATATCATGAAAGGTCGTTTGAATTTTATAAACAATCGTAGTTATACTCCTACTTGAGCACTCGTGAGCACATTATCTTGTCTCAGTTCTGAAGAGACAGTAATACCACAGCATCAATCGCTTATTGCTCAGAACGCGAGCATAGCCCACGCATATATCGAAGGAGAGTCAATAAGCTTCTATTTATATAAAAATGAATTGCTGTTCGTTAGTCTGACTAAAACTCGAGAACGGCTGGACCGATTTGGCTAATTTTGGTCTTGAATTATTCGTGGAAGTCCAGAGAGGATTTAAAAGGTGAATAAATATGAAAATGCTCGGAATTATATAAAAACAAACAAATTTGATTTTCCTTTGATGTATCCCCCCGTCGCAAGGATTCCTTTTGTTTGTTTTAAGTTTATTTTATACAAAAGTTTAGGTATTTTATTTATCGATTGAGGAACTACGAAGTCTGCTGGAGACAGCTAGTGACAAATATATTATTTTGTACTGGTTGCAGATAAATCTTTTCATAACGATAACGATGTGGTCTCGAGGGGTGGAAAGTCTCGCAAGTCATCTGTTATTAAGTGGTTATCAAGTCCCAAGCCCCACATCGTATGCCCCGCATGCCGGTAGGGCGCCTTGTGAGCCCGCACGGGTAGGACCACCACCTAGTCCCTTTCTATAGCGAAGCTGTAAGCTGTATTACATTCCAGTTTGAAGGGTGGGGCAGCCGTTGTATTGTAAAACTGAGAGCTCGCGTCTCATGCATGACGCCATGTTATTGACTCCCGTAAGCACATAACACTATCAACTTTTTTTCCCCTACCCAACTAATAGATAGCCTTGAGAGGCTATTTCAGCGTAACCTAACAAGTAGGTGAACTCACGGGGCTCAAACCTGACGATGTTGTTGCTAACACTAACTCTAGCAAGAGCAGTGCTTCGCTAAATTCTACCACCGGATCGGAAACGCGACCCACTGAGAAGATCCGGCGAGAAACTCAGTAAGCTGTGTCTGTGGGTTCATTTACTCATAGTCTTTCGTCGCAAAGCGACGGGTTCGACGAGAACGATGACCGGTGCTTGAGGTACCGTTAGTGGATCGGGAGGATCCGAAATGACGCGTTTTAGGGCGACGTCGACTGTTTATTTACTGTAGATGTCTATGGGCTCCGGTAACCACTTAAAACCGGGTGTCATGTGAGCTCTTCTACCCACATAAGCAATAACAAAAAAAGAATTCCCTCAAAAACTCATCAAATTAATCAGTCAAATGTGATCTTTTAATAAGCGCGGTTGATGATTGAATGCGCGGAATGAATTCCTTCTTCAAAAATCGCATTTAATTTCACGGGTTAACACAGTACATTGAATATTAATATTCACTTTTCTTGCGCAGTCACTACGTAATGACGCATCCCTAAAGGGTACGGTGTGCAAAAAAAAAACAATACTTAGGTATCATCCATCAGACCGGCATATATTTATTCATAATATTCCTGTATATGTTTCAATTGCTTTTCGGATAGACATCGAAAAACAAAACACTATTTACTACTGAAAAGCCATGGGACTAATATTTTATTATAACATCGGACCGTATATATAATTTTTTAAACAAAATTTTGTCTTTAAGCAAACGTGGCAACGAATTTTTATTTGCTAATAATTTGAGTGTGAAAGTTGTGAGGGAACCATTCTCGGAATGAAATATAATTTTCGCGATCAAAACACATTCATTTTGTTTTAACGACTGTCTCGGTGGTCCAATAGTTAACGCGTCTGACTGTTACACTGAGGGTCGTGGGTTCCCATATCGGGCAGCTTCGTGCGATGAACAGGTTTGTTTGCTTTTTGTCTGAATGTTTATTATCTATATAAGTATAGATTTAAACGTATACAAGTCTATCTATATATTAATACGTGAAGCAAAAACTTTGTACCCCTTTTTACGAAAATTGCGCGGACGGAGTAGCATGAAATTTTCCACACTTAGAGAGAATATAGAGGAGTGCAGAATGTTAATATATTTTTAAATTATGCATATAAAACGCTTTAAATCAATAAAAAAAAATATTACACACACTACCATCTAATTGACAAACAGACACATAAATACATGTACACTTTGTTTATGGTCAAACTTTTATTATTTAAAGTCTGTAGTCAAATTGCGAATAGATTAATATGTATTGTTTGTATTTAATATTATTTGTCTATAGTGTATAGTCTTGGTGAAATCTGTGAACGAAGAAGTTTATGTCTTTGTCAATCAATAGAACCATAATAATGTTCAAATGTATAATTTCAATTAATTAAAGTCGAATTTCGACTACTGCAGGACCACTAGTATATGTAAGTATCTAGTTCGTATAACATAGGAAACCGTAATTTGGGGTTCCTTGCGTGATGTGTTACCGATTATAATTAAAATGCCCGAGCCAATTATCTATACCAGTCTTTCCCAAAGTGGGCGATAACGTCCCCTTGTGGGTGCTGTAGGCCTAAAGGGGGGCGGTAACAGACCCAAAAAAAAATGGGGGCGTTGTGTAGAGGCTTGGGAGGCGATTTGTAATTTCATCTAGGAGGAATCTTAGACACCGTCTGAGCTCTCGCTATAGTGGTTATTAAGTAGGTGAAAAAATGGGAGCGCTAAAAAAATATTTATTCTCAAAGTGGGCAGTAGACAAAATAAATTTGGGAGCCCCTGCTCTATACGAAGCGATGCTCACCAAAGACTTATTGGCTTAAATCGATTAGTGGTCTAATCGATTTATCTAATCAGGTTCTAAATTAAACATTACCCAAGCTTCTCCCGAGAAGAATTTACAGCTCAAGCAGATGCAGGTCTTAAATACCCAATAATCGAACCAACACCGCCTAGTATAGCTGTCAGCGTATACGTAACCAGAATTACATTAAAGAATGAATATAGATTCTCAGTTTGTATCAAGTAGGTATTATTAGATCTTATATTTTAACTATAAATCGATAAGCAAAATCCTGTCTAAGCTTTTTGGTATTGATGCAAAATTACCATTGGCAGGACACGATTGAAGCTATAATGCGCACGGAACTAGTTGGCCACGCCTTAAGTGGCGACGGGGGTGAGGGGGCGCGTTGCCTCCCTACTCGTAATGCAGATGAGATTTAGACAATGATAGACTAAATAAAATAAATAAATGAATAAATGAAATAATAAATAAATAAATAAAGCAATTGAACTTTTAGAAGTTTATATTGTACCTATCTAATTAATAGTAAAATAAACCAAAAACAAATTAAGTATATGAAATTATTCTGACATATCCTCTGAATCACTTGATTCAGAATCATTTTGTAAGTTTAAAATGACTTCGTCCATCATAGTATCAAAGCTCATATCAATAATGACAGCAAGCGCCCCGCCCCTCCGTCCCACCCCTCACATACCTAAGGCGCGGCCAACTAGTTCCGCGCGCACTATAGTGGTGCTAGCGAGGTCACCGACCCCAGTGTTTTGTACGCTTTCTATTGCTTCGCGACAAACATTGCCACTAAATCGTTCGATTTTAGTAAATAAGTATTATTTAAAAAGATTCCAAATTATATTTTAACCGTTCAAACTACAAGTACGGTTCCCTCACGGCTTCCCCCCACAGCAGTACACAATATTTTTTTGTCAATCCTACTAAAAAAACTCAACAACAACAAAAATTCTAACGCACTGATATCTAATGCTACGGTATATGGAGAATCAAAAAAGCATTTCGTATTACTAACGCAGTAAATCACATAAAATTTATTTAATTCGTTTCAAAGACAATCCGAAAAAAAAAAAGTATCTCCCCGCATACACGATCAAGTAAACTGTCAAATTCCGAGCCAACGTCAAATGTCATCGATGACAACACTAATAATCGGATCTCAATTCGAATCTCCTCGTCCCTAATCACATTTTACACGTAAGCCGTTAAGGATAAATCTGGACACGCGACCAACATCGAAAATAACTTTACTATTGTTACTGGTAACACTCGACTAACAGAATTCAAACAATTAGCAATTTTTTTTAAAGTACGTGTATAAAGCAAGTCAGTCCAAATTATGGAGGGTAAGGAGAACCGTCTCTGTGTGTGAAAAAGTGTCCGTTAAAATCTGCTAAATAAGGGTGGCGCTACAGTAGCAACCGGGTAAATTTTAAAAAAGGCGCTGAAAGTTATTAGAATAAGATCGAGAAATAAAAAAAGACGAAAGAACTGTAAGCACTACAAAATCACAAAAGTACTTTATTTAAAGCTGATAAGAAAATGCAATCGATGTCTCCACGTTTTACCACAGCAATAATTTTAGATTATATTGACGAAATTAGTTTGGACTACGTAACCATGTGAGGTCTTGTATATTACACTGTCACTAACTACTCTAGTCATTAAATATATTATAAATTTCCTAACTTGGCATACTTCAATCAGTTAACAACTGCTCAATTCATATCATACCCTGTGCCTATGCTAGCGCCATTCTGGAGGATTTTTGAACTGTTATTTAGTGACGAAAGTGGACTGTTATTTAGTGACGAAGGTGGAAGTTTAGTGAAGGACCTTTTCAAGCTTCTCCCATATGAGACGGTTCTCCTTACCTCTGGCCCCCATAGTCCAAACATACTGCATCTGAGGCAGAATCGTGTACAAAGCCGCCCGGACCAGGGAAGCGATAAGAGGGGGGATTACGAAAAGTCTTGCCATCCCTTTCACACTTGGCGAATCACGTCCGCGATTGCAATACATCCTTTTCTTGTCATATAAAAAAAAAAAAACTCAGAACTAGATTTAAAAGACAACCAAGGTCATTTCTGAACGATTTCTATTTTTTAATTTTATACAAACTAAAGACAATCTCCCCTATAGTTTAATCTATCAATCTTAAAATCTGTTTAAATCCCAAACTTGATCGTGTACGGCAGACGTAAGGGAAATAATCCGTTCTTTTAATATAATTTTTTTCATTTACCCCCCATTTACAAGAAATATTCGCAAAACACACACACCTAAAAGTCGACATTCGACTACAAACTTAATATTAAAAATAAATTGCACAAAATCAGATACATCACTTAGAAAACACATTAATTCGTAAATAAATTACTTGCTACTGCTACACAATTAAGCTTAGGGGTGGCACACTGGCGACATTTATTCGTTTTTTTTAATATATAGCAACATCCTTAGGGTTGTCGGGAAACACATTAAAAATGAAGCGTGAGAAGGAGGAAAAAGGATAAATCTATAAATTTTAAGAAATCATATCGTATTGGGGCTCTTAATCTAGGAAATTGCGTAAGCGACAGTTCGTCGGCCGCAAGCGAGCGTTTAAAAAGCCGCGTTTCTGACGCAGCTGTACTTTTGCCAATAATTAAGTATAATGAAAGATATGTTCAGTAAAATTGACAAACGGATAAGGTGTTAAATATTTTCATAGTGCAATCTTTAATATAACAAGCGTAGTAGCACATTTTCGTTAATCTACAATAAGGACTCTTTATTAGGCCCAGACATCGGCACGAGAACTTCCCTGAGGCAAGATCCAGACATCGGATCGGGGCTTCGATTGCAATTAGACATGGCCGTGAAACACACGATTGCTTCACAGCAGAAATGGGCACGGTAGCGACGAATTAAGAGTTCTCGGAAATTTTCTCGCCGAAAAATAAATCTTAATGCATTTTGTACATCGACCAATTATAATATCGAGGAAGGAAAAGCTATTTTTATTAGGTTTAAGCGACATTTTTAGAACTTTACAGAAGTTAAAAATTTGGACAAAATATCATGACAAAAAAACTTCTTCAGCTATTTGAATGGAGTAAACTTAATTGAAGTTCAATTAACATCAAACTTTTGATGCTAATACCAAATAAAACGCACCTTTAATTGCAAAGATAAATGTCGTGTATTGATCGATATGATTCAATAAGCAACAAAAGCACTTTTTTTTTAACTTAACGTCATCATTTCAAACGCCCGCCTGCAACCCACAGCACAATTCAAACAATGAAAGCAAGCTTAACTTCTAAATAACATTTGTTGCTTTTTCGTTTTTTTTTGTTATTATTATTATTATTTTTTATATTATTATTAATAATCATCTAGATCTACGTCGTCGAGGGGCTCGTCCAATTGAAGTGACTGAAAATCAACTTTGTATCGAAGAATTCCTAGATACGTTTTATTTTTTTTTTTCAAAATTTTTTACCCATCAATCCGCGTCGCGATCAGAGCAGCAGTGAAAAGAAATTTGTAGGTTAGTTCAAAGAATTTTCAGGAAAAAAAAAAGTTTTTTTTTTCCGCCCAAAGCCCACGAGCTGATGACGCAATTAGTGTTGTGTTCCCATCGACACTCGGGGCTTCGGGGCAAAGCCAATTTACTGAAGCAGCTAACTTCAAACGGGCGATTTAAAACATCGGACGGCAGCTGATCATGCCTGATGGTGGTCATCGTCGCATGGACACCAACAATACCAGAGTCAAAGCCTAAGCCACCTAAAGCTATGGCGGCATAAGACACAAACCGTGCCAATCGTTACCATTATTATCATTTCATTTATTAACATATAGAATTCGCGGAGCATTAACGATCAAACCCTTATAAAAAAATTACATTATTCTTTATATTAATATTCTCAAATGAAAAATATGTGTACAGAAAAATATATGTAAAATAAAAAGGCATATGTGCAAACACCGACCAAAATACCCAAAAAAAAAGGATTCTAGAAAAATCTACACTTTTAATTAAACAAATAAATAAAACTTATAAACACATCATTGGCACATCTAAAACTACATTTACGGTTTCACTGAGCTTCTCGCCGGATCTTCTCAACGGGTCGCGATTCCGATCCGGTGGTAGATTCAGCGAAGCACCGCTCTTGCTAGGGCCGGTGTTAGAAATAGAGATGAAACGGATATCCGGTCTATCCGGCTATGTTTTCACATTCCGGCCGGATTTCGAATAGTAAAAGAGGTCATGGACAACTTTAATTTTTATAATCGCGCGTCAGAAGTGATTGTTTTATTAATTAGTTTGTTTAATTCTCAAAATTAACAAGTGGCAAATTGTGGTGAATGAATACCAAATTTTCGTCGTACCGAGTCGTCGCGATCTCCGCTCACGTGCGACAACACTCGAACGCGCACGAATATTTCCGAAAGGGCCGAAGATCCGGCGGTCCGGCCTCGCAATTTGCCGAATATTCGGTATCCGGTATCCGGCCAAACCACTATCCGTTTCATCTCTAATTAGAAACGTGCTTGATAATCGCTGACTACCGTCAAATTTTACATCAGATTCGACCGCAAATGTATTTTAAATTTAAATTACATCTACGCCTGCCATAAGCCTAAGGCCGCGACAGGACATCATTGGAGCAAGCATTGTAATGATCACTACTGAAAAAAATAATCAATCAGTGCAAGCCTACTGTTAACAGACTCATAGGAACGTTGTGCACTATTACACAAACTATTATTGTGCACTATTACACATTACACAAACTATTATTGAGAGTTTTCTTATGTACCAAGATGTTAACATTACGCGTTTTCGTGATATTTGTTGTTTAAATATGGTAAACTATTATATATTTGTCTGCTCCTAAAATCCTACCCGCAGATTTTAGTCTACCCACAATCATGGGTAGTTTGCAAAAACCTATATGTCGGGAACTTAACGTGAAAATGTGGTAAGAACCCGTTCAAGAATAGTGTTTTTAATGTAGATTACCGCGATAATTTAAGAGAACATTTAACTTAGTTTCAAAGAATAGACCTAGCTAATGATTTTTGATAGATTAACTTAAAGTGCTGTAATGTAGATTACCGCGATAATTTAAGAGAACATTTAACTTAGTTTCAAAGAATAGACCTAGCTAATGATTTTTGATACGTTAACTTAAAGTGCTGTAATGTAGATTACCGCGATAATTTAAGAGAACATTTAAGTTAGTTTCAGTAAGACTTAGTAAGACTAGACCTAGCTAATGATTTTTCATAGATTAACTTAAAGTGCCCTTGTAGGCAGACGAGCATACGGCCCACCTGATGTTGAGTGGTTACCGTCGCCCATGGACTTCAGCAATGCCAGGGGCAGAGCCAAGCCGCTGCCTACCTCTATCCTCTGAATCACTTGATTCTGAAATCTGAACTTGATTCAGAATCATCTTGTAAGTTTATAATGATTTCGACTATCATAGTATCAAATAATTATAAATAATCATATAATTTGTTTTGTGCATCAATAAAGGAGAAAAAACAAAGTAATATCAGTAATGACAGCAAGCGCCCCCGCCCCTCCGTCCCATCCCTCACATACCTAAGGCGCGTCAAACTATTTCCGCGCGCACTATAGTTGATGTTGCATACGAAAGTTTATTTAAACAGAGTGCACTATAAGCCTTTGCCGAAACCGAAGACTGATAGTGCTGATGGCTCGACAGACGACAACAGGCAAAAAGGCATGATACAAAAATCGTATTTTACTAATCTATAGACAGTGCGCAATGTAACACAAACATCGGGTGGCTGTTCGCTTTTCATTGCCGGTTCACGAGATATTAATTTAGAAAAATATAAACTTTTATACACTTTGTTGGAGTATATTTTTTTTCGGTTGTATATATGAGTCGACTATTATCAAAGCCGGCAATCTGACTTTTGGACAATGATTGGTAAATCAGAAAAACGAATTATTGACTTTGTATTCCATTGGCAGTCACAAAACTCTTCGGAACGACATCTTAGATAAATAACAGGTTAACTATTAACCTTTATTTAATGCAGGTTTTGAACCGTATTCTTTGAAGGAGACGATTATATTCAAATCAATCTGTATTGACATATCAATAATTTTTTTTTGTCGCCACCTTTGATAATAGACGACTCATATATACTTTCATGTAACTGAAAGCAAAGTGTAAGGAAAGAGGCCAAGGGGGCGTAGTCCCATGCGCTGAGTTCAATCAAATTAAGACGACATCGGACTCCAGCATCAATGTCTCTATATACTGCGCAGAGGCCAGGTAAGAATGCAGGAACATAGTCCGACTTAAAATGCTCCCTAAATGTCACGACCCTCAAGGACTGAGGAGCACGATGTAAGGAGAAGGATACTAAAGTATGAATATCGCAAGACAGACACTAGTTGCTACAGAAGTTGTCCTATCAAAGCTAACGGCATTAAGAAACACTGATTCGGCGGTGGTTAATTACCGCCTCTGACTGCTGAGCCGAGGGTCGTGGGTTCGATACCCGCATCGCGAAATCATACGTGTTATGAACAGATTTCTTTGTTTAATATCTACACATATATACATTTAGATTTGATGCGAGCCCTACACCCCAGCAGAGGGTAATAGGAAATAATGATGATGATGATACATTTAGATATGTTATTATATGAATATGTGCATCAGTCTCCTATTCCTATAGTACAGGAGATCCTAATTCGAGACTAAATGATCATATGTGACTTGATCCTGGGTTATTATTATAATGGTTCCCCAAAGAAATCGGTAGTGGTACCTAGCTGATTTGCAATAAACTCTAAAACATTGTTAATTAGGCTTTACTTAAATTCAAACTACAAACCTATCTGTTGATTTGTTAAAAGCCTCGTAAAGATATTGTATTCTTATATTATTTTACAACTCGACTAACATGTCACATTTATATATCTTCATAAAAGAACAAAATTATACGCCTAATTTTCCATTAGGCGACACATCGTCTTTGCGCATTAAAAAGTGTACAATATCCAAAAATATTCGAAATTGAGTTAATATGCGGGAATAATTTGGTATCACCAGTATTTTTCTCATAAATACTGTCAAAAGAGCGTAGTTTAGTTTTTTTTGTTTTTTAGTTTATCTATATTTTGACTATTATTAACAAAATTAATACACAATTTTATCTTATTTTAAAAGACAGATAATGTAACTGATAAAAAAATAAATGTTGCAAAGACGATTAATATTAGAAATATCATATTTTATGTTAAAACTTTAAAGCACTCTATTGTAAAATTAGTAAGTTTTGAGATTATACAGTTTTAATGCGAGAAGAAGATATATGTCTACTCATCATCATCATCATTATCCTGCCCTTCTCCCAGTCACCTGAGGTCGGGGCAACATGTTTTCTCCTTCCATACTCTTCTATCATATACCATTTCTTCGCTCACTCCCCTCTTACAAATATCGTCTTTCACGCAATCCATCCATTTCTTCTTGGGTCTACCTCTTCCTCTATATCCTTCCACATTCATAGTCAACACTCTCTTACCAACCTCATTTTCATCTCCACTCATCACATGTCCATACCATCCAAACGCGCACTTCTCAGCTTCTATATCGTCGGCTTATTGCAAGAAGTCATTAAGTGACATTTTCATTATTTTGGGAAAACGGCATTTTAGTTGGAATTAGTTAGTGGTTATGTTGATTAGCCCATATTATCCTTAATACATTATTAAAGTGAGAAAAATTGAATGTTTTGGATTTGCTTAATATGTATATTAATTAAAACAAGTGAGAGTCGGTAGTCATATAAAATTATATATTATTTATAAATCAAAACTAAAAGTTAATGACTTCTGGCTACTGTAAGTCGGTTTGATATGTGAATTAATTATTTCTTAAATTAAAATAAAACAACAAAATACTTATCAAACCTTATTGAAACAAACAAAAACGAATAATTACATAACAATCAATAACAATTCTTTCATAACAGTTGACGTAAAAACTTGTAATAGCTAATATTGGCAAGTACTCACAACAACTTCGCAGTCTCAAGTTTTCGATAATATTTTTTTTTATTTTATTGCTCAGATGGGTGTACGAGCTCACAGCCCACCTGGTGTTAAGTGGTTACTGGAGCCCATAGACATCTACAACGCAAATGCGCCTTGAGATATAAGTTCTAAGTTTGAAGTCGTCGTGGCCTAAAGGATAAGACGTCCAGTGCATTCGTGTTGAGCGATGCACCGGTATTTGAATCTCAGGCGGGTACTAATTTTTCTAATGAAATTCGTACTCAACAAATCTTCACGATTGACTTCCACGGTGAAGAAATAACATCGTGTATAAAAATCAAACCCGCCGGTCTCAAGTATAGTTACAACGGCTGCCCCACCCTTCAAGCCGAAACACATTACTGCTTCACGGCAGAAATAGGCGGGGTGGTGGTACCCACCCGTATGGACTCACAAGAGGTCCTACCACCAGTAATTACGCAAATTATAATTTTGCGTGTTTGATTTTTATTACATGATGTTATTCCTTCACCGTGGAAGACGATCGTGAACATATTTGGTTTAGTACGTATTTCGTCAGAAAAATTGATACCCGCCTGCGGGATTGGAACACCGGTGCATCGCTATATACGAATGCACCGGACGTCTGATCCTTTAGGCCTCGACGGCTTCAATAATAAACTAAAAATAATTTTCTTCTCCCTGTTAGTCAATCAATTAATCATGTATTTTTTAA
This sequence comes from Bombyx mori, assembly GCF_030269925.1. Taxonomy (NCBI): domain Eukaryota; kingdom Metazoa; phylum Arthropoda; class Insecta; order Lepidoptera; family Bombycidae; genus Bombyx; species Bombyx mori. The sequence goes on from NC_085130.1 coordinate 12,840,121, forward strand.
TGAAAATTAGGAACTGAGCTTAAACACCATACAAAAATATAAAACAAATAAAAAAACATCTAGGTAAAAAAATATATGTATCAAAGGTTTCTTCTTCATTAAGATAATTTGGACCTTCTTTATCAGGTATATTATTATACCAATGGTGTAGCTCTGCAGGCTAGGTCTTTAAAATTGGAAACGTAGTCATACCTAAATTGAACAATGTTAGGCCGGTTTTTCCAAACTTGAAGCATTTAACTTTCAACGACTGTAGCTTCTGTCCTACAATTGACTTATTAAGCATTAATTTGTTTCTCAACTCTTTTAGGTTCAAGATATCAAGGTGGCTCATTACATAGGTTCATACGGCTTCATTGCTGTTTTTTTCTTGTTTAGGTTTCTGTTCAATCTAGCCAATCTTAAAACATTACAGAGGTCTATCAGAGAAAAAATTAGCATAAGACGCATTTGATTCTCGATAGCACTATGCATAATATCGACCTCCATAATAATATGTGTGTGGCCCAATTCTAAATACTTATGTTCAATCACCTCAAGGTGGATAATTTGAACTAAGTATAGCATTAAGCATAACAGAAACTGATTACGCTTTTGCATCAGCTCGTTGAGTTTCTCGCCGGATCTTCTTAGTGGGTCGTGATTCCGATCGGGTAGTAGATTTATTCGCGAAGCAGCTGCTCTTGAGTTGTTAGTTCTTCTTCGGAGGCGCTTGGCCGGCTGTTAGCAAATCCCACCCCTCTTGGCTGAGCCTTTGCTACCCCACATGTCCTGGTGAAACTGGAAAGGCCTCCGGGCCACCAGTAACCCTTCAATTCTAAAAAAATATAAAAAAGGCTGGTGTTAATGTGAATGCCACCACCTATCTTGAGACCCGAAATCTAAATCTAAATTGTTCCATATAACGGCTGCTCCACGCTTCAAACCAAACCGCACGGCTGCTTCTCTTCGATGGTGGTACCAACTCGTACGGGCTTGCCCTACGCCATACCAACCATCCTATCAGTAAATACAAGTTGGCAATCGTAGTCCATTGGTATGATTCTCAGATAACGATGTTGCCCGTTCTCCAGTGTATCATTTAACGTCTTTTACAGGTGTGGAAAGAATGATACTATTGTAGGTCAGGCGTTTGCTTGCTAGGTTGTGCGAAGGTTGTTCGGAACTTCAATTGCTCCAACATCTTGTTTCCTCGTCCTTGTTTGAAACATTGATTTCGTTGCATTTTGTCAGAAATCATTAACTTCTATAACAGGCGTGGTAATCAACGTATCTCGCCGCAAACTGACCGAGCGAAGCAGTACTCTTTCGTCCCGCGCAAACCCACCCTCACCCGGGTTCGTCCTATGCCCCATGTTCCCTAGACAAGCTCTTTTGTCGCATTTCAACAAACCCTATATAACTCACTAAACTACAATCGAGGAACCACGTAGCCTGCAAGAAGTTACTATGTTATTTTAATCGATGTTAACTTATTAAAATCATGCCATCAACAAAATGAAAAAATAATGTAAAAGAATAAATGATTTTATGGAAATCTTAACATTATGATTGAAATTATATTAATATCGATAAAAATCATTAAGATTACTTATTGTGCATTTGTGATGAAATGATTCATAACAGAAACTAACTAAATGTAAATAATGAATTTTATCGAAATACAATTTTAGGCTATATTATACTACACTTGTTTTGATAAAATTAATGAGATGCTGAAAATGAGTTCTGTAATGTAATGTATGCTGTTTACAAATAATTATCCATTTAATAAAAATAACTAGTGCTGCTTAGTGAATCTTTGTAAATGCCTGACTTCCAAAGTTGCAATTATTAATTTTCTACCAAAGACGTAACGGCTAAAATTGGCCAGCTAGGAATTAATGTGTTTTTGCATTTTGTAGAATATGCAAAAATAAGCCCATTATAGATAAAAACGCATTTAGTGATTTTTTGCAATTAATGAGTTCTTGCAATAAGCCGACGATATATGCTTATATATGTCTACTATGAAGATAATTTCATAAATATCCAATGTGCATTTCAAAACATTAATAAATCATGTTATACTGACCGCCGATCCCTCCGAAGCCGCGAACGAACTGGCTTCCCTCCTGGCTCTTGTCCGTGATGATCTCTAAGGTGGCACCAAACGACTTGTAGTTATTGGCCAGCCACTCCAACAGCGGCTGGCACTCCACAAGCTCCAGCTCCACTCCGCTCTGATGAAAATAATAATCGACATCAAGATTCGGTTGGACGTCGTCGTGGGTGGACGAGCTCACAGCCCACCTGGTGTTAAGTGGTTACTGGAGCCCATGGACATCTACAACGTAAATGCGCCACCCACCTTGAGATATAAGTTCTAAGATCTCAGTATATTTACAACGGCTGCCCTACTCTTTAAACCGAAACGCGTTACTGCTTCTTGGCAGAAATAGGCAGGGCGGTGGTACCTACCCGTGCGGACTCACAAGCCGTACCTGTACCCGTCCGCTTCGCTGGGCATTTAATATTAACATTATTATTTCTCACCCCCCACAAAGATTCTCAACATTAACGCCCCCGCAACTGGTGTAGGAAGTCCAACACTCATATACATATAAGCCTATTCATTAAGTACACGATTTTCTACATGGATACCAAGTTTCAAGTCAATCCGATGCACGGTTCAGTAGTTATAACGGAACATCCATAAAAACGACTGTAGATTTATATATTACTATAGATTTTTTACTTTTTAAAGACAAAAGGATCGCATTTAAAAACAAAAAATAAAAAAAAATGATTAGCTCAGCTGATGACGTCTCTTTTTTTTCCCTACCTACGCTGATAGCCTTGAGAGGCTATTTCAGCTTCACCTTAGCATGTAGGTGAGCTCACGGGGCTCAAACCGGAGTGTCACTAACACTGAACTAACTTCAAACCACTTAAAATTATTCATCAGTGGATCAGAAACGCGACCCACTGAGAAACTCAGTGGGCTGTGTCTGAGGGTTAATTTACTCGCCGAGCCCTTCGTCGCAAGCGACGGGTTCGACGAGAACGGTGACCGGTGCTTGAGATAAGCTGTCTGCAGTGAGTGCATCCAACAATACTGATTTTTAGTCATCTCACATAATAGTTATTGAGTAATGTAAGATTTGGAATCAGCTCTTAAAATTCAAAAGTTAACCTCTTTGTCGGTGAAATGTGATTTGTCCTTCTCTTGTTCAGGCGTCAGGTGGAGAATTGTTTCCTGGTTGGTGGCATGCGACTTCAATACGTATCTGTAATTATAATCATCAAATAATATATCTCATAAAAAATTAAGTCATATTTAATTTTTTATTTCAAACCAATAAATATAATTTATTTTATACCTTTTCTTCCCTACCTATTAGCTGGTAGCCTAAGTGTGCCTGTCCACCGGAGCGGAGAAACAGAGAAATATTAACCAACAAGATTGCACAAAATCAAAATCTACAATCAGTATCCATAAACACAATAAGATTGAAAAGGATTTTGTGTAATCTTATTGGTTAATATTTCTCCATTTCTCCGCTCCGCTCCAGTGGACAGGCACCCTAAGAGGCTATTTCAGCTACGCGCGGATGGGTAGGTGAGCTCACGGGCTCAATTAGGGAGAATTTGCTTACACTAGCCCTAGCAAGAGCAGTGCTTCGCAGAACCACTGAGAAGATCCGGCAAGAAACTCAGAGGGTATTTTATACTATTTTAGACGATAAGGCCCAATTCCCCCTTAGTCTTAACGGCCATCTATTTGTCAACAGTGGTATGTATGGTCCAAGGGCTACTTAACCCTTCAAACTGAAAGGTATAACTGCTTCATAGCAGAAACAGGGGGGGTGGGTACACCATGTTCTGTACCATGTTAAACAGTGATGTTACATGTGATTCCTTTATTCATAAGGACTCAAACATTGAGGAATGGGTCATAAACTGACACTACCAGTACGAGTTCCCCTTTGATGAACACTTAACACCGGATGAGCGTGAGAGCTCGTGTCTGTATCGATATTTAAAAAAAACACACAACTAAAGGATGAAAAGAATTGTAGAGTAAACATTAACAGAACAGGACCCAGTTATTAATTAAAGTAGATTTAAAAAATCATAAATGAAAATGAGGATGGTAAGGGAGTGTTAACTATGAATGTAGAATATAGAGGAAAAGGTAGACCCAAGAAGAAATGGATGGATTGCGTGAAAGACGATATGGGTAAGAGGGGAGTGAGCGAAGAAATGGTATATGATAGAGGAGTATATAAGGAGAAAACATGTTGCCCCGACCCCAGGTGACTGGGAGAAGGCCAGGAGAATGATGATGCGAGTCAAAAAATCAAAATTTCAGCCAAACCTTTGTATGTCGAGGTTCTCCCAGCAGATCAACGTCTCGACGGATCCGAGTTCGAGAGCGCGCAGTGTATCATCGACACCGAAGCAATACTTTCCTGTGTCCTATAAAATAAGTACAATAAATCGTCGTGGCCTAAGGGATAAGATGTCCGGTGCATTCGTATCCAGAGATGCACCAGTGTTCGAATCCCACAGGCGGGTACCAATTTTTTTAATGAAATACCATGAGTTAACCAATGTTCACGATTCACTTCCATAGTGAAAAATAACACTGTGTAATAAAAATTCAACCCGCAAAATTATAATTGCGTAATTCCTGGTGATAGGACGTCTTGTGAGTCCGCGCGGGTAGGTACCACCGTCCTGCCTATTTCTGCCGTGAAGCAGTAATGCGTTTCGGTCTGAAGGACGGGGTAGCCGTTGTAACTATACTTAAGACCTTAGAACTGATATCTCAAGGTGGGTCGCGCATTTACGTCGTAGATTTCTGTGGGCTCCAGTAACCACTTAAAACCAGGTGGGCTGTGAGCTCGTCCACAAATCTAAGCAATAAAAAAAAGTTGAGAAAATCAGCCGATCTCATAAAATAAAACATTTTAGAACATTTAGTAATCTTTTTTTTAAACATTTATCCACTTTATCTGTATTTTTTTTTTTGATGTGTGGACGAGTTCACGGCGTCCATGGTGTAAAGTGGTTACTGGAGCCCATAGACATCTACAACGTAAATGCGCCACCCACCTTGAGATAAAAGTTCTAAGGTCTCAAGTATAGTTACAACGGCTGCCCCACCCTTCAAACCGAAACGCATTACTGCTTCTCCGCGCAGACTCACAAGAGCTCCTACCACCAGTTCAGTGTTATTTCCTATATACTATCTGTGACCCAGAATCTTTCAATGTAATTTTTACCAACTATGAGATATCAGGCTAACTTGAAAATTTGCACAAATATAAAGAATCTATGACAATATAACACTTTAGTCTGACTTCTTCACCAAGAATAAAAAGCTTTTATTTTTACTTTGACTTTTAATTTAGTTAAGTCATTTTTCTTACTTTTTTAAAGGATATTCAGTAGTTGCAACTGGAACAAACCTGTGAGATCTCATCAAAGTAGCGTCCAATTAGTTTCTTCTCCTGTATAAACTTGACATTCTGCAAGGATTCCGCAGCCAGCTCTATAGCCTGATTGAAACCGTTTTCGCCTCCATATGATACGTCCACCAGTTTTATGATCTTGGCTTGGAGACGCTGAAAAAATACAAATTTATTTATTTGCAACTAGCTTTTACACATTTGCTTTGCTTGGGTTGCACTTTCGCATTTATAACTTTTTTACTATCTAATTTTAGATACCTCAGGGCTATTCAAGATGCTCACGGACCGGTAGGCGAGCTCATGGACTCAACTTGATACAATCGCTAACACTAGCCACAGCAAGATATATTAAAATTTAACTTGTAACAGTTTGGTGCTAATTTTTTTTCTTAGATGGGTAGACGAACTCACGGCTCACCTGGCGTCAAGTGGTTACCGGAACTCATTTTTTTTATTTTTTTTTATTGCTTAGACCGGTGGACGAGCTCACAGCCCACCTGGTGTTAAGTGGTTACTGGAGCCCATAGACATCTATAACGTAGACGCGCCACCCACCTTGAGATACAAGTTCTAAAGTCTCAGTATAGTTACAACGGCTGCCCCACCCTTCAAACCGAAACGCATTACTGCTTCACGGCAGAAATAGGCAGGGCGGTGGTACCTATCCGCGCGGACTCACAAGTGGTCCTACCACCGGTAATTACGCAAATTATAATTATGCGGGTTTGATTTTTATTACACGATGTTATTCCTTCACTGTGGAAGTCAATCGTGAACATTTGTTGAGTACGTATTTCATTAGAAAAATTGGTACCCGCCAGCGGGATTCGAACACCGTTGCATCGCTTCAACACGAATGCACCGGACGTCTTATCCTTTAGGCCACGACGACTTCCAAATCTAAAACGAAAAAGGTAAATACCGCAAGCCACTTCTATACATCGGGCCTAAGGCTTCCGTGTTTACAGTACAATGGCTGCCCCACCCTCAAACCGAAACTCATTACTGCTTCACGGCAGAAAAAGGCTGGGTGATGGTACACACCTACCCGTTCTGACTCACAGAAATTATAATTTGAGGGTTTGATTTTTATTACATGATGTTATTCTTTCACCATGGAAGTCAATCGTGGACATTAGTCATAAATGTTTGTGATCAGCAAAATTGGTATGTGCCTGTGGGATTCAAACACCAGCAGTCGCATCACTTAATACGACTGCACCGTGCGTCTTATCATATTTTAAGCTACAACAATTTCAAACATATATTATAGTTTGGATGAGACTGGTTTACTCACAAGGCTTAGTTCGCCCATTGTAATTTTTTTATATTCACAAGAAGCGCATAACGAAATAAAATCTAGTATAAGATAATGAAAGAGAATGCTTCATTTCACTGAATTACAATTTCCATTTTAAAGGATTTCAATCTCATTGGGAGAACATTTTAATGAATATACCAAAAATAGGTATACAAAAACTGTTGGTAGGTTTAGTATTAGAGAAAATAAAATTATTGGAATAAATACATGCTGTATTGAAAATGAAGGCAGGTGGGAATGTTAGTATTTGCAACATTTGATACTTTTTGGGGGCGTTCTTTGGATAACACACATCTGGAAATCATTGAAATTTAAAAAAATTTTTTAAATCTGGTTATTGTTCGAAATTTATAGTATCGAGGTAAGGTGGGTGTAAAAATCAGTAGGTATCAGTAGTTATAAATATTTTATTTTATGAACAGATATGAGTAGAAGGGTTATTTTGATAATATCCTGAAAAGCACCCCACGCTTTTTTACAATAAAATCATTTTTTCTTACACTATTTTTAATTCAATTTATTAAAATTTATTTTCTAGTTTTTAGTTGGATTTTCTATAAAAGCGTATTTTGTTAGTTTTTTTTATACTAGCTGACCCGGCAGACTTCGTAGTGCCTCAATCGATAAATAAAAGACCTAAACTTTTGTACCTAGTCAGGTCATAAGTATTGTCACACAGTAAAAACTTTTCTTTTAGAATGCTGGCCACAAAAAAGTTTATTGAATTCGAATTTCGAATTGTTCATGAAAATAAAAATGTATACTTTTAGAATTTTTACTAATTTTTAAATATGGAGTGGACGCTTAAAGAAGACCGCGTTGCAGTTATTGCGTTGCATCGTTGCGGTTACGCGCCAATTCAAATTTTTAACATACTGAAAAATTTGAATATAACCAAAAGATTCGTTTATCGTACCATCAAACGATACAATGAAGACTCTAGTGTAGATGACAGGTCAAGAAGTGGTCGCCCTCGGTCTGTTAGGACTCCAGCAGTGATAAAAGCTGTGAAGGCGCGAATTCAAAGAAATCCCAAACGTAAGCAGAAACTGTTGGCCCTTCAGATGGGGTTAAGCAGAACCACGGTGAAAAGGGTGTTAAATGAAGACTTAGGGCTTCGGGCATATCGAAGAAAAACAGGACATCGTTTGAATGCTCGTCTAATGGACCTGAGACTGAAGAGATGCCGCGCTTTGTTGAAGCGGTACGCGGGAAAAAAATATCGGGAAATTCTTTTTTCGGATGAAAAAATTTTTACCGTAGAAGAGAGCTACAACAAACAAAATGATAAGGTGTACGCACACAGTAGTGAAGAAGCGAGCAACCGTATTCCGCGTGTCCAACGAGGTCATTTTCCATCCTCGCTCATGGTATGGTTGGGAGTTTCTTATTGGGGCTTAACAGAGGTAGGTACATTTTTGTGAGAAAGGTGTAAAAACGAATGCAGTTGTGTATCAAAATACAGTCCTGACGAACCTTGTGGAACCTGTTTCTCATACCATGTTCAATAACAGGCACTGGGTATTCCAACAAGATTCGGCGCCAGCTCATAGAGCGAAGAGCACACAAGACTGGCTGGCGGCGCGTGAAATCGACTTCATCCGGCACGAAGACTGGCCCTCCTCCAGTCCAGATTTGAATCCGTTAGATTACAAGATATGGCAACACTTGGAGGAAAAGGCGTGCTCAAAGCCTCATCCCAATTTGAAGTCACTCAAGACATCCTTGATTAAGGCAGCCGCCGATATTGACATGGACCTCGTTCGTGCTGCGATAGACGACTGGCCGCGCAGATTGAAGGCCTGTATTCAAAATCACGGAGGTCATTTTGAATAAACTTTAGTGTCATAAGAATCTATGTTTTGTTAAGTTCATTTTGGTATATGAATGGTTACATAATGAATAAACTTATTTCAATTATTTTATATTAAACATGTGACAGAATTTATAACCTGACTAGGTATAAAATAAACTTGAAACAAACAAAAGAAATCCGTCGACGGGGGACATATCAAAGGAAAAACAGAATTGTTATTTTTATTTAATTCTGATCATTTTCATATTTATCTACCTTTTAAACCTTCTCTGGACTTCCACAAATAATTCAAGACCAAAATTAGCCAAATCAGTCCAACCATTCTCGAGTTTTAGCGAGACTAACAAACAGCAATTCATTTTTATATATATGAACTTTTATTTATTATAGCTACCACTCACCGGATCAAACATATCGGACTGGGACAGTTCAGTCTTAAAATCAGCAGAACCCGCAAGGATGAGGCCAGCAACGTTCGGCCGGTCAGCACTGATGAACAGCTGGGTGGCTACCTCGGCAACCTTACGGACGTAATTGTGACGTTTCTCCATACGGAGACGAGCGAAACGCAGCGCTGACTGACCACCGCGACCGTGCTTCTTAGGGAGATCGACAGTAAACTTGTGGAGTACCTGCAATATTCATTGAATATCTTGGATAAAATTTCAATTGTCAATCGAGAATTCATATTATAATTCGTTTCCAAATGATTCTTGTCCATGGTTGTCTGGAAGAGATCGCTTTTAGCGATAAGACCGTCAATTGTACTTTTTTTTTAATTTAATGTATCACATTGTTTATTTTTTGGTGTGCAATAAAGAATACTCTCTCTCTCTCTCTCTCTCTCATTCATAAAGGCGAAACAGTCACAATAACATAATTATGTGCTCCAATATTAGCTAATGCAAAGTTAGTTTCAGATCTATACCTAATTCTATTAGTTAAAACGGATAGAGGGCAGCATTAAAATAACCTTGATACAATTAGTTAAACACTATGAAATTGTTTCATCTGCACCACTGTTCTTATTCAAAAACTTTATTCAGTATGTTGATCATCAATCTAGTTTCATGGACTATATATAGTAGTTTAGTTAGAATTATTTACTTTTTATGATAATTTATAACTATGCACATGTTACTAAATATTTATAAGTTAATTTACAACACAAGTGTGTGAAAGTATGTTCCAATATACGTGTTACATCACATCACATTGACATACCTCTCTAGTGTTTCCTTGAAGGGTACCGAATAATGCACCGTTACCATCCATAACAATGAAACCAAACTTGTTATCATCAGCCAGCAGTGCCGTTAGAGCCTCGGTGTGGAACTTGTTGTCGCAGAGATAAAGAGATGTGTTGATAGGCTTGAACGGCTCAAAATCAATGTTCACTTTCTTCTCCTTACCTTCTTCTGTCACGATAGTACCACAGTATATAACTAGGCCGTTTGGTGGCACTGAAATTAAACAAATGATTAAATACACCAACCGCCAATTGTACTTTTTTATGTGTTTAATGTTTCGCATTGTTTTTTTTTTGATATACAATAAAGAATACACTCTCTTTCTCTCTCTAAGCCTTGGACAGCAATATTTGGATAGCAAAAAAAAACCTAACAGATCCTGACTTATCGCATCATTCATACAAAATCTGGTGGTAGGACCTCATGTGAGTCCGCACGGGTAGGTACCACTACTCCGCCTATATCTGCCGTGAAGCAGTAATGCGTTTCGGCTTGGAGGGTGGGGCAGCCGTTGTAACTATACTGAGACATTACAACTAATATCTCAAGGTGGGTGGCGCATTTGCGTTGTAGATATATGGGCTCCAATAACCACTTAACACCAGGTGGGCTATGAGCTCGTCCACCCATCTAAGCTTTAAAAAAAAACTGTCAAACATTGTAGACTGTCAACAGATTTTTATAATTAATCTAGTTTCAGTTGCAAAAATCATACACATAATTTGATGTATAATTCATAGATTCAAATATATGAACAGAATTACGTTATTACTGAATATATTATACTCGATATTAAACTCGACTGTGACAATTCATATTTGATTGGTGCTGTGACAGATAGTTTTGTTCAACCAAAGCTATTTAAAAGCGTTTTAAATCACAAACCTTTAGTGTACAGCTTGAGTCGGTGCTGTACAGAAGTAATTGCGCCAAGCACTGAGAGACGATTCACACGTGACTTGATATTGGAAGCTGTACCAAATTCATCAGCCAACATCTTTGATACTCTCGAGATTTGATCCTTAGGTGGAATGATCAGGGATATCATAGATGTTCCATTTCTGAAAAGTGAACAATACATTCTTTAATTAAACATTCTGACTTATTATACTGTAAATGGTTTCAGACTTTCAGGTGTGCACAATTCAAACAATAAGAACAAACAACTGAAGAATTGACAATTACAAAAAAAAAAATGATTGTTAATTATTTCATTATTTAATTAATGAGTAAAACTAATGAAGTACTTAATTATTATAATATGTAGGGTGAATTTTTTTTGTTATACTTTCATATCGTAACCACTATACAATCATACATACGCCCATCAACATCAGCAATGACAGGGGCAGAGCCATGCCGTTGCAGATTATTTCGTAAAATCGAGGCATTATAAAATTTCATTACAAGCTATGAGTACATAGGTCACAAAAATCATTTTGATCATAAATTAATGTTGTAACATATGGCATATACTTTCTTTGTGGGCAGACAAGCATACAGTCCATGTAAGCACTGTATATGAACTTTTGTAAGTAATCGTAAGGAATTTGTGAAAGCAAGAAAAAGAATGTACTCCAAAAGGAAAATATTAATCTATTTATTTGTCTGAGATAAATGAAAACAGTTGCATTTAAAATATATAAATGAAAATAAATCAATATGTGATGTTAAACAGGCCTATCCAGTCAAGTACCACTATTGTACTTGTGCTACAAAGAAATCATATTGACGCTTGAAAGGCAAACGTGACTAAGCGACAATAACTGCTTTGTACATAAATGATAGGCAATAACCATATTCGATGAGCAAAAAATATATATTTCTAGATCTATTAAAATCATTTCAATCCTACAGCTACTAGCTAAATTCTACTACAGCTAGATTCGTTAAAATAAATTTTGTTTTCAGGTATTTCAAATTTAAATTAGTCTACTGTAAAGTTCACGCATTGTCGATTAGTCACTTTTGCCTTTCAAGCGTCAATATATTCCTGTTTGTAAGACGGTAAGCAGAAATACAAATGAGACTGCTTGATATACAACAGAAAACTAAGCAGTGATTTATTATGTTAATTGAGTTTAAAAAATAAAAAAAAGTAAAAAGGTTGAAGTTATAATGTGATTATGAAAATCTGAAAACAGTTCTGAGTATTTTTTTTAATTTTTGGTTCGTTACGATAATGCAAAATTGTCAGTTTCTACATTTAAGTTGTGGACTGCGACATTTACCACTTTTGGGTGTGAAAAAAAAAAATTATATGCATTTTGAAATTATTTCGTAATAGGTTACGAATATCCTTACAACAAAGAACTGCTAAATATACGAATGAATCGAGAAAAAAAAACCGCTAAATTTCCACGTACAAGGCATGATCGATCTTTACTAACGATGAACTCATAAATCAAACTCTGTTACATATTTAGGGAAAATTACTAGAGATGTGTAAATGAGCTACGAAAACTGAATAACACTTCCGTTTTGAAATGAATCATGTTATTATGGTCGTAATGTAGGCGTTGGAAGCTTTCTTTAGGGTCAGCATCATTGTAGAATGCGCATTCCTGACCGTAGCGTGTTTGCAAGGTTATGCCTCGCGCACCAGCGCATGTCGACAATGACGCAGCCTCGTTGGCAATTACATTCCGTCATGTGGCAATAACAAAGATCACTGAACATTTTCTGTGAACTGAAGAGAGACTAAAACGGAACAAAACTTACCCTCTGGCCATTTCCAAGCTCTTTATAAGTTTCTTTATCTTCCATATTTCGACATTTCGATCGGCCGACGATTCTTCAGACATTTTGTTTCGCTTTTTATTTAACTAATTAACCACAAACACTATATTTGTATAAATAACTAAAATAATGTCTTTGCACAACACCAAAACTTTAAATAAACGAATACTATGGAAAGGGAGCCCGAATTCCAGTTTCAAACTGCCCTAATCTAGTTTGAACCGGACGGACGAGACACCTCGCGACTCCGATCACACTTTCTAGTTTACATTTACGTCTGCGGTTGCTCGGACTTTTCTTCTTGTGCGGGGATTCTTGGATTTTTTCTTATTTCGGTTACCCCTAAGCATGTGGAACACAAAATTCAGACATTACAGGAATAAAAGATGACGTTGAACAAACGATCGAACGAACGCCCCGCCGTCCGACGGAAAAATGAAAGAAAATAGAGATGTATCATGACGATATTATCAGATACTAGGATACCTTGGACATCAAGATACTACAGACATATTATTATGGTATTAAATTCAATCAATCGGGATCACTGTTGTTGTTGGAATTTTAGAAACTCACCTACCTACTTCAAAATGTTCGTTGAATATTGCTTTTGTAAACATTTTTTAAGGACGTAAGGTTACTTGAGTGAGTATAGCTAATTTTTTTTTTCTACTGTCCCAGCTTTTATGTCCTATTATTAAAAATTACATAAATTTAGAAATTTCAATACTTTAATTGTATTGGACAGTGAGTTTTTGTGACTTTCAATAACTTTGATCGTTCCTTCATTTTTACTTCAGTTGCCTAAGATAATATTTCCCTGTCAATCTGCTCCGAATTTAGATACGTGAGTCTGTCTTGCAAAGTGACGGCAAGATTAGTCCAATAAATGGTGGATGGATGAAATGGCGTTAGGTCTAGAGAATAAACTTGTACCGACATTACCCCTTAAATTTAAAGGAAAAAATCCAGGTCAGCTATGAGATCTATTGTATTGTGTGAATCAGAAGGCTGTGCTACCAAACTGGTGGACAAAAGAACAATGCTTGCAGCAGAAATGCTAATGTTGAGATAGATGTATGGAGCATCAAACCTAAATAGTTAAAATCAGAAATTAATATAGGGGAATAAGGAATTAGTCTAAAAATTGCTCTGTTGAACAAGTTGAAGAGTCGTAGGTTATCGTGGTATGGCCATGCTATGCATAAAGAGATAACGTTCATAAATCTGTTCTCAAAAAAATTAAAATATTTTATATTCTATTATATTCGAATTTAATTGGAATATTGAAATACAAAAGCTTATGGTGACTATCAAGTGGGTGATAATGTACGAAATTTAAGTAAGCGATTTTAAAATCACGAACTTATATGAACTTTACGTCAGTGACATTTTTTTTATTTATTGCTTATAATGGGTAAACAGCTTGTTCACGCTGTATAACGAAGTCGTCAACAAAAGAAGTCGTCGTGGCCTAACGGATAAGACGTCCGGCGCATTCGTGTTGAGTGATGCACCGGTGTTTGAATCTCCGGAGAGAAAATTTTTACAATTGAGCAACATTTTAACAAACCAAATAACCGTATTTATGCTCAAAGCTCTCAGGAAGCTTCCCAATTAGTCGACAGAGTGCAACGTGGGCACTATCCGACTTCAGTGATGGTTTGGTGGGGTATTAACTATTAAAACATAAGCACAAGTGTACCAAGATACCATTCTTGAGAAGGTAGTGAAGCCCCTAACAACACCATGTTCAATAATCAAGAATGGTCCTTCCAGCAAGACTCGGCGCCAGGTCATAAGCTCGGTCTACGCAGTCTTGGTTGGAAACGAACGTTTCGGACTTCCTCAGAGCTGAAGACTGGACTGAACTAACACAGTGTAAAAGTAATGTTATTTGCAATAGATTTTTTTTTTTAATTGTAACAGTATTTATGGCCAGACTAAGTACATCCACAGACAGGGCTGGAGAAACTGTAGAAGACTCAGAATGTTACCACACGTACGAACTGAGTTGAGCTATGAACAAACTTTTAAACCAGCCGGATCGCCAACGATTTGCATGGCGGTTTTAAAATAGACATACTTATGGCTATAGACGAAAAAAGTATAGACAAACGCATACTTGGTCGTATGTCTATCACCTTTTATACGAAGCATATAATAATATGAAGAGCAAAAACAAGTTTACCAGTGGACACATCGTTGATATAAAGGAGTAATCCCTAAAAACTTCAGTAAGCAATCATTATTGATTGAAGTTTATGATAGTTATTTAGTTTGGAGATATAACTTATTTTTCGTAAACTTAGCAACCTATTTTTGCTCAGTCATTTTCTTATCGGTTATGAAAAATGAATCGTAACTTTAGTAATTTAAAGTAATGAAATAGGGTACAGCTGGTACTATTATGTCTGATCTTGACTATCGTGTTAGACATCTTGCTTCGTATCGAGTAGTAACGATCGAGCTCTTGTGCTGAACAAAAAAAAATTCCGATCTTGACATTGACATTACATGACAGTGAACTGAAATGTCAAATTAATCGTACTTCTGACATTAAATTTAGGTTATAAAATGATAAAGGTTTCGCAATCGCTCACGGGATGTTATGTAGTAATATCAAACACATGAGAATAACTAAATCGATGCAGAACGAAGTCCGATATCTGTCAATACGTTATAACATCACAATCTATTTTCAAAAGATGCGTCTGCCGCGGGCAGAACAATTTTCTCATTAAAAGGTTTTGTGTACCTGAAAATATGTCCCGTTTCAGGATATTTAAAGACATTGGTGTGTATAGATTGTGGAATGTGTGGACTCGTAGCTATTTTTTGAGTCATATGGTTAAGCGGTGTCGGCGGGATCGAAGTGTGAGGGATGTTCTTCAATGTTTTCGTCAAACATTCTTGAGGCCACGAAGGACCTTGCTCCTCTCTGCCACGGCTGCATACCATCGAGGAGACGACGAGACACCAGATAGTTGCGAGAACAGCATATCCGATGAAGATTTGGAGGTAACTTTATTGAATAACAATTCGATAATAATACCCATCTTGTAAATGTCAAGGGCGAAAAAGTCGTTGGTAAATATAGAGTAAACAATTATTTATATAAATAAAACATAATAGTATTCTGAATGCAAACCCAAATTGTAACATATAATTATCATTTCATTACATGTTATCGTTATGGTAGTAACGTTGAGGCATCTTGACACTGAGATTGGGTTCGTGATGTTTCTCCATGAGGCAACTGGCTGACTTCCTCTAGGAAGCAAGTTGATGCTTGGAAGATCTCTGCCATCCACATACAAAATGAACTAGGCTTAGGGACACAGTTTTACAGAGGACTGTTATTATATCGAGTCTTAGAGTTGGTTGTATATTCTTATAAGATAATTATGAAATTATTTATTAAATTATGATAATTATGAATTTTATAAGAAGGTTATGAATTACATTAATAACATTAAGCTTCTAAAGTTTGTGTTATAAAAAAAAAAAAAAAAAATTATAACAAAATTACCTCTGTTATTATAAAAAATAGTATATATTATACATAAATTCATAATCATGCAAATACTCATTGATAGCTTGGTCCCAAATACGGCATTGTTGTTAGGCGGAAGTCTGGACCAGCAAGTGCCAGTGATAACATGAGATGTGGTCTCTGATAATGGACCTTATCAGATGGCTCAAAGTCATTCAATAACCAATAGAGAAGGATCTACTGCTCTGAGTTTCCCTGCTAACTTTAAATTAGATGGCGACTGTGCATTGGCAAACATAGTATGGTCATGTCTCCCATAAGGCTTTGCAGGACCAGTTATTGTAGAGTCTTGGGGAGGCCTATGTCCAGCAGTGGATGTCCGTGGGCTAGAAATAAAATGTATGGAAATTTGAAACATCATCAGAAATATGGTAAAAGAAAGTTCTGTGAAAATTTACTATTGTACATATGGATGAGAGGTATTTTTGAGAACCATCCCAGGAGTCATTAATGTATATTATTATACTGGCAGCCACAATAGTAACCCATTGGAGAAGCCACCTACTACAACAGTGGCCACTAGGAGTGGGTGATATAAATCGTATATAGATTCAATATCTATATATCGCAGCAATATCGTTGAATCCGATATCGCCCCGCACGAAATCTATATATCGATATCAGCCGATACACGATATTGCTCGATGTGATGCGCATCGCCATATCGGACCGATTCGTGAATCGAAATCTATATTTCGATATCAGCCGATACACGATATTGCTCGATGTGATGCGCATCGGCATATCGTACCGATTCGTTAATATCAGCAATATTCGTTTGGTTCGTATCGAATCGGCCAGAGTGAGTGAGCGCACGATAGGGATATCATGTGATGAATGAAACAGAAACAGGCATTATCCATACAATTGTAAACCTTATATTTAAGTCCATATGTCTGTAGATTATTCTTAGCGTATCAGCAGGATACAATTAAGGAAAGAAGTTTCAACTTTCGACCCTAACTTGAATGCAGTATAGCCTATTTGCATCGTTGAATTTAATTTCACGCGCTTTGACCTTGAACTAGAATTTTTGAACAAGTGTTTATAAATACTTAAAAGTTTTTTGTGTTTGATTTTTAAAGTACACATTTTTCTATTTTTAGTTGAATCCAAATAATTGAGTTTATTTCCTGTGTTTGTATTAAACTTTTGAAATCTACACTCTTTTGGTATATTTTGTAATTTTAAATTAAGACACAAAATACTAAAAACTGAAAATAATGTAGCCAGTCCTAAGCCTGGTAAAAGCATGAAGGAAAGTTTTTTTGATATTTTTATTTTCATGTTCTTTTTATTACTTTAAGATCATATTATAAATTGATATCAGAAAACCAACCGTATAACGTTGACTTAAATCTATATCTACTACGATATTATATCAGCGTATCGTTTCAAATCTCAAATATCATGAATCGAGAAAATCTACTAGCATCCATCAATATATAGATTCAGAAAATATATAGATTCAATATCCGATATTGATCCTCGATATATAGATACGATTCGATACGCGGCAAAACCGATATTACCCACTCCTAGTGGCCACTCCCATGCAATCAGCCAATCAACCTAAATATAGCAAGAAATGTTTATGCACAAGCTGATAATGAGGTTTACTTTGAATCTGCTCAATCTTTGCCACACATCCAGGGACATTGTAATAAAGTTCAAGGGCATCTTGTTTTAAACTTATTTTTGAGACAAAGGAATTTTTATCATATGAGGATTGGCAGATAAGCTCGCGACCTCGATCAGGTAAAATGGTCATTGCTAACATAAGTCCATTGACATCATTACAACTGAATAGCTTTGTTCACCTTGACCAGCTTTGTGACCAGATAAGACTGCATACTCTACAATCACAGCACATCATCAATGCAAGAGTGTCTGGAAATCAGTGCTGTTTACGTTTGTGAATAGTGTGATTTTCATATCCAATAGAAACTTGTAGTTTTTATCAAGGAATAAAATAAAAATAAATATCCTAGCCTTTTAAAATATCTTAAAAATTGACAGTAAAAGTGGCTATTTTTTTTCTTCCGTGCAAATTATCGCATTATCTAAATTTTAGAATGAAAATTTCAAGTTGATAAAAATGACTGATTCCCTGATTTTGGCATGGCCCTAATGGTATAGTACGCTAGGCCCATTGGTGAGTCGAAAAGGGCTCAATGTGTTAAGATTTGTTTTATAACTCATTCATGTGTATGGTATGTGTTATCTATACTAATATATAAATCTAGAGTGGTCTTTATGGATGTTCCATTATAACTACTGAACCATGCATCCGATTGACTGAAAACTTGGTATCCATGTAGAACACGCACTTAATGGATAGGCTAATATTTATATGAGTGTTGGACTCCCTAATAATCTATCTATATATACAAAATTAATTGCTGTTCGTTAGTCTCTCTAAAACTCGAGAACGGCTGGACCGATTTGGCTAATTTTGGTCTTGAATTATTTGTGAAACTCCAAAAAAGGTTTTAAAGGTAGATAAATATCAAAATGCTCGGAATTAAATATAAATAACTTTTTTTTTCCTTTGATGTGCCCCCCGTGGGACGATTCCTTTTGTTTGTTTTAAGTTTATATTAAACAAAAGTTTAGGTCTTTTATTTATCGATTGAGGCGCTACGAAGTCTGCCGGGTCAGCTAGTAATGACAATAAATAATAATGTTAACTTTAAATGCGTAGCGATGCGGGCGAGTACGGCTAGTTGTGTATAAAAGCGTTGGATGAAATCAAAATGAGAATAATCTGTGCAGGAATTAATAACTGAACTGGACGGAATCGAGGAGCTCTCGCGGAGGACGTTGTTCTGCGTCGGCTGCGGCTGTCGTCTTGTCATCGACAAGAAACACCCGGGCATTCAGTATTGCGTGTGAGTGATTAACAGTAAAAATTTATAGTTAAAAAAAAACTAACAAAATACGCCTTTATAGAAAATCCAACTAAAAAAAGGAAAATAAATCTTAATAAATTTGAATTAAAAATAGTGTAAGAAAAAATTATTTTATTGTAAAAAAAGCGTGGGGTGCATGGTATCAGTAGTTATAAATATTTTATGAACAGATATGAGTAGAAGGGTTATTTTGATAATATCCTGAAAAGCATTTTCTATTCTTTAGTTGGATTTTCTATCGGTAGGTAGCGGCTTGGCTCTGCCCCTGGCATTGCTGAAGTCCATGGGCGACGGTAACCACTCACCATCAGGTGGGCCGTATGCTCGTCTGCCTACAAGGGCAATAAAAAAAAACTATAAAAGCGAAATTTTGTTAGTTTTTTTAAACTATTATTTATTTTTCATTTTTTAGTTGAATTCCAATTTCTTCATAATTTTTTTTTCAATTTTTTATTGTTGTTGAATTGTCATCGGGTCCTTAATAGTATACCAAATTTCGAGTTAATCCGACGTTTTGAAGGGGCTCAAAATCATGTTTAAAGATTCCGTTACATACTAACATACATACGCCTGAAGCTAATAAAAGCGTACCTATTAAAAAACAAAGTGTAGGCAAAACGCGGCTCTTTGACAGTTTTTTTTTCCCTGCCTATTCTAGTAACCTCGAGGCGTTATTCTAGATTAGCCGAATTAGTGGGTGAGCTCACGGGGCTCAAATCTGATGACATTGCTAACACGAACCCTAGCAAGACTTTAAAATTTAATAAATTTTGATGTAAAACCTGCCAATCCATAGTTTCACCCATAGATAATAGAGGGCTTTGCGAACATTATTTTTGAGCGTATTGTTTTTTTGCCTACTCAAATTCAAATTCATTAAAACTTAAACCTGATTGCTCCATAAAACTATAAGCTTAGGCCACTTTTGCGCCGACGCGACGGCCTCATATTTTTGTAGCCTTGTGTTTTAAAAATGTTTACTCGTCTCTGACAAGGTTAGATAATAAGTAATATTCCGTGCCTTAACTAAACATTTTGCGGAAGTAAAGTCTAGTTGCGAACTGTCAAAAGCCCACTGAGTTTCTCGCCGGATCTTCTCAGTGGGTCACGTTTCCGATCCGGTGGTAGATTCTGCGAAGCACTGCTCTTGCTAGGGTTCGTGTTAGCAACGTCGTCAGGTTTGAGCCCCGTGAACTCACCTACTAGTTAAGGTTACGCTGAAATAGGCTAGCCTATCAGCTTAGGTAGAACGAAAAAAAAAGTTATATCGAGAGATGAAAGGCTATTTGGTTTAAGCGACATTTTTGCAACTTTACAGGACAACAATTTAAAGTTTAAAAATTGGAAAAGGTATCATAGTAAAAAAGTTCTTCAGCTATTTGAGTAGAGTACACTTAATTGAAGTTCAATTAAAAACATCGAACTGTTGATGCTAATACCAAAGGAAACGCACCTTTTAAATATTATAAATCTATACTAATATTATAAAGAGGAAAGATTTGTTTGTTTGTTTGTATTGAATAGGCTCCGAAACTACTGAACCGATTTGAAAAATTCTTTGCTGCTGATAATGGATTTAATCTTTTTTGAAAAAATTAGGGATCCTTATTAATAAAACTCCAATAATGTAACCCAAGGTGTAAAAAAATTACGCAAAATATTCTTTAAATCGCGTGCCCTGCGAAAACTATTGATGATAGAATAAAATAATGTACTACGACTTTGTAGAACACATTATTATTTACAAAAAGTGTCACGACAACATATGTCTAACTATTATAGTTATGCCGCAATAGGAGTTCTTTTATTTAAAAAAATTAAACATCGTCAACTGTTGTTGAAATTTTTGTTAAAGACCCAAGCGAACTCGGAGTGAGCCGCTAGTGTAATTATAAAGATAAATGTCGGATATTAAGCGAAATTTCGCTAAAACCAAATAGACTACCCTCTATTTTTCTATAAAGATTATTTCTAGAATTTCGCGTTTAATTTCAGTGAGATTAAACCGTAAAAACAGTTAGTTCTCTAATTGTAAATAAGCATCGTTCGAACATTGCAGTTGCAAGGACGCTCAGACGAGCCTCGAGTCGGACGGCTGGAGCCCGTTTATGGAGGCCGATGACGTCATCATCTGGCGCAAGGAATACAAGCCCGGCCAGGGTCTATACGCGTACAAAGGTACATACGATAAAGCGTCTTATGGATTATACACGTAGAGGGCCAGTGGCCTTGTGGACGTCGTTGTGTTTTTTATAGCTTAGATGGGTGGACGAGCTCACATCCCATCTGGTGTTAAGCGGTTACTGGAGCCCATAGACATCTACGACGTAAATGCGCCACCCACCTTGAGATACAAGTTCTAAGGTCTCAAGTATAGTTACAACGGCTGCCCAGCCCTTTAAACCGAAACGCATTACTACTTCACGGCTGAAATAGGCAGGACGGTGGTACCTACCCGCGCGGACTCACAAGAGGTCCTACCACCAGTATAGTACAAAACCTGTGCCTTACCGTTCAGACTGGAACGTGTTACTACTTCACGGCATTAATAAGCTTACACTGTGTGAGGAGACCACTGATTACCAAAACATATGAAAAGCCTAAAGACGGCGGCATATATTTATTGAGAAGTAATGAAATGTTTAGTAATTATAAAATTTGGTGAGCCACCAAAAAACAGCAATGATTATTTCATTACTGTTTTTTGGTCGGCATGCAAAGATTTTCTTTGCAATTAAAAAAATCAGGCACCAAATTTTATTAAACAGGAGCAGATCTTTGCAGCTTATATAATTTAATATGCTGTACAAAAACTATTACAGCCATCCCGAATGACATAAATTGCTGACTGATTTTGAAATGTTTGCTGGCCATGAGTTGCTGATCAGTTAGCTATTTCTGCTCACAGATTATAATATTCTACGCACAAAAATACAAATACTATGCTAACCATTTAAGTAAATAACACCCATATTTATTTACTAAAATTAACAATTAATTTAGTTTTAGCGAGTTCATGCTTCGTAAGCCCGCAATGTAAAGCGAAGCAACTGAGCCCCTCCGAGTTCGTTGACCCGTCGGCTGCTTCATTGTTTGCATTTCACTGCGCGCCCATCAAAAACCCAATCATATATCATATAGATTATTAAACATCGACTCTGAATTCGAACTGGTGGTAGGACCTCTTGTGAGTCCGCGCGGGTAGGTACCACCACCCTGCCTAATTCTGCCGTAAAGCAGTAATACCTTTCGGTTTGAAGGGTGGGGCAGTCGTTGTAACTATACTGAGACCTTAGAACTTATATCTTAAGGTGGGTGGCGGCATTTACGTTGTAGATGTCTATGGGCTCCGGTAAGCACACCAGGTGGGCTGTGAGCTCATCCGTTCATTTATGCAATAAAAAATGTATTAATGAACATATTTTCCTTGGTAACGGATAAGATAAGAACACATACTTGAAATGAGATATCGTCTTTTCGCATTAAAAGTGTACAATTTCCAAAAATATTCGAAATTGAGTTAATATGCGGATTCATTTGGTATCTATCCAGTATTTTTCTCATAAATACTGTCAAAAGAGCGTAGTTTAGTTTTAGTTTTTTTTTTAGTTTACCTATATCTTGACTACTATTAACATAATTAATATGTCATAATTTAATCTTACTTTAAAATGTAACTGGAAAAAAGTTGCAAAGATTATTAATATTAAACATATCACATTTTAAACCAGTCACCTGTGGTCGGCGCAACATGTTTTCTCCTTCCATACTCTTCTATCATATACCGTGTCTTCGCTCACTCCCCTCTTACCCATATCGACTTTCACGCAATCCATCCATTTCTTCTTAGGTCTACCTCTTTCTCTATATCCTTCCACATTCATAGTCAACACACTCTTACCAACCTCATTTTCATTTCGTCTCATCACATGTCCATACCATCCCAAACGCGCACTTCTCAGCTTCTCTGTCACAGGTGCCACTTTCAGACTTCTTCTAACATATTCATTCCGTATTCTATCCATTCTCGTTACTCCACACATCCATCGCAACATTCGCATCTCTGCTCCATGCAATCGCCTTTCAAACACTCTCCTGTAAAATTAGTAAGTTATGAGATTATATACTTTTAATCCGAGAAGACGATATAAGTCTGGGTGTTTTTTTCTCTTCGTCTTACCGCTCTGCTTGAAGAGTTGCTCCATTGCAGTGTACGGCAGGTACAGGGAAGTGAGGGCCGAGGACTTCGCTGCCGTCCAAGTCGACGGCGCCTACCGGACAGTCTGGGACACGGCCGTCGCGTCGCTGTCGGTGGTCGAGAGGGACGCGAACGGAGTCCCCGGCCAGGCCGTGCTCCACTGGGAGGTCCTTTGGCCGGTCAGTGGAATACTACTATACAATACTTTACTGATGATAGGACCTCTTGTGTGTTCGCGCGGGTAGGTACCACCACCCCGCCTATTTCTGCCGTGAAGCAGTAAAGCGTTTCGGTTTGAAGGGCGGGGCAGCCGTTGTAACTATACTTGAGACCTTAGAACCTATATCTCAACTTATATCTCAGTAACCACTTAACACCATGTGGGCTTTGAGCTCGTCCAACCATCTAAGCAATAAAAAAAAAGTACTAACTTACTATCTGCCGGTCGTCTCCAGCAGGCTCGCGCAGACCCTGTGTGCGAAACCCATGAAGCGCCCCCTATTTTAACGAATCTTCATGTTTCAATGTATTTTTGAAGTGAAACTTCTTTAGAATTGTTGTGTTTTCAAACTCGATGAAACGAAAAAATAAGTCCATAGAGACACAAACACGTAAATGTATAGGCTTCAGCCGGCGAGAGAATGAGATAGAACACATTATACGTTAAGTTAAAATATCAATTCACAGAGGGCGCTACCTCATACTATAAAAGATGATTTACAAATATTTCTATTTAGTTTGTTATCAACAGATGTCTCTGCACGTAAATTCAACAATTCCTGAATCGCGGTGACGAGATGTTACACAGTTGATAGATGTTCTCGTATTTCTCTTGCCAAACAGACACAGCCCACTGAGTTTCTCGCCGGATCTTCTCAGTGGGTCGCGCTTCCGATCCGGTGGTAGATTCTGCGAAGCACTGCTCTTGCTAGGGCGGTGTTAGCAATTTTCCGGTTTGAGCCCCGCGAGCTCACCTACACATTAGACATCTACGACGTAAATGTGCCACCCACCTTGAGATATCAGTTCTAAGGTCTCAGTATAGTTACAACGGCTGCCCCACCCTTCAAACCGAAACGCATTACTTCTTCACGGCAGAAATAAGCAGGGTAGTGGTACCTACCCGCGCGGACTCACAAGAGGTCCTACCACCAGTAAACCAGTAAAGTTTCAGTTCTATCGTGTGTGACTTGCACACACACACTTTTTTGTTTTGGCACCGCACACTCCGCACACGGGGACTGCGCGACCCTAGTCTCCCTTCAGAAACGTTATTCAATTACCCGAATTCCGCAGAGATTGTTCGCGAATCGAGATTACGTATACATACGTAGGCACAAGGAGTTCGATGTTAAATCGAAAAGCGATCCTCATAAGGAGGTTATATTTAACGAGGAGATTAAGAAGAGACTGTCCAGTGATGAAAGGACGAGCGTCCACTCGAACGCCAAGAGGAGGGCGCTGGAGGCCGAGAAATTCGTGACTAGAACGAAACCCAGGATCGAAAACAATAAGGTAGGTCTTTTTGGATGGTGGTCTTTGAAAAAAAAAAGGGTGCGTGTACTTATGTACGCGCGTAAGAAGTTATACTTTATTTATATAAAATTTCTTTTTTTTGTTTATATTAAATAATTAATAATAAATATATTAACGTTAATAATTTAATAATATTTAGTATGAATTATATTAAATAATAATTTAGTCATTTATATTACTAAAAATGAATGCTAATAACACTTTTTTTTACGAGTGTACATGCGCGAAAGTTCTTGCGGCTATATTCAGACTCGCTAAGTTACGTCGGTCGTATTGTAATGAGCGATTTAGTGGGCAACTTCATTCTGTTAATTTTGTGTCACGGTGCGCGCGCATCGTAAAATTTCACTCTCATCAAATTTTCATAACGCGTCTAAAGAAGTATAACTTCAAAACTGTAATACATAATTCAAAATCATTTAGATTTCAGTATATGAGTAACACACTTGTTGAATGTCAAAATATAAATAACAATGTTAATTCCAAAAAAAGCCACAGTCCTGAGAAGAACCGGCGAAACAAATTAACCGGTTTTTTTTTTAATAAGTAAAAATATTTACAATAAACGAAAAAGCAAGTCAAAAAATACAATTAAAAAAATATATTGTAATAATGAAAAATGAAAAGGCCAGGAGCGAACGCCTCATTCCCACGTAGTGCCATCTAGTAAATAATCCTTAACTTTATAATATGCCTTGTTGCACAAACGTTCCTTGACAGTTGTCTTAAATCTATGAACAGGTAGTAATTGAACGTTTTGTGGGATCTTGTTGAAAAAAAAGTAAAGCGCTGATGTGAGAACACTGGTGGTAGGACGTCATGTGAGTTCGCGCGGGTAGGTAACACCGCCCTGCCTATTTCTGCCGTGAAACAGTAACGAAGTCGTCGTGGTCTAAAGGATAAGACGTCCGGTGACCGGTGCATTCGTATCTAGCGATGCAATGGTGTTAGAATCCCGCAGGCGGGTACCAATTTTTCTAATGAAATACGTACTTAATAATTGTTCACGATTGACTTCCGCGGTGAAGGAGTGGCATCGTGTAATAAAAATCAAACCCGCAAAATTATAATTTGCGTAATTACTGGTGGTAGGAGCTCTTGTGAGTCCGCGCGGGTAGGTGCCACCGCCCCGCTTATTTCTGCCGTGAAGCAGTGGTGCGTTTCGGTTTGAAGGGTGGAGCAGCCGTTGTAACTATACTGAGACCTTAGAACTTATATCTCGAGGTGTGTGGCGCATTTACGTTGTAGATGTCTATGGGTTCCAGTAACCACTTAACACCAGGTGGACTGTGAGCTCGTCCACATATCTAGGCAACACAAACCAAAATTTTGAATTCCTGAAGCAGTGGATATCGAATATTTACTAGTGGAGAGCGTCTAATGCGCCCGCACGCGTAGGTACCATCAATCCGTCTATTTCTGCGGCGAAGTCAGCAGAAATAGGTTTAAAGTGTGAGGCAACCGCTCTGCTATACAGTTGAGACTTGGTATTCGCGTCTCAAGGCGGGTGATGGCATTATGTTGGTGATGCCAATGGACTCTATAAACCAGCAGGGGGACCGTCAGCCTGAGTGATAAAAGCAACAAAAATTTTCTAATTCATTCATTAACACATTCATTGAAAATGCCTCCCCGATTCTTGATCAGGTCTACATAATAGTGTCGAAGTCCTGCGAGCATCCCAACGTACCGGAGACCAAGAATGCCATCAGGGTCTCCGAGTACTGGAGTCACATGGTCATCAAGACACTGAACGGAGTCGACCAGGTAAGTCTTGTCCGGTAAAAATATTACATATGTTACTGGTGGTAGGACCTCTTGTGAGTCCGCGCGGGTAGGTACCACCGCCCCGCCTATTTCTGCCGTGAAGCAGTAATGCGTTTCGGCTTGAAGGGTGGGGTAGCCGTTTTAACTATACTGAGACCTTAGAACTTATATCTCAACTTGGTTGGGGGCACTTACGTTATAGATGTCATGATCCATTAACTTTGTGGTGCTTTTAGGCACCACAAGCACCGGTCACCGTCCTCGTCGAACCCATCGCTTGCGACGAAGGGCTCGACGAGCGAATTAACTCATAGACACAGCCCACTGAGTTTCTCGCCGGATCTTCTCAGTGGGTCGCGTTTCCGATCCAGTGGCAGATTCTGCGAAGCACTGCTCTTGCTAAGGTCAGTGTTAGCAACTCTCCGGTTGAGCCCCGCGAGCTCACCTACAAACGTTAGGGTGAAACTGAAATAGCCTCTCAAGGCTATCAGCATAGGTAGAAAAAAAAAATAGATGTCTGTGGGCTCCAGTAACCACTTAACACCATATAGACCGTGAACTCGTCCACACATCAAAATGGCGCTTGAACCAAATTACCGTTCATCCCTTGATGTGTAGTACAGCATTCCTCGTACACGAAGGCTTGATTTGTTATGTTGACCGCAGACAGGGATGGAGTTTGTGTTGACGTATTATGACGAGCCAGCCGTGGGCGGGTTGCCCACAGGGGTAGCGGCGTGGGCCACGGGGCGGGCGGCTCCCGCATACCTGCAGAGGATGAGGACGGCCGCGATGAATTACAGAGAGCGCACCGCCGTGGAGGACCAGCAGGTACGGTAATCATTGATAGATGAACTCCATATGTGCTAGACTTAGCTCCCTCAGACACAGCCTACTGAGTTTCTCGCCGGATCTTCTCAGTGGGTCGCGTTTCCGATCCGGTGGTAGATTCTGCGAAGCACGACTCCTGCTAGGGTTCGTGTTAGCAACGTCGTCAGGTTTGAGCCCCGTGAGCTCACCTACTAGTTAAGGTTACGCTGGAATAGCCTCTCAAGGCTACCACCAGCTTAGGTAGGAAAAAAAAAGTGATTTCGTTCAACTTCAATTTGTCAGTTTTTGTTTTATCCTACCTAAGCTGATAGGCTTGAGAGGCTATGTCAGCGTAACCGGGCGAATAGGTGAGCTCGCGGGGCTCAAACCAGACGTTGTTACTGTTGGCTTTTAGTGTTTCGTGCGACAGAGATGACGCTATACGAAGCCGAGAATAGCCGATTGTCTCTTTCTAAAGAACGATATGTGATATTGCTGGGTGCTGTATTCGAATATTCAGATAAATAGATTGTGGGGTGGAAAGTCGATCAGCACTCTGATGTTGTTGACTCTCTATTTAGTCTGGTGCTTCATCGCATTCATGCAAACTGATATATAAATATATTAAAAACGGTATAAAAATAATTTAATATTGAAATGAAGTGATAGTGCAGTTTTCATTAACATTAAAATAAGACTTGACTTAAAGGTTACCAGGTCATAAAACCCTTTAAATAAAAAGCATTCATGCCTTCAACTGGTGGTAGGACCTGTAGTGAGTTCGCGCGGATAGGTACCACTGCGCTGCCTATTTCTGTCGTGAAGCAGTAATGCGTTTCGGTTTGAAGGGTGGGGCAGCCGTTGTAACTAACTATACTTGAGACCCTAGAACTTATATCTCAAGGTGAGTGACGGCATTTACGTCGTAGATGCCTATGGGCCCCAGTAACCACTTAACACCAGGTAGGCTGTGAGCTCGTCTGCCACCCTGAAGACATGACCCTTAGCAGCGCCGAGCAATGATTGATCGAGCCCCGACAGTCTGGACCGGCTATGGAATTTCCAATCGGTGGGACTGTCTGTAGTCACGGGAAGCCCTACCAGGGGGGGCTTGGAGTAAGGGAATTTTTCTTTCCAGGATCTCCCTGACTTCGTACCGGGCAAAGTCTCGAACGTAACCGTCGAGAAGGAGCCTCAAGTCAACGAAGAGGATATGGAGGTTAGGTTTTTTTTTTTAATACGATTTTATTAGCTTCACACGTATGTATGTTAGTATGTAACGGAATCTTTGAACATGATTTTGACCCCCTACAAAACGTCGGATTAACTCGAAATTTGGTATAATTATTAAGGACCAGATGACAATTCGATAAAATAAAAAAAAATTGAAATAATTTAAATTCAACTAAAAAATGAAATTTAAATAATAGTTTAAAAAAAATAACAAAATACGCTTTTCTAGAAAATTATATCTCAATGTGGGTGGCGCATTTACGTTGTAGATGTCTATGGGCTCCAGTAACCACTTAACACCAGGTGGACGGTGAGCTCGTTCACCCATATAAGCAATACAAAAAAATCGGTTATCGGAGTCCATAGACAACGACACCGAAAATACCACCGTCCAACTTGAGACATGAGTCCTATTTCTATAGTACAACGGTTGACCCAACATGAAATAGACACGGTGGTGGTGCCTTCCCGTATGGGCGCATAAGAAGTCCTACCGCCAGTACTCTGGGTGTCTTATTAAGCCACGAGAACCTTCAAACTTCTCGTGTATTGGCTTAGCCATGGTTGAATAAACAAACCGAAATTGCGTATTCCTTATAGTCATCAAAACAAGGTCCAGAATTGAATGGAAACAAGGAGACGAAAACCCGCGATCAGAGCACACAGACCGACGACGACCCACCCGACGTTAAGTCGAAAATCAAAGTAGACAAGCCGAGTGGACCTCGTGTTAGTAAGGTGAGCGATAAATTTTAATGTTTAGAACGATTCTTGTCTATAGGACGCTACTGATAATTCTGTATACATACTGCTGATTATGAAGTCGTCGTGGCCTAAAGGATAAGACGTCCGGTGCATTCGTGTTGAAGCGATGCACCGGTGTTCGAATCCCGCAGGCGGGTACCAATTTTTCTAATGAAATACGTACTCAACAAATGTTCACGATTGACTTCCACGGTGAAGGAATAACATCGTGTAATAAAAATCAAACTCGCAAAATTACTGCGTAATTACTGGTGGTAGGACCTCTTGTGAGTCCGCGCGGGTAGGTACCACCACCCTGCCTATTTCTGCCGTGAAGCAGTAATGCGTTTCGGTTTGAAGGGTGGGGCAGCCGTTCTAACTATACTGAGACCTTAGAACTCATATCTCAAGGTGGGTGGTAAGCAGACGAGCATACGGCCCATCTGATGGTGAATAGTCACCGTTGCTCATAAGTACTGCCCAGGGACAGAGACGACCCATTGCTCACGGCTAGTCCTACTAATTGTACCGTTGGAAAAACAATCTTCAATACATGTTGATGCTTGCCACTCTTTGTAACGATGTGTTGGTATTTTATACTTTCGATGGTATTTAATGGAATTCAAATTGAAATCAAAGATTTTAAATTATAGGCCGTCCAGACATCCACGGAACAAGATGGCGATCGGTCCGATGACGAGACATCTGTTAGCTGGTGGCGCTATCTATATCCCCTGTACTACTTCGTTTAGTTAAATTAAATAATAGAACAAAAAAAAAACGTGTGGCACTCGGGAACTGCCGCGGTAAAGCTATTGCATAGCATTTTTTATCAACTTATGCAATTATAATTAGACAATGATAATTTAATATTAAAACAATAATAAAACAAGACCACGCTGTATTAAACATTAATAAAAGCAAAACCTTAACTGTCCCCTTCACACTCATAAGCTAGACCGCGCGAGAGAGAGATGGGCAGACTTTTTATGATACGCATGCAGTGTGACGTCACGCCACGCGCTTATTCACAAACACGACACAAGCGCAACGCGTGAATGTGTTGAACGCGAGCTACATGGTGGGCGGAATGAGGGGTGTTAGGTTTTTTTCGTTACGGAATTTCATGATTCGGTCGCCGCGCTCAAGGCCCGCGATAAAAGCTATGCAATAGCTTAAAAATTCCGACTTTATAGACGCGAAAATAGAATCGAGTTTCGTTTAAAATCGATTTGACCAGTGGCTCTCAAATTATTATAATACATAATACCTAATTAATATATCGCACCTTTAGAATTACAGAGATCAATTTCGGAATTTTTTGTATTTCGACTTTAAATAAAACATGGACCTATAAAGACCCTTTCAGTGACTCTTAATAATCAAATGACCAAAAGTGGCTTGTAAAGAGACAAACTTATCTGTCGGTCTCTTTCATTCCATCCCCTTCCTCTACATCTGCCTACCACCGCCCTGCCTATTTCTACCCTGAAGCAGTAATGCGTTTCGGTCTGCAGGGTAGGGCAGCCGTTGTAACTATACTGAGTTCTTAGAACTTATATCTGAAGGTGGGTGGCGCATTTACGTTGTAGATGTCTATGGGCTCCAGTAACCACTTAACACCAGGTGGGCTGTGAGCTCGTCCATCCAACTAAGCAATAAAAAAATTCGATGTTTTTCAAAAAAACACATTTTTTGGGTTGGGTCTCCATAATTTGAAAGGTGCGATATAATACCTAATTTTTTTTAAATGTCTTTGTCGTTTAGACGGCAGTGATCCACGAGGATGATCATACATGAGTCATCTATTATCAAAGGTGGCAATCTGTGCATTTGGACAATTTTTTTTTATTGATATGTCAATTCAGATTGATTTGAATATAATCGTCTCCTTCAAAGAATACGGTTCAAAACCTGCATTAAATAAAGGATAATAGTTAACCTGTTATTTATCTAAGATGTCGTTCCGAAGAGTTTTGTGACTGCCAATGGAATACAAAGTCAATAATTTGTTTTTCTGATTTACCAATCATTGTCCAAAAATCAGATTGCCGGCTTTGATAATAGTCGACTCACATAGTCAATAATTAATTATAAGCGATAAAACAATTGATTTTGGTAAATAAAATTTATTTGCTTCAAACGTCACGCCACTGATGTTTTGATTACAAAAAAAAAAAAATTTGGCCAACCCCGTGGAATGGCGGGTCATACGCTGTTACAAGTTAAAGTTTGTTCCTGGTGCGTCCTGTGAGACCGCCCGGGTAGGTACCACCACCCTGCCTAATTCTGCCGCGAAGCAGTAGATAATGCGTTAGAGCACTCGGTGTACGATAAAACTAACGTCTAAATTGTTGATGTCAACGGGCTCCGGTAACCACTTAAAAAAATAGAGATTGAGATCTGTCGTCCCCCCCCTTTTTCAAAGAGCAACAGCAATATTTTTTTATAATGAAGTGTATGCGGGAGAATCTTTCTAAGAGTGATGCTGTAGGTATACGACAAAGGGAAGATCTTCCACCGAGCGAGTGTGATTGCTCGGTAGACCGACGGTCCGAATGTTGTCGTTCGAACTTGTGTATATACAAGCTTATCTTGAAAATGTCGTAAGCGAGAATCAGACATCTCTCAAATATCTTGCGTTGAATGATGACAACCGACATAATGCCATAAAAAAAGCGAGGTCTGCTTTCAAGCGAAAAGACCCAAGTTCCTGACTAATTTTTGTTTCTGCTTATGCTGGTGACCTAGGGGGTTATGGCAGCGTAACTGAGCGAGTAGGTGAGCTACGGGGCTCTAACCTGAGGATTCCTAATGTTAACCATCCTCTGATCACATCGCCAGCGTGTTTTCATCATCATCATCATCATTTCAGCCTATCGCCGTCCACTGCTGAACATAGGCCTCTCCAATAGATTTCCAGTGCGACCGGTCCATTGCCACCTGCATCCAACGAGACCCAGCGCTTTTTACTAGGTCGTCGGTCCATCTAGTAGGTGGCCGTCCCACACTGCGCTTGCCAGTACGTGGTCGCCACTCCAGGATCTTTCTGCCCCATCGACCGTCCTCTCTTCGTGCTATGTGGCCAGCGTGTTTAGTGCGAGTTATTTAACGTTCTCGATAGCGTAAAAGTTAACTAAAATTTGTATGGATTGGGAACTTTGCCTACGTTTTCCGCTAGAGGTGCTGTTCCAACTAGTCAACGCGTCATAGAGAGGGACTTTTGTCTTGCTTCTTTAGTTGTTTTTATTACTGGGCTACTATAACTATACATATATGTATGTGTGATTTAAAATCCGTGTAGTGGTTTTTGCGTGAAAAACTAAGAATGACCCGTTCGCGCAAACCCGCATTTATAAAAATATGACGATATTAGGATTCAACATGAGCAGCGCAAAATTCTGAATTTTTTTTTGGTAATTAAAACAATAATAATTTATTTAATCATCTGGAATTCATTGTTATTCGATGGGCTATAATATCTGAATATGTTTTTTTTTTGTATAAAAGAAAAAAAACCATTGAATTATTTATTCATAATACGATTATGAATTTGTGTAAAAATCGTGTCGTCGTCTAGGCATTTACGAGCTTTACGAAGACGATAAAACCAATAAACTGATCAAAAATAGATGTAAAGTAACGTATTCTTGATTGAAATGTTAGAGTTACAGTTAGACAAATATGTACATAGTACATAGATAGATATAAGAAGTGTTTTTCTTCTAAGAAACGGTTGTTAGTATTTAAAATAATTTAGCAGAAAGAACTCGACCGATATTAAATCGTTCTAAGAACAGATTTGCGTATTTAAGGCTTTAATTCGTTTGTGTTTTTTTTTGTGACGAAATTCCGTCAGATTTCAGTGGCTAATATCTAATAGATTATTAATTCGTGGACAACGGCTGAACCCGCGACGGGTAGCTCATGCCTGTACGTGTATTGCGGCGTGGAGCTTATTCTGTCAGTGACGTCATCGTACTAGTGGAAGCGCGTGTTCGTTACCCATAAAAGTGTAGCTTTTAAATTCGTTATCCTATGACGTCACATCATTAAGAATGATTTCGTGAGACCGGCGAGACGGAGTGGTGAGACGAAAGCTCGTTTCGAAAAGTAAACAAAAACGCCATTATTTTTTTGGTTTATTTGATACGTTAACTTTATCTATATCAAATATTTCGTTATCATAAATTAATTATGAACATAATTGAGTTCTTTCAGTTAAACTACACATTAAGTAGGTACGTTTTATTATATTTGTAATAACTAAAAAAAGAAATACCAAATAATGTATGTATGTATGTATGTAAATGTTTATTGAAAAATGAATTGTGGAAATTTTAATTTTAATCGCTGATATTATGGTACGTCGGTGAGGGTCGGTATCGACAAAAAAAATTTAAATTCTTATTTATAATACACTAGAAGTCCCGCAGTAGTCGAAATTCGACTATAACGAATTGGAATTGTAAGTTTGTACACTATTATGATTGTATTTTATACTTCTATAATCACAAATTTCGCTAAGACTACACTATAAAAATATTAACAAAGACAAACAATATTTAATCTATTCTCAATTTGACAACAGACGTCAAGAACAAAAGTTTGACAATAAATACTATGCATGCGTGTGTGCGTCAAATACATGGTATGCAGTGTGTGTAATGTTTTCTTTATTGATTTAATGTATCTTTTACGCATTATTTAAAAAAAATATTAGCATTGTGCACTTCTTCTCTATATTCTCTATAAGTGTGGAAAATTTCATACTCCTCCATCCACGCAATTTTCGTAAAAAGGGATACAAAGTTTTTGCTTCACGTATTAATATATAGATTACGAATACATTTACTTCTTCATCTTTTATCTCTCTGTTGATTCGTGAACTGTCAACTGTTTATGTGTTATGCATTATGGATCGAAGGAACGAATTCTTCAAGAAGTCTCAGAATATGAATGAAGTTTTAGAAAAATATAAAAGTTAAGATAACGCTGTCTTTGTCTTATTTTGTTTCCCTTGAGGATCGATGCACGTCCAAAGATGTATGACTCTATGAAAGGTACAGGTTCGTCTGCATAGAATATTATGTAAATTGATATGGACTCTCATAAACTAGTGTTAGGACGTCTTGTGAGTCCCCAGGGGTTAGGTACCATTACCCTACCTATATCTGCCGTGAAGCAGTAATGCGTTTCGGCTTGAAGGGTGGGCCAGCCGTTCTGCTGTAAAACTGTCACTTAAAACTCATGTCTCGAAGTGAGTATTTACGTTGTAGATGTCTATGGGCTCCGGTGACCACTTAATACCTGGTGGACCGTGTGCTCGTCCACCTATTTAAACAATAAATAAAAAATCAATTATTGAATCAAAAATAAATCCGACAAACACATTTAATATACATATAGCCATAATAAATAATTACTAATTTTTAATGCACAAAGACTTTGAGAATACCTCGCACAATATGAATAAGACAGGGGAGGGTAGTTTACTATTGAAAATTAAAAAAAAACGAACATAAATATGTTTTTATTTTACATATATACCGTTTTTGTAACGATGTAATAAATGAAGTAAAAAAATATTGTTTTAATGTTATAGATCGTTGGTATATGATTATTAGATACTTACTTTAGAATAATTGTAATGAATCGCTATAACGTATGCAAATCTCTTAACGTAGTTTTTACTATACTAAAGATGTCCGATGGCCCTGAAACTACAATACTTTAAGACATTTTTTTTTGTATGGAAACTAGCGCCATCTTTTAGCGGATGCCCCTAAACTTATAGGTTGTTAAAGTTAAGGCATTTAATAATTATTGTATAACAAAACACAGAACATTAAATATTAATAATAAATCATACAAGTGTTTATTTGTTATATAAACAAATTGATTAAATTTTATTGATTTCTGATTTCTGAAAATTTACAAAATCCTTCATAAAAAATAAAATATAAGATAGGTAACTGCTACTGTCATCTACAATAGGTCCAGTGTCCTATTGACAGTTTCAAGTTGTATCGAAACACTGAAATATATATATATATATATATATATATATATATATATATATATATATATATATATATATATATATATATATATATATATATATATATATATATATCGAAGAGTGAAAGGTTAATCGACATTTTTGCAACTTTACAGGAGAACCATTTAAAGAATAAAATTTGGAAAAAAACATTGTAACCAAAAAACTTATTCAGCTATTTAAATGGAGTAAGCTTAATTGAAGTTCAATTAAAAACATGAAACTGTTGATGCTGATACCAAACAAATTGGACTTTTAATTACAAAGATAAATGGCGCTTAAATCAAATACGTAAAACCTCGATATTATTTTATAATGACGGCAGATAAGTTCGTTTTTTTTCTTCTTATATTTGGTAACAAACAAATAGAGATGTAAAAGTGTGTAAGTATGTATTTTTTAAATTATATTTAAGCGATTTTGTTTATACATAAATAGTATGTAATGTAAATAATGTAGTTATTTGTTATGAAATGAAATTGTAAGTAATATACGATTTTAAAAGTTAATTTGTGTTTTATTTGAAGAGGAAATTAAAAGATGGTATTGGCTCGTGGACGTTCCGTTTAGCGTTTTTATGACTTATTTTTTGTTTTTATCAATTTGCTTAGGATCTCGTTCATGAAAAAAAATCGAGAGTAAATTGTCCGGTCGCGTTTCCGATCCGGTGGTAGATTCTGCGAAGCACGGCTCTTGCTAGGGTTCGTGTTAGCAGCGTCGTCAGGTTTGAGCCCCGTGACCTCACCTACTAGTTAAGGCGACGCTGATATAGCCTCTCAAGGCTATCAACTTAGGAAGGGAAAAAAAAATCTGAATTACTCGACATCTTAATACTTTTAAATTTTCACATTTCAAATTTTGGTATCGAAAGGCACTATGATTTGGCGAAGGCGTTGCGTCAAGGAGCGTTGGGCTCATCTAGTCAATTTGTGTGACATGAAAAGAGCGCGACGTTAAAACGCAGCGCTAAGTACGCATTCTGTTTGACGAAGCGACCGAGCGCGTCGCGGCCTTCGGTTGTTTGGATGCTGTGGACGATCCCACAGCGCGGGCGCGATTCTTACCGCGTGCGACGGTTATGAAACCATCCGAGGTTCCGGGTTGCGGACTCGTGCTCCATTTCCGACTCGGTGTCGGAGCCGGAGCTAGCGGCCTCAGAGGACGCGATAGATACTGCGGGCGCGGGGGTGGGGGGGAAAGCGGCGACTCGGGGAGTACCAGAGGGACCTTCGCGCGACGGCGATCAGTGCGTGCGGGTACGGTACTAGACTGGGCTTGTAAGACTGGGTTTGTAGGCCTGGAATCGCGTCATTATGTCCGGGCAATATTCCCATTATTCCCGGACGAATAGGAAAAAAATCGCGGTGTCCTCGTCCGTCATTTTGTATGGGGTGCCCGGGGGACGTCCCCGGGACTTATCTTAACTCGCCGAAGGGCGACTCCCCTGCACTGTACTTATCGGCAGTGATTTGCAGGGGGGAATGCCTATGCCGTGAAAACGACAATCAGCAGAGTGTTGGGTTGGAACTTGGGACCCCATAAGGTTGTAAGATGCTACAAGAACCGCTAAACGTAGCGGGTTGTTTGTCTCGTGCACAGTTTTTTTCTTTTTTTTTCCTACCTAAGCTGGTAGCCTTGAGAGGCTATTCCAGCGTAACCGTCACTAGTAGGTGAGCTCAAACCTGATGACGATGCTAACACGAACCCTAGCAAGAGTCGTGCTTCGCAGAATCTACCACCGGATCGGAAACGCGAGCCACTGAGAAGATCCGGCGAGAAACTCAGGTGGCTGTGTCTGGGAGTTAATTTACTCGTCGAGCCCTTCGTCGCAAGCGACGGATTCGACAAAAACGGTGACCGGTGCTTGAAGTACCTAGAAGCACCGTTAGTGGATCGGGAGGATCCGAGATGACGTGTTTTGAGCGACGTCGATTGCTTTCCATTCAGTCCGCAGGATCGGGAATTAAGTTACCGGCGGCCACAATGAGAGGGTTCTCGTGTCGTGCCGCTTTATCGAAGTGGCGCATCGACGCCGACTGCATATACTTACTGGTGGACTCTAAGTCCAGGTCGTCATGGAAGTCGACGTTCCTGACGAACCACGGGGCTCCGACGGCTATCCTGCAAAAACGGGATTGAATAACTTGGAAGGATTTTAAGTGAATGCGGGCCGCGTGAGCGAACACTACACTTGCATAGGTCATGACGGGGCGTA
This sequence comes from Bombyx mori, assembly GCF_030269925.1. Lineage (NCBI taxonomy): Eukaryota > Metazoa > Arthropoda > Insecta > Lepidoptera > Bombycidae > Bombyx > Bombyx mori. The sequence goes on from NC_085130.1 coordinate 12,877,738, forward strand.
TGCAAGTCGCCGATGAAGCAACGCCTTCTTCCTACACGAGTAGTAGATGGCGGTGTCATCGGCGAAGAGCGCCAGATGGGTCTCCGACGACCGGGGTATATCATTGATATACAAACTGAATAGTAACGGGGAGAGGGCGGAGCCTTGCGGGACTTCGGCTGTGACGTGACGAGGGCGGGAACGCGTGCCCTCGACTCGATATCGGAACGAACGGTTCGACAAGTAGTCTCGTATGATGAGCACGAGTCTGTCTGGCACTCCCATGTTATACAGTTTGTATATCAAACCGTTGTGCCAGACTTTGTCGAACACCTTCGCTATATCGAAGAAGAGGGCTCCTGTCGGGATGGGTTTCCGCCTATTCAACCCTAGTAAGATGTGCACCGTGAGGCGGTGCACTTGATGGACGCACGAGTGTCTGGCGCGGAACCCAAACTATTTATTTTAGACTAGAAATTAAAACAGTATATATTTTTCACTCGTCTCTTCCCATCAAATTTGTATTATTGCCTAAAGTAAGTTCAGTTTCAATAATCTCATTTTTTTCGTAATTTGATGGTTTTTTCATTTTATTATTCATTTCGGGGGTTGGCTTAAAGTTCGCACAGTTTGAATGCTTTCTGACAATGCACTGTTTTGGTAATAAAGTTCCATTTATGGTATATGTTAAGAGGCGGTTTCTTTGTTTTGTTTTGATTAGGTTTACTGCATTGAAGATTCTTTTTTATACACATTTTAATCACTATCTCACGTATCGCTACACTGCACTTTTTCAAAAGTTAAAATTAAGCTACGCTTGCTAGTACAAACAATGAAACAAGAGCGAGGCGACTTGAGGAGAGAATTTAAAGAGCAGGCGTTGTAGATTATAGGGAATTCCTCGTACCAAACATGAAACATTGTCTATTATAAGAGTTGGATGGGTTCATGTTTACGCTAAAAGTATCCACGTTCTGTAATCTCTTTGGATACATTAATTGTTTTTTAACTTTATGTTCTTGTTAGCCGACTTAACCTAATAGGTGTATGGCACTATACGGCAATGACCACTCTGCTGTACAATTTGTCTTTTTGGAAGCGTGACTGCCGTATTTTTGGCAACGCTGGTCGGGGTTCGATTTCGATCCTAAGCTGGCCGCCTTGTAGGTCTCAAAGCGGGACATAATGTCCGGGCAGAACTGCCGCACGAATTGCGGGCTGTTCGCGTCACTCATCGTTGGTTGTGTGCTCGGGTGGGCCGGACGTCCCCAGGACTTAAACCAACTCGCCGAAAGGCGAGTCCTCTGAGTTGGGATTTTATTAAGTGTATAATCTATTGTTGGAGTTGGAATTGACCCCCCTGTGCTGTACCAGGCAGCTAGGATTCTAGGATTGGGGTGGAAGTTGGGAAAGGTGGCCCACTAATTTGTGAGAAATGCCACAATAAGCATTGATCGCAGCGGGAGGTTAGTCTCAAGAGAGACTGCCTTGTACACAGTTTTTTTTTTTTTTTTTTTTTCCTACCTAAGCTGATAGCCCTAGCGGCTATTTCAGCGTAACCCTAACTTTAGTAGGTGAGCTCACGGGGCTCAAACCTGACGATGTTGCTAACACGAACCCTAGCAAGAGTCGTGCTTCGCAGAATCTACCACCGGATCGGAAACGCGACCCACTGAGAAGATCCGGCGAGAAACTCAGTGGGCTGTGTCTGAGAGTTAATTTACTCGTCGAGCCCTTCGTCGCAAGCGACGGGTTCGACGAGAACGGTGACCGGTGCTTGAAGTACCTAAAAGCACCGTTAGTGGATCGGGAGGATCCGAGATGACGTGTTTTGGGCGACGTCGACTGCTTTCCATTCTGTCCGCAGGATCGGGAATGTAGTTACCGGCGGCCACGATGAGAGGGTTCTCGTGTCGTGCCGCTTTATCGAAGTGGCGCATGGACGCCGACTGAAGATACTTACTGATGGACTCTAAGTCCAGGTCGTCATGGAGGTCGACGTTCCTGACGAACCACGGGGCTCCGACGGCTATCCTGCAAAAACGGGATTGAATAATTTGAAATGTTTTTAGGTGTATGCGGGCCGCGTGAGCGAACACTACACTTGCATAGGTCATGACGGGGCGTATGCAAGTTTTGTAGAGTGTCACCTTATTTCTAAGGGACATTTTACTTCGCCTACATATCATCGGGTAGAGACGTCCTAGAATGAAGGCGGCACGGTCGCGTACCGTCTTGATGTGGGGGCGGAATGTCATCCTACTGTCGAGGGTGACGCCTAAATATTTGACCTTCGGGGCCCACGGTATGGGCTGGTCGAACATCGTGATTGGGCGAACGGCGGGGGCGGGGGTGTTGACGCGCCTAGTCGGGAGAGGGATGCTCAGCGTGGTGTTCGGAGGGCGACCCCTTTTGAAGAGCACCGCTGTGCTTTTCGTGGGGTTAATGTCGATGCGCCACTTCCGGAACCACTGTCCCATGGTGGTAGCTGCGGTCTGAAGTCGTCGATGAAGCAACGCCTTCTTCCTACACGAGTAGTAGATGGCGGTGTCATCGGCGAAGAGCGCCAGATGGGTCTCCGGAGACCGGGGTATATCGTTGATATACAAACTGAATAGTAACGGGGAGAGGGCGGAGCCTTGCGGGACTCCGGCTGTGACGTGACGGGGCCGGGAACGCGTTCCCTCGACTCGATATCGGAACGAACGGTTCGACAAGTAGTCTCGTATGATGAGCACGAGTCTGTCTGGCACTCCCATGTTATACAGTTTGTATATCAAACCGTTGTGCCAGACTTTGTCGAACGCCTTCGCTATATCGAAGAAGAGGGCTCCTGTCGGAATGGGTTTCCGCCTGTTCAGCCCTAGTAAGATGTGCTCCGTGAGGCGGTGCACTTGATGGACGCACGAGTGTCTGGCGCGGAATCCAAACTGCTCGTCTATAAGAATTTTATTCGCGGATACGAAGTCCCAGAGGCGTTTTCGAAGGAGCCGTTCGTATAGTTTGCCTATCGCCGGGAGGAGACTGATGGGGCGGTAACTCGCGGTTTCGTTCTTCGGTTTGCCCGGCTTGTGTATGCCGATAACGTCCGCTTCTTTCCACGCCGCGGGAAAGATGCAGTTCGTCATAGCAGCATTTAATATGGTGGCCAACATCGTTATCAGTTGGGCTGGTAACAGTTTAAGCGCGCGGTTGCGGATGCCGTCGGAGCTGGGAGCTTTCCGTGGTTGTAGGCTATCGATCGCCTCCTTGACCTCGGAAGTGGTAATGGGGGGTAACGCGTCCGAGGGCGGCAGGGAAGCTCTGCGCTCGACCTCCCTGTCGACGAACTCGGTGTGTTCGGGGTCCGCGTGTTGAGTGCTGGTGGTGCACTGCTCTTGCAGTGCATCGGCCAGCAACTCTGCCTTGTCATCGTCATCGTAAGCCGGTGGTTGGCCTGAGGGGCGTACGAGAGGCGGCATAGTGGCTATAGTTTCGGACTTGAGGGTCCTAGCTAGTTGCCAGTATGCTTGGTGGGTGGGTGCGAGTTCTTCTAAATAACTATCCCAGTTTTCGTTTCGGGCGTCGCTTAAGCGGGATTTGACCTCCCGCTGTAAGCGACGCATCCGAGTCCGGTTTGAATCCGTGGGATATCGATCGTAGGCCCGGATTGCCGCGTTTCTGATTCTAACGAGGTCCCTAAGATCGGGGGAAAGTCTGATGCGGTGGAAGCAGTCCTCCACATCGACTTGTTTCGAGGATCTTATGATCGCCGTCGAGACGTGATCAGTGAAGATGTTTATGGATTCGACGGTATCCTCGGGGGATGGAGTTGAATCCGGGCCGCAAGGGAGGATTGGTGGAGCGGTGTCAGCTAAGCACGTGCCCAGCTTCTTCCAATCCACCATGGTCCTCGTATCTGGTTCGCGGTTGAGTGGGCGACCGAGCTGCATGACGACAGGTCGGTGGTCTGAGTCGAGTTCTGACATTGCCTCGATGGAGCGTAAGCGCAGAGTTACGTTCCTCAGCAGTGCCAGATCTATTGTGCTCGGACGACGCGCGGCGTTGTACGGATAGCACGTGGGGGTCGGGGGGTTGAATATTTCGAATGTGAGGTCGTCTATGAACGCGTCGAGACGCCTACCGTTCACATTCGTGCGATGGCAGTTCCACCTAGTGTGGTGGCAATTTAAATCGCCTGCCAGGATGACCGCGTCCCCCATACCGAGCAGTGTCTCGAGGTCACTGCTCAGGAGGGGTTTGTCAGGGGGGAGATAAACGGATGCGATGACGATCGGCTGGTGTCCCGTCAGCGCGATGCGGCACACTGACGCCTCGATATGTAAGAGCGAGGGAGTATCGAGAGGGACGCAGTGCAGGGCCCTCCTATAGTAAATGACAGTCCCGCCCTTGCGGGCGGAGAGTCTGTCATTCCTAACCATGACGTAATTCGCGACTTTGGGGTCGCGACGCGAGGGCTTTAGGAAGGTCTCCTGCACCAGAAGGATGTCGATGAGATTGTCGCGAAGAAACTCATAAACTTGATCGCGCTGACGCGCGAGTCCGTTAGCATTATAAAATGCTAACTTTAAGGAACGCGGTTTTACCCTACCGTTGTTGGCCATTGATTACCGGTAATCAAGCCAGCGTACGCTGGACGGACTCGATGACGTCCATATGGTCGAACGTCGCGTATAGGCGGTCATCGGCCGTGACTGCCCTGCGCATGGCGTCGGCGAACGAGCGCATGCGATCTATATTTATCGCGGCGATGTAATCACGCACGATTGAAAAGTCGTTTACGGCTGGCCGGGCGGGGCCGGGGCGAGGCGCGGGACTGGGCGCGAGGGCGGGGCGCGGCGCGAGCAGGGGCTGGGGTGCCGGTGGTTTCCCTGCCAACGTGAGCGGCAGCGGTTTTGCCCACGCGGAGACGGTGGGCACCGGTGCCGGCACGAAGGCAGGTTTCGGCGCGCGGGGCGCCGAAGTCTTTGGGCCGACGGTTTTAGATGGCGCGTTGGCCAGACGCTTCCGCGGGGCCTTGGGGCATCCGCGGTAGTTGGCTGTGTGGCCCTGCTTCTGGCAGAGCACACAGCTCGGCGGTTCGGTCGCGGTCTCTTTGACCCGCGAACAGTCGGCTGTCGCGTGGTCACCGAGGCACTTTACGCACCGCGGACGCGCGTGGCAGTTGCGCGCGGAGTGGCCATACAGTTGGCACCTATGGCACTGACCGGGAGTGCCTTTTTTGTGTGGGGCCTCGACGGTGACCCCTGTTAACCCGCAAACGGTGCGGAGGCTTGAGGCAATTCGTTTGCCTTCGGCGGTTGGTTCCAACGCGACGAGAACCATGTTATATGCGAATTTATCGCGCCCGCTGTGCATACGGTGCACACTTACTATCGGGTACGCTTGTGTGATTAAATCTTCTTTGATTAGCTCGACGTCGAGCTCTTTTGGTACTCCGCGTATTACTACGCGGAGCTCGCGGTCCTCCTGGAGTGCATAGGTGTGGTATCCTATGCTCTCCTTTCGGAGGTAAGAAGTGAGGGCCCTATGGTCGCCCGGCGTTGCGACCTTTATTTGAATCCCGTGCGCGAGATTACGCGCTTGGGAGTAGTTGATTTTGTTGGCCGTAAGGGCCTGGGATACCCGGTTCCACGCGGATTTTTCGCGTAGGATTACGGGCGGGGGCGCGACGATTTTGTTGACGGGCGCGGGTTTCGGCGACGGAGTTGCGCGGCGAGGGGAGTCGGGTGTGACCACGACTTTAGGACGCGACGCGTTCGCGGCCTTAGGCTGTTTTGGTGCCGTGGACGGTTCCACGGCACGGGCGCGTTTTTTGCCGCGCGTAACGGTTTGGAACCCATCCGAGGGTCCGGGTTCGGGGCTGGCGGCCGACTCGAACTCCATTTCCGACTCGGAGTCGGAGCCGGAGCTCGATGCCGCGCAGGACGCTATCGACGCGGGCGCGGGGGTGGGGGGCGACATCGGCGAGTCTGGGATATTCGCGGCGGCGGCGAGCGGTGCGCGGGACTGAGCTGCTAATTTGGCTTTATGGGCCCTAAATTGAGTCATGATGTCCGGGCAAAACTCCCGGACGAAAAGGACGAACATGGCGGGGTCGTCGTCCGCCATGGTGGTTGTGCCCAGGGGGGGCGTCCCCGGGACTTAAAGCAACTCGCCGAAAGGCGAGTCCCCTGAGTGGGAGTTTAAACCCCCTGCGCTGTACCAGCCAGCAGTGATTTGCAGGGGGGGATGCCTATGCCGTGAAAACGGCAGTCAGCTGGGATTGGGGTGGAGAGTTTGGGAAGGTGGGGCCCCACTGGGTTGTGAGTGCCACAACAAGCGGTGATCGCAGTGGGGGTTAGTCTCGAAAGAGACTGTTTTTTAAAATGATAGATAAATAAAAATAATAATGACAATGGATTGGATGTTTTGGTGATAATATGAAATTGTCGTTTACGATTGCAGAACTACGAACTCGAATTACGCTTTACTGAATCAAGGTCGCGATGCCAGCGACAGAGCGTCCGGAATGCAAAACAAAGTCGCGATCAAAGCGACAACGACGATGTCGTGCAAACTAAACACACAATCGCGACAGCAGCGACAATTATTCAGGAAAACGCGTCCGGGCTCAACAGCGTTGCGGTCGGACCTGGCCTGTGTACTAGACATGTGTAAGTAATGCGAGTGATATTACTCGGGTAATATTACTCTACGATGTAATGCAACATCACACATTACGCGAAGGAAACAAACATCACACTATCACCCAACATGTTTCTTTCTTTGTCGTGTAATGTTGCTTAATACACGAACGGAACCGAGCGAGCGAGACAGACCGATCGACGCAAAATAAATGAGCAAGCGACACGGAATTATTCCTAGTGATTTTGAACCGTATGTCCTGGCCGCTAGGTACATTTTTATACCTATGGTACGTCTGAATTTTAATATAGGTATTTGTGTTTATATTTTTCATGCGGCCAGCCGGTAGCTCCCCGCAAGTACTTACTTAATTTTTTATTCGCAACTTTTGTAAAATCGCTAGTCGCTCGTAATTGTTTAGTAATATTTCATATTAATTTTTGTGTTTGATTTGAATTACTTAAGCACTTGTTTGAAGATAGTTTTATTATTTGTTTTAATGCGTGTTTAATAAGTGAAAGAAATAACGGCGTCTAAATGAAAGTACAGTCCTCCTTGGATGCACTTTGAGGATATCGCGCCGAAACAATGCATCTACTGCTCTCGTATATTAACATTATTGTCGAGCTCAATTTGCAGTCTAAGTCGCCATATGAAATCCGTTCATCCCACAATAAATTATATTAAGTAAAAAATAAAATTATTATATTATTAAGTAAGTCAATTTGTCAAGTAATATAACAGTGTATTACAATACAAAGTTCATACTTTGTATTGTAATACACTACTGTAATGACACACCCGAATCATTACCTAAGTGATGTGTTTATACACATCACTTAGGTAATGATTGATGAAAACATTACACATCACTCTTAACATTACTCGGTGCGTTCAATAGATACTAGAGTTGGGTACCTCACTCATGAGTTGCCTCATTTGAGGTACTCGTGACAGTAAATTGAAAGAGTTACTCGAATTTCAATATTGAACCGCCTCACGAACCTCTTCACGCTAGTGAGTGAGTGAGAAAAATGTTCGGCGAGGTTATTATCTGTGAACGTGAATCAGATGAATGGAAACGAGGGAGTTGAGCCAAGTTGAGCTGAACTGAGGCGGGAAGTCTCAGATCAAACGAAATTACAAACATGTTTATTTTTGTTTAATTTTTTTAACTGTTTGTATGTTTTGTTTGTTTGAATTTAATTATATAGTTATAGAAGGAATATTAGGGGTGCTAAAATAAAAGTCACAGAGATCTTAAATAAAACAAAGCATAAAAAAATATTGAGTGCTTATATTGAGAAAAAGTGTATATATATAAATTAATAAAAAAAATTAAGACGAAGGAAAAAATCACATGTTTGCATTTAAAAATAAAATCATGCGGACCTTTTGACCGTCCAAACGGTTACGTCTATCAGTGACAACATGCCCTGCTTTTGAAAAAATTCTTTCAGAAGGAGTTGACGTAGCGGGGATACAGAAATGTTTCTTCACGACATCGTATAGTCGCGGATACGTATGCCGTTTCATGTACCACCATAATATGGGATCAGTGGTTCTTCTGCTGACAAGAGGCTCATCAAAATACTTGTCGACTTCAACTATAGCGGCTGCGGTCGGGTTCTGTTTTTTTACTGCATCTACAACTTTTAAATCGAAATCGTCCCAAATGCTAGGTTTTTCTGGAGTTTCTGGAGTTACGTTTTGTATTATATTTTCTGTAAGTTCTAAATTTGTGGTAGTAGTCGTTTTAGCTGCTATATTTGAAAGATATTTTTTTGCGTTGTCAACACTAGGTGTTTTATCGTCGGGGAACCCGTACGTCTTAAATCTAGGATCGAGTAGAGTAGATACAGCAAGTAATTTATTGTCTTCCACGTTCCTAAATCGCGTGGTTAAATCTGTCAGGAACCGCATTGCCATATTCCTTACGCTTTGAGGAATATTGTCCGACTCTTGGATAAAAACCTCACATTTTTTTTTTAATAAATTTGCTAAGACTATTATCTGAGAAACCGTAACGTGCTTTTCTCCACTCATTATTTCTGTGACTGATTTAAAATGCTTTAACAGTTCGCAGCTTTTAATCAAAATCTGCAAGTCACCGGGGGTCAAATTAGGCGTGCTGGGATAATCAGTGGCAATAGTGGAGATAATACTTTTTTTTATTTCTAAAATCCTCTCAAACATGTCATATATCGAGTTCCACCGAGTGATGACATCTTGTTTCACTTTTAGGTTTTTTTCTCCCAGCTGCCTCTGTGTGGCTGTAAGTCGCTCACTTGCCAGAACGCTTCTTCGAAAAATTTCTACAATTGCCTTAACCTTCATTTGAGTGTCTTTTATCTCTATTAACCCCCCTTGGACAATTAAGTTCAACGTGTGTGCAAAACACGGCACTTGCTTCCATTTGAGTAACGCAATGGCAGCTTGAATGTTATTGGCATTGTCGGTAGTAACTGACACTATTTTTTCATCGACACCCCAGTCTGTGCATACTTTTTTTATTAATTGAGCTAGATTTTGTGCGGTATGACGCTGTGCATCTGGGATGCATTCAAGCATAACTGAATTAATGTTAGTATTTATAATAAAATGAGCTGTGACGGAAACATATTGCTGGTGAGATGAAGAAGTCCAGGCATCCGTAGTTAGGGCTATGTATTCCGCTTCTCTTAGTACTTTTGCCACGTTTTCTCTAACAATGTTATAATATTTTAATAATAGGGCATTTGATAATGTCTTTCGTGATGGAGGCATATATGAAGGAGACAACTCTTGTATAAATGTTCTAAATGAATCACTTTCAACGATTGTAAAAGGCAAATAATTTTTAACAATCATTTCAAGGAGCATCTTATTCACTATTTCAGTTTTTTTTAATGACAACGGTTTTGAAAAATATTCATTAATTTTATTGGCATGAACTTGAGGACGACGAATCGGAACGGCAGCTGCTGGTACTAATTGTGTAGATTCATTCGAGCAGGCTGTAGACGACTCACCTTGAGACGTAGACACAAGTTGAAATGCAGGTGCAAGAGGAATAGCAACACTATCTGTGGCGTTAATATTAGCATTTGAATTCAATAAAGCCATACGATCTTCTTGAATACCAGTTAGTACAAGGGGATGGAATGATTTTAAATGTCGTGTTAAATTATAAGGGCCTGCGCCTTTATGTGACAAAATTTTCGAGCAAATTGTACATTTAGCCTTGTGTTCTCCTAATTCCGTAAAAAACTCCCAGGTTTTAGATTTTTTTGCTGTTGGAGCCATAATACCGCCAAAAACTTTCAGTCAAGCAAAAATCAAATAGGTACAAATAGCTTTATAATAAATCACCACCACCACCGTTAACCACACTGCTACCTGCTAGCAATAATAGTCCACCACCAACATAAACAAAACAATCAGAATATTGTAAGTATTTTTCGGACTTTACGTAATTAACAAGTAACAAGTAACAACGTAACAAGTTAAAGATTGATACAACAATGCACTTCGAAGGTCAGAGGTAAACTATAAACTAAAAAAGAATTTTAAAATAAAATATTTTTATTTCCCTATGATTGATAATCCCTTGGATAATAAGCTTTATTTACTCACACTTAAAAATGGTAATAGTGTGTCATTAATTTCTTTCATTTTAAATTCTGAGCGAAAGAAAACTATACGTGTGAGGGAGAGCAATAATTGCATTTCGGCAGAACCCGAACGAAGCCACGCTCGGCGACGGCATTCGGTAGCATTCGGTAACACGAAGCGCGACTCGAGTATAATGCGCGCGCAACACTTGCTCGACTCCCTCACTCGTTCGGCCTCAACTCAACCAACTCATCGCCCGCGCCGTCGCCGCGTCGCGCCGGGCCGGGACGTAATGGTGACGTATCGAGCAAGCGCTAACTCACCTCAAATGAGGGGTACCTCATGAGTACCTCACGAGGTGAAATGAGGTGCTCCCTCATCCTCATTTAAAATAGACGAGTTACCCATCGCTAATAGATACTGTGACGACGAATACATTGTATCTATACACCCGAATCATTACCTAAGTGATGTGTTTATACACATCACTTTGAAAGTTTGAACGCACCGAGTAATGTTAAGAGTGATGTGTAATGTTTTCGAGTAATATCACCTATCTGTAAAAGTGATGTCATATCACATTACATTGGGAAGTGATGTTTTGCGCAAGTCTACCGTGTACACAGTTTTAGAAACTTCACATTTTTATATAAAGCCGTTGGTAACAACAATAGCGCGATTCAGAAAAACCTAACAGCGCCATCTATTGTTGCACAGTGCAAAGTAGCCAACACGTGTAAAGGAGTCCACATCATTAAGTTCTGATTTCCACGCCGAACTAGTAGATGCGAGAATCAAACCTACTACTACTACTACTATCCGTCTCCGTTCCTGTTATCTGGGGTCGGGTCTCCTCACTCTACGGCGCCAGGCTGATCTGTCCTGGGTTGTCGGTTTTGGCAATTGGGCTTTCTTAAGGTCTATTTGTGAGAATCAAACCATTACGAATCAAATTGTCACGTTATAATACTCATTATAAAAATGAATATTTAAAAAAAATACTAATATAATAGCTTTTATATTGTACACTATTCCCCTCTTATACATCGTATTTCTCTCTGCTAATGGTTTGCTGGAAGGAAACTCATGCATGAGTTAAGCTCGCCTTTGTACATAGTATTTAGACATTCTTTAAATCTGTTTTGATTGTATTTTCTTTGTGTGTACAATAAGCATAAAATAAAATAAAATAAATAAATAAAATTAATATTTAAAAAAAAAAAACATGCCCGCTGAGTTTCTTACCAGTTCTTCTCAGGACGGAGGTTAGTTTTTGTGAATTGGCGGTAGTTCTTTTGACGTTCAACAAGTATGTACTTTCATTTATGTTGAATAAAAAAAAATGATTTGATTTGATTTACATTAAAACTAAAACTAATTTTTAGCTAGAATTAAACTCCTTTTTCTTATGTTAGTTTTTTTTATTTATTATGAGGGAGCCCGGAGGCCTTTCTAGTTTCACCAGGACAGGTGGGCGAGCAAGGGCTCGGCCAGGAGGTGTGGGATTTGCTAACAGCTGCCTGAGCGCCTTCAAAGGAGACCTAACAACTCAAGAGTAACTGCTTCGCGAATGAATCTACCACCGGATCGGAATCGACGCATGCTAGTATGTATGTATGTATGTAACAGAAACTTTGAATGTATTTTGAACCCCCTCAAAATGTCGGATTAACTAAAAATTCGAAGTACCTACCTAGTTATCGCGGACCGATGACAATTCAATATTTTAAAGAGTTAGACTCGTTATTATTTACTTTCGGCAGTCAAAACAACAAATTAATTGGAGCGCCTTCTTTTTTTCGCTTAGCTAATTAGAAATTGTTGTATTTGCGTGAATAAACAATAATGAATAATTTATGTATGAAAAATAAATAGGAGTTAAAAAAAAACACGCTCAGCCCACGCCTTTTTTACAATAAATTGATTTATAATGTTTTAGTTGGATTTTCTAGAAAAGCGTGTTTTTTTTAACCTTTTTTTTTTCTTCTTACCTAACGTTTCTAATAATACCTTTCGTTTTCACTGACTAACGTCTAAGAAAGGTTAAAGTCTAAAAACAATTTGAACTCAGTTCCGTAGCTTGACAAAACAAACATTACGAACGAGACATTACGAAAATACTAGCTGACCCGGCAAGCGTTGTTTTGTCATATAAATTATTTATTTCTACGAAAGATAATTTAGACCATTCTCGCTCACGACTCGGTCGTGCGCGGACGTGCTTTCCGATCCGTGGCCCGCTTGCGAGCTGCGTCTCTGAACTCACAGCTGTGCTCGACAGTGTAGTGACCGTGAATACATCGTGCTTACAATTCGGTAGTGCGGACGTTCCGATCCGTCGGTCGCTTGCGATCTGCGTCTCGAAGTCCATTTTTGTGCGCTAAAGTATTGTAACCGCGAACCCACCCTTTACCAACTGTCTTTTTCAAGACAAAACCAATCGCTACGATCAGGCTTCCTGTGGCACTATCACAGGCTAGCGATTTCCTAACCCTTCCCAAAACAACAGTCTTTTTCAAGACTAGACCCCCGCTCGCGATTCTGCCTGCTGTAGCACTATACAGCCCGAGCGGGTTCCTTTCCTTTTCCCCGCCGATTGCCGTTTTCACGGCATAGGCATTCCCCCCCCCCTGCTCCTTGCTGTCCTGCAGCACAGGGGGGTTACAAATCCTATCCGGGGCCTCGCCTTTCGGCGAGTTCAACAAAAGTCCCGGGGCCGCCCCCCCCGGGCAAGAAGCAAGAAGAAACATGGAAGAAAGTGCAAGTGTTTGTGACAGTGATCTTGTCGGGTTCCTCCGGGATAGGTACCCGACAATTAGGGCCGAATATTTAGCATATAGGGCCTCTCGTGGCAATCCCTCCCCCCCCGCGTCCGTCGCCGCGTATTTCAACCGTGCCTCGGAGGCACGCCGCGCGCCCTCCGCCGCCGCGTTAAGTTCGAGCGCACGTTCCGACGATGCGACTCACGAAGCGCCTAGCGCTACCCCCACCCCCGCGTCCGCGTCGTTTACGTCATCGCGCGCTTCGTCCGTCGCGACCTCGATCGTTTCGAGTTCAGGCTCCGATACCGAATCGGAGATGGATTTCGAATCCGCGTCAAGCCCTCAGCCTGGAACTTCGGATGGGTTCCAAACCGTAACGCGCGGTAAAAAGCGTACTCGCGCCGTGGAGTCCCGGAGCTCCACGACGAAGCAGACAAAATCCGCGACCGCCTCCCGGCCGCAGGTAGTCGTGACACCGGAGTCTGACTCCGCTCGCCGCGTAACCCCGCCGCCGCGTCCCAAGCCCGCGCCCGCTCCTAAAGTAGCTGCCCCGCCCCCGCTGATTCTCCAAGAAAAAACCGCGTGGAACCGCGTCTCCCAGGCCCTTCAGGCAAACAAAATTAACTACACCCATGCGCGTAACGTCGCGCATGGGATTCAGATCAAGGTCGCAACGCCGGGCGACCATAGGGCCCTCTCAGCATACCTCCGAAAGGAGAACATAGGTTTCCACACCTATGCTCTTCAGGAGGACCGCGAGCTCCGCGTAGTAATACGCGGAGTCCCCAAAGAACTCGACATCGACTACATAAAGGAGGATCTGACCGCTCAGGCCCTCCCGATAGTTAGTGTGCACCGGATGCACAGCGGGCGGGGCAAACAGCCCTATAATATGATACTCGTGGCGTTAGAACCCATCCCGGAGGCCAAAAAGAAGATCGCATGTCTCACGACCATTTGCGGCCTATCCGGGATCTCGATCGAAGCCCCCCATAAGCGTGGCACTCCCGGGCAGTGCTACAGGTGCCAACTCTATGGCCACTCGGCGCGTAATTGCCACGCGCGCCCCCGCTGCGTGAAGTGCCTCGGCGATCACGCTACGTTAGATTGCGTTAGAGATAGGCAAACCGCGACCGAACCTCCAAGCTGTGTCCTATGCCTTAAGCAAGGGCACCCCGCGAACTACCGTGGATGTCCTAGGGCTCCGCGAAAACGTCCAACCCACCCGGCTCCGCGAACCGTCGGCCCAAAGACTTCGGCACCTTCAGTGCCGAAACCCGCCTTCGTGCCGGCTGCAGTTCCCACGGTCTCGGCGTGGAAAAAACCGCTGCCGTATACGAAGGCGGGAACGGAAACCGCACCCCCGCCCCCGCTCGTGACACGCCCCGCGCCCCAGCCCCTGCTCGCACCTCGCCCCGCGCCCGCGTTCCGTCCCCCGCAACCCTCTGCCGCCAACGACTTCGCGCTCGTGCGCGACTTCGTCACCGCGGTGAACTTCGACCGTCTGCGATCGTTCGCTGATGCTATCCGTAGGTCGGTAACCCCCCAACAGCGGCTCGCGGCCGCTTTCGATCACATGGACGTTTACGAGTCCGTGTCGCGTACGTTATAAAATCTTTACCGGTAATCAATGGCGCAAAAAGGTAGAGAAAAACCGTATTCCCTTACGTTAGCATTCTACAATGCTAACGGACTCGCGCGGCAACGCGATCAAATTTTCGAATTCCTCCGCGACAATCTTGTAGATATCTTGTTAGTGCAGGAGACCTGCCTGAAGCCCTCGCGTCGTGACCCAAAAGTCGCGAATTACGTCATGGTTAGGAATGACAGACTCACCGCCTCCAAAGGCGGGACTGCCATTTACTATAGGCGGGCCCTGCACGTTGTCGCTCTCGATACTCCCTCGCTCTTACATATCGAGGCGTCAGTGTGCCGTATCTCGCTGACGGGACACCAGCCGATCGTCATCGCATCCGTTTATCTCCCCCCGGACAAGCCCCTTCTGAGCAGTGACATCGAGTCACTGTTCGGCATGGGAGACTCTGTCATCCTGGCAGGCGATTTAAATTGCCACCACACTAGGTGGAACTGCCATCGTACAAACGTTAACGGTAGGCGTCTCGACGCGTTTATAGACGACCTCACCTTTGAAGTAGTCGGTCCCCCAACTCCAACATGTTATCCGTATAACATCGCGCTCCGTCCGAGCACTATAGACCTGGCATTACTTAGGAACGTAACTCTGCGCTTGCGTTCCATCGAAGCACTGTCAGAGCTCGATTCAGACCACCGACCTGTCGTTATGCAGCTCGGTCGCCCTCACAACCCAGTCACTGTTACGAGGACCATGGTGGATTGGAATAAGCTGGACACGTGCCTAGCCGAAGCCGCTCCGCCAATCCTCCCTTACGGCCCGGATTCGAATCTATCCCCCGAGGACACCGTCGAATCCATAAACATCATTACCGATCACATCTCTTCCGCGATCATTAGATCTTCAAAAGAAGTCGATGTGGAGGACAGCTTCCACCGCATCAGACTGTCCCCCGATCTTAGGAATCTCTTAAGAGTTAGGAACGCGGCAATCCGGGCCTACGATCGTCTTCCCACGCATTCAAACCGGATTCAGATGCGTCGTCTACAACGCGAAGTCCACTCCCGCTTAAGCGACGCGCGTAACGATAATTGGCATAGTTATTTAGAACAACTCGCGCCCTCCCACCAAGCATACTGGCGACTAGCTAGGACTCTCAAATCCGAAACTACCGCTACTATGCCTCCCCTCGTACGCCCTTCAGGCCAACCACCGGCATTCGATGACGATGACAAGGCTGAGCTGCTGGCCGATGCACTGCAAGAACAGTGCACCACCAGCACTCAACACGCGGACCCCGAACACACCGAGTTAGTCGACAGGGAGGTCGAGCGCAGAGCTTCCGTGCCGCCCTCGGACGCGTTACCCCCCATTACCACTGACGAAGTTAGAGACGCGATCCACAACCTCCAACCTAGGAAGGCACCCGGCTCCGACGGCATCCACAACCGCGCGCTAAAACTCTTGCCAGTCCAACTGATAGCAATGTTGGCTACAATTTTAAATGCTGCTATGACGCACTGCATCTTTCCCGCGGTGTGGAAAGAAGCGGACGTTATCGGTATACATAAGCCGGGCAAACCGACAAACGAAACTTCTAGTTACCGTCCGATTAGTCTCCTCTCGACGATAGGAAAAATTTACGAACGGCTCTTTAGGAAACGCCTCTGGGATTTTGTTACCGCGAACAAAATTCTCATAGACGAACAGTTCGGATTCCGCTCTAAGCACTCGTGCGTACAACAAGTGCACCGCCTCACGGAGCACATTCTGATAGGACTAAATAGGCGTAAACAAATCCCGACCGGCGCCCTCTTCTTCGACATCGCGAAGGCGTTCGACAAAGTCTGGCACAACGGTTTAATTTACAAACTGTACAACATGGGAGTGCCAGACAGACTCGTGCTCATCATACGAGACTTCTTGTCGAACCGTTCGTTTCGATATCGAGTAGAGGGAACTCGTTCTCGTCCCCGTCAACTGACTGCCGGAGTCCCGCAAGGCTCCGCGCTCTCCCCGTTATTATT
This sequence comes from Bombyx mori, assembly GCF_030269925.1. Lineage (NCBI taxonomy): Eukaryota > Metazoa > Arthropoda > Insecta > Lepidoptera > Bombycidae > Bombyx > Bombyx mori. The sequence continues at coordinate 12,894,321 of NC_085130.1, forward strand.
TAGTTTGTATATCAATGATATACCCCGGTCTCCGGAGACCCATCTAGCGCTCTTCGCCGATGACACGGCTATCTACTACTCGTGTAGGAAGATGTCGCTGCTTCATCGGCGACTCCAGATCGCAGTAGCCACCATGGGACAGTGGTTCCGGAAGTGGCGAATAGACATCAACCCCACGAAAAGCGCAGCGGTGCTCTTCAAAAGGGGTCGCCCTCCGAACATCACTTCGAGCATCCCACTCCGTAGTAGGCGCGCAAACACCTCCGCCGTTAGTCCCATCACTCTCTTTGACCAGCCCATACCGTGGATCTCGAAGGTCAAATATCTAGGCGTCACCCTCGACAGAGGGATGACATTCCGTCCCCATATAAAAACGGTACGCGACCGCGCCGCATTTATTCTAGGACGACTCTATCCAATGCTTTGTAGTCGAAGCAAACTGTCCCTCCGCAATAAGGTAACTCTCTACAAAACTTGTATACGCCCCGTCATGACGTATGCAAGCGTAGTGTTCGCTCACGCAGCCCGCACCAACTTGAAATCCCTTCAGGTTATTCAATCACGATTCTGCAGGATAGCCGTCGGAGCGCCATGGTTCCTTAGGAATGTGGATCTCCACGATGACCTGGAGCTCGACTCTCTTAGTAAATATCTACAGTCGGCATCGCTGCGCCATTTTGAGAAGGCGGCACGACATGAGAACCCTCTCATCGTAGCCGCTGGAAATTACATACCCGACCCAGTAGACCGAATGGTAAACCGTCGACGTCGCCCAAAGCACGTCATTACGGATCCTCCTGATCCATTAACGGTGCTTTTAGGCACCACAAGCACCGGTCACCGTCCTCGTCGAACCCGTCGCTTGCGACGAAGGGCTCGACGAGCGAACTAACCCATAGACACAGCCCACTGAGTTTCTCGCCGGATCTTCTCAGTGGGTCGCGTTTCCGATCCGGTGGTAGATTCTGCGAAGCACTGCTCTTGCTAGGATCAGTGTTAGCAACTCTCCGGTTGAGCCCCGCGAGCTCACCTACTAACGTTAGGGCGAAGCTGAAATAGCCTCTCAAGGCTATCAGCATAGGTAGGAAAAAAAAAAAATTTAGACACCGACTGCAGCGCCATCTGCCGGGCTGATTTGTAAATCTAACCCATTCTCGAATCCACCTAAAGGTACACAGAGAATTTCATTAAAATCGGTCCAGCTGTTTAGGAGGCGTTCAGTGACGAATACACGCACAGAAGAAATATAATAATACTAGCTGACCCGGCAGACTTCGTAGTGCCTCAATCGATAAATAAAAGACCTAAACTTTTATATAGAATAAACTTAAAACAAACAAAAGGAATCCGTCCGACGGGGGACACGTCAAAGGGAAAACAAAATTGTTATTTTTAATTAATTCCGAGAATTTTCATATTTTTATACCTTTTAAACCTTCTCTGGACTTCCACAAATAATTCAAGACCAAAATTAGCCAAATCGGTCAAGCCGTTTTCATGTTATGTCGTGACAACGGAAAACGGGTTTCATTTTTATATATATAGATATAATATTAGCTGTACCCGTCCGCTTCGCTGGGCATTTAAAATTAACATTATTATTTCTCGCTCCCATAAATATTCTCATCATTAACACCCCCGCATCTGGTGTAGGGAGTCCAACACTCATATAAATATTAGCTTATCCATTAAGTACATGTATTTTCTACATGGATACCAAGTTTCAAGTCAATCGGACGCATGGCTCAGTAATTATTACGGAACATCCGTAAAAGCACTGTAGATTTATACCTAGTCAGGTCATAAATTCTGTCACATGTTTAATGTAAAATAATTGAAACAAGTTTATTCGTTATGTAACCATTCATATACCAAAATGAACTTAACAAAACATAGATTCTTATGACACTAAAGTTTATTCAAAATGACCTCCGTGATTTTGAATACAGGCCTTCAATCTGCGCGGCCAGTCGTCTATCGCAGCACGAACGAGGTCCATGTCAATATCGGCGGCTGCCTTAATCAAGGATGTCTTGAGTGACTCCAAATTGGGATGAGGCTTTGAGCACGCCTTTTCCTCCAAGTGTTGCCATATCTTGTAATCTAACGGATTTAAATCTGGACTGGAGGAGGGCCAGTCTTCGTGCCGGATGAAGTCGATTTCACGCGCCGCCAGCCAGTCTTGTGTGCTCTTCGCTCTATGAGCTGGCGCCGAATCTTGTTGGAATACCCAGTGCCTGTTATTGAACATGCTATGTGAAACAGGTTCCACAAGGTTCGTCAGGACTGTATTTTGATACACAACTGCATTCGTTTTTACACCTTTCTCACAAAAATGTACCTCTGTTAAGCCCCAATAAGAAACTCCCAACCATACCATGAACGAGGATGGAAAATAACCTGGTTGGACACGCGGAATACGGTTGCTCGCTTCTTCACTACTGTGTGCGTACACCTTATCATTTTGTTTGTTGTGGCTCTCTTCTACGGTAAAAATTTTTTCATCCGAAAAAAGAATTTCCCGATATTTTTTTCCCGCGTACCGCTTCAACAAAGCGCGGCATCTCTTCAGTCTCAGGTCCATTAGACAAGCATTCAAACGATGTCCTGTTTTTCTTCGATATGCCCGAAGCCCTAAGTCTTCATTTAACACCCTTTTCACCGTGGTTCTGCTTAACCCCATCTGAAGGGCCAACAGTTTCTGCTTACGTTTGGGATTTCTTTGAATTTGCGCCTTCACAGCTTTTATCACTGCTGGAGTCCTAACAGACCGAGGGCGACCACTTCTTGACCTGTCATCTACACTACAGTCTTCATTGTATCGTTTGATGATACGATAAACGAATCTTTTGGTTATATTCAAATTTTTCAGTATGTTAAAAATTTGAATTGGCGCGTAACCGCAACGATGCAACGCAATAACTGCAACACTGGTCTTCTTTAAGCGTCCACTCCATATTTAAAAATGAGTAAAATTCTAAAAGTATATATATTTTTATTTTCATGAACAATTCGAAATTCGAATTCAATAAACTTTTTTGTGGCCAGCATTCTAAAAGAAAAGTTTTTACTGTGTGACAATACTTATGACCTGACTAGTTATATTAGTATAAATATAAATTACGAAAATATGTAGTTTTCACCTTCGATCCATTAACGGTGCTTTTAGGTACCACAAGCACCGGCCACCACCCTCGCCGAACCCGTCGCTTGCGACGAAAGGTTCGACGAGTAAATTAACCTATAGACACAGCCCACTGAGTTTATCGCCGGATCTTCTCAGTGGATCCCGTTTCCGATCCGGTGCTAGATTCTGCGAAGCACTGCTCTTGCAATTTTTTTTATTTTTTCTTTTTTTTCTTTTTATTGCTAAGTTCTAAGTTCTCAAGTATAGTTACAACGGCTGCCCCACCCTTCAAACCGAAACGCATTACTGCTTCACGGCAGAAATAAGCAGGGTGGTGGCACTACCCGCGCGGACTCACAAGAAGTCCTACCACCAGTAATTACGTAAATTATAATTTTGGGCGTTTGATTTTTAGGGGGCTAGGGTCAGTGTTAGCATAACTCTGGTTTGAGCCCTGTGAGCTCACCTATTAGTTAAGGTTACGCTGAAATAACCTCTCAAGGCCTTTAAGTAGGAAAAAAAAAAGAAAAATTATTTCATATTTTATTTAATTAACAAAAAACTCATTGGAGCGCATGTTCTGGTTGTGCCGCCACTTGCAGGCCCAGTTCCAGCACGACATCCCGGCCCAGGGCTCGTCCGTGTAGAACACTTGGCCGTTTTGGTACATCTACAAGTTGAAGTGATCATAAGGCGATTCTTATAGCTACGGTGTATTTCTGGCGTACGGCCATCATGCATTCCGGCTTGAAGCGTTCCCGCCTGTTGTTATCGGAAAAACAATTATCGATTTTCTTTCATAGGTAAACGAACTGTCTATCCACGTGCTGGTAAGTAGTTGCCTGAACCCACAGAAATCATAGGGACAATGATGGTTTGGGGAGTTTACGACGAAAGGAAGATCTTCCACCGAGCGGATGATATTGCTCGGTAGACCGACGGTCCGAATGTTGTTGTTCGGAACTTGTATATATGTGCTTTATCTTGAAAATGTCGTAAGCGAGATTCAGGCATCTGTCAATTATCTTGCGTTGTATGATGGCTACCCGCCACATCACTCCCCTCCGAGACCGGAGGTCGTGTCATTTTAGTTATCGTTGTCCGTGCTGAGATTAGCTTGCAAGTGCCAGTGCTGCTCGAAGTTTGCGGTGAGTCGAAACTGAGCTTGAATGCTGCGTGATTGTCGCCAGTGCTGCTCGAAGTCTGCGGTGAGTCGAGACTGAGCTTGAATGCTGCGCGATGAGGCAGTGTAGGTGCGTGCCGTAGGGCCAGGAAGCGCGGTGAGTCGGCTGCGATGGTCCTGTTGAGGCTGCGATGCTGGCTTGCTGTGGGACGACTGTCGATGACTTGCTTTTATCTGCGAGAATGCGGGGGGATTGTAGTAGCCGAAGTTCTTGATGCGCTGATGATGAACCAGAAGGTTGCGTGTTCACATCACGTCGGGGTCACCAGTTTGGGGAGTTTACGACGAAAGGAAGATCTTCCACCGAGCGGATGATATTGCTCGGTAGACCGACGGTCCGAATGTTGTTGTTCGGAACTTGTATATATGCGCTTTATCTTGAAAATGTCGTAAGCGAGATTCAGGCATCTGTCAATTATCTTGCGTTGTATGATGGCTACCCGCCACAATGGTAACTAACCTCTTTTTGTTTCTTTTTTTTGGTAGGAATCCGAATGTCATACGAGATATCCGCGCCTAGGGGCGTACGGGCTATGACGATCTGCAGATGTTGGGAGCAGACCACGTCCCAAGCATATTTCAGGGATGATAACAACCTGCGGGCTCTCGGAAAATAAATTGAGTGACGTTGAATTTTTTTTTTATAGCTTAGATGGGAGGACGATCTCACAGGCCAACTGTTGTTAAGTGGTTACTGGAGCCCATAGACATCTACAACGTAAATGCGCCACCCACCTTACACTATGTTATTCCTTCGTTATGGAACTCGTTTCTGAGCACCTGTCCAGTACATATTTTACATAGCCGGTCAGTACACACCGGTCGTCTTACCTATCAAGCCACGGCGACTTCTCTCTCAACAGCTAAGCGTAAACTTGCCACTGTTAATAACCGCTGAAAACTGAGTGAATCCAACCGGATATACTCACGAAAGACAGGTCCGAGCTTTTGTACGTGACTCCGTCGTAGCCGAAGCGGAAAACGAAATTCATTGAAAATATCGAGAACACGCAGCGGACGTCACTAGTGGCCGGAATGAAATATCTGTACGGGCCGCACCAGTACGACACTTTGGGTTCGTATTCGACGGATTCGGGGAATTCCTCGCGCGGATTTATTCTGTCAAAGGAACTTATAGCTTAGAACACATCACTTTAAGGACGGGATTTATCTAAAGCCTTTCTGAGTCTTTAACACGTTGACTGCGGGATTTTCAGCGGACTTTATTCCAGTGCGTATAAGACCTGACACCCATAGAATTGTCAACACAGTCGCCTCCAGTACCAGACGAAAGGACGCAGTTTTGATACCACACTAGTGTGTTTAGTGTGAGTTTTTTAATTTCTCGAACGCGTAAAAGTTAGCTCATATTTGTATGAATTTGGAACAGTTAGCTTCCCTTCGTTTGTCGCTAGGGGTAAAAGACTGGCACTAAGCACACAGGAGACATGAGGCTTTTTTAAAAACATAACGTTTTTTTTTCTATTCTATCTACGCTTGAATGGGCGCACGGGCTCAACCTGAAAAAAATTTCTAACCATGTTATACAGTTTGTATATCAAACCGTTGTGCCAGACTTTGTCGAACGCCTTCGCTATATCGAAGAAGAGGGCAACTGTCGGGATGTGTTTCCGCCTATTCAGCCCTAATAAGATGTGCTCCGTGAGGCGGTGCACTTGATGGATGCACGAGTGTTTGGCGCGAAACCCAAATTCGTAAGTTCGGGGGGCCCTATAGTCGCCCGGCGTTGCGACCTTTATTTGAATCCCATGCGCGAGGTTACGCGCTTGGGAGTAATTTATCTAGTTGGCCTTAAGGGCCTGGGACACGCGGTTCCACGCGGATTTTTCCCGTAGGATTACCGGCGGGAGCGCGGGTTTAGGTGACGGAGTTGCGCGGCGAGGGGAGTCGGGGGAGACCACGACCTTGGGTCGCGACGCGTTCGCGGCCTTGGGCTGCTTCGCTTCGGTGCCGTGGACGGTTCCACGGCGGGGGCGCGTTTTTTCCCGCGCGCGACGGTTGTGAACTAGACATGTGTAAGTAATGCGAGTGATATTACTCCAGTAATATTACTCTACGATGTAATGCAACATCACACATTACGCGAAGGAAACAAACATCACACTATCACCCAACATGTTTCTTTCTTTGTCGTGTAATGTTGCTTAGTACACGAACGGAACCGAGCGAGCGAGACAGACCGATTGACGCTGCAACGCGATGGCTTGACGTGCAGTGCTACAGCACTACGCAAAATAAATGAGCAAGCGACACGGAATTATTCCTAGTGATTTTGAACCGTATGCCCTGGCCGCTAGGTACATTTTTATACCTATAGTACGTCTGAATTTTAATATAGGCATTTGACATTTGTGTTTATATTTTTCATGCGGCCAGCCGGTAGTTCCCCGCAAGTAGTTACTTAATTTTTTTCCGCAACTTTTGTAAAATCGCTAGTCGCTCGTAATTCTTTAGTAATATTTCATGTTAATTTTTGTGTTTGAATTACTTAAGCACTTGTTTGAAGATAGTTTTAATATTTGTTTTAATCATAGACCTATATAGTAGGGACACGACATATTGTTCTATACGTACAATTGCTTATATAAATAGCACCCATTTTAAAGGCACACACATAAACATATATCTATCTCGTTCTTACTCAGCACTTTAACTCGCAGGAAAACAATATAACAGTATTTCAGTGCGTACATAAAATGAAACATGAATATACGTAAATGTCTCCGTCTCCGTCTAATGAGGCCGAAAGTCCGTCATGTTTAGCGCGCCAAATGTCATTGTCACGTCAGTTCGGCCGTCTGTTTTGGGTTGTACATTATTTATTGACTTTGATATCGATTTAATATGATTGCTTATATAAAATTTCTAATTTTATCATGCTTAAAACATACAAAAATAATAATTAAAACATATTTTATAGGATCTCAAGAAAGTCGATGCCCCAAAACTATTATCTATATATATTTAAATTCATTATGGAGCCCTCATCCGAAAGATAGATTATACACTTAATATATTTGAATCCGAAATATCGGACACCATTTTTCGGTCGGAATCTATTCATCATGACACTAATCATAAATACCTCTTTAAAATATGTTATCAAAACATATTTAGACATTCTGTTTAGATATTTCGGGAAAAAGGCTACCGACAAAATCTCTTCGGAACTATTTAAATAAAATAGTTTTATTCCGCAATGAGTAAAACACTATTGTAAATTCGTTAAATATTTATTAATTAAGTGATTTTAGAGAGGAAGTCACAAGGAATGACGTTTGTAATTTCATTAACGAATAAATGTTCTGTAGGTGTTTTTTTTTATCAGGCGGTCCCTAGATAAGTTTAAAGGGGATTGCCCACTCTCCATAGTGTGCTAGGCCCAAGATGGACATCAAATATTACTATAAAAATGTACTGATTCAAATTCTTAAATGTATTGGATATCTAAAAAATATATTGAAATTGACGCCACTATTATAAAAAATATAATAAAAATAAAAACTCGTTTTGAGGTTAATTTTCTATATAAATAAGTGTCGGATTGTGAGATACTTCAAGAACTTTTCTTTTCTTAATGTTTAAGATGTTCCTAATGTATTTTTATCCAATAGGGTATAAAAACACACTTAATTCTTTAAATATCTATATTTTCTTCATCTTCATACACAATTAGTATCATCTAAAAATAGCAAAGGAGAGCATATACACGGTTTTAAATTTCGGTCAGGGTAAAACCACAATTCACATAATGTTTTTTAGTCGTAGTATGAAACGTTATTGATAAAAGTAAAATAAATCGAAGAAAAATCAAAACACATCCATTTTGTACGCAAGCACAACACCACAAGCAGCAAGCGAAGTGTCAGTCAGTCAGATTAAATTCAGTGTTGTCAGTATAAAGAAAAATAATTACATGAAATTCATATATCGATTATTTTTTTTGAATAACCGATAATTGATTTATATCTTAATCTTTTTTTTACGAGTACACATTATTTTTTATGTTTTTGTTTTAGTTGCACATATTTAAATAACAATACTAGTAAAGTTTTTTTTATTGCTTAGATGGGTGGGCGAGCTCACAGCCACCCTGGTGTTGCTAAGTGGTTACCACGCCACTCGCTCGAGTGGTTACTCGAGCCCACATACATCTACAACGTAAATGCGCCACCCACCTTGAGATATAAGTTCTAAGGTCTCAAGTATAGTTACAAGTTAAAATCCAATGGGTATGTCTTCGATGTTATTTTATGTGCATAAAATCCATTAAAATCGTTTGATTAATGATAATACTTAAAATGATTTATTTATATGTTTTATTTATATACTCAAAATATTTACTTCATACGTAAAAGGATTTGAAGCTGGCAATATTTTTCCCGCAAAAATAAAAATCCTTGTTTTTTCAATAGAGTTACTTTTTTTGAAACTACTTATTGTAAACTATAGTGGCGCTTATTTGCAAGAAAGTAAATGCATATTTATTTATGACAAAATTAATGCACTAAGTATTTTTTCTATAATCTATTGTCCGCTTTGGGCCTAAAATGGACCATCCCCTTTGCATGCGGTGCGGTAGTGCGGTGCACCTTCCTTGAGGTGCGCTGCGGTAGTGTGTTACGGACTTTAGAGTCAGCAAAACAATTAAAATAGATTGTAGTAGTCTAAGAAAAACACGTACTCAAAATACGATAACATTCAGCATGCTAGAAATGGGCTGATGGCACTGTACTATGCCATATCTTTATGTTTTGCGGCAAACGACAACTTTATAAAATCAGTGTAGCAAATTTAAAAATCGTCATATCGTTTACTTGGAAAATTTGAAGCACGAACTCGTCTTAGATTTCACATAATATCTAAATCACATCATCTTTGCACATAACAATATACTTACTTCCTATTAAAGTATAAATTCTACAAATACATTCATACTCAACAATATTTAAAATAAAATAAGCCAAGAACGTTTATCGATAAAACCTACTAACATTAAAATCTTCTGGGCAGCACTAAAACCGCCATGTTTTGTGGCCAGATGACGTCACAGTGGCACGAATTTTTGTTGACGTTTCATTTCCATAGGTTTCCTACTTCAGTGGTTTTAATGCGTGCTTAATAAGTGAAAGAAAGAATGGCGTCTAAATGAAAGTACAGTCCTCTTTGGATGCATTTTGAGGAGACCGCGCCGAAACAATGCGTCTACTGACTGTCTACTGCTCTCGTATATTAACATTATCGTCGAGCTCAATTTGCAGTCTAAGTCGCCATATGAAATCCGTTCATCCCACAATAAATTATATTAAGTAAAAAATTAAATTATTATATTATTAAGTAAGTCAATCTCTGTCAAGTAATATAACAGTGTATAACAATACATAGTATGAACACATCACTTAAGTAATGATTCGGGTGTATAGATACTAGCGATGTGAACCGATTACAATTTCTGGCTCCGGTTTATTACCGATTATTTCTCAAAAAACCGGTTTTTTTAGGTATTTTTAGGTTTTTTCCATAAAGGCTAAATAATCACTAAATAAAACAAATTTACGTACAAACGAAGAGTTTTTTTCATACAATTAATTGGGTGAGCATATTTTATATAGGCTTTTAATGATCATATTATTATATATTATCCAATAATAAAAGTTTTGTATATTTGATTTAATACTACTGTATTAATCAAAATTTTGATGCAAGAGGCATAGTTGGTCCACTGCGTCATTCAGAAGCCTGCTCCTTCTGGGTTTTAGCACGTGCCAGCAATTTCGGTGTGGTTTTCTATGGCGGCTTCAGTCCATTCGCACTATATTCACTGCGGCCGCCGTGGCGTTCGGAATATCCTGTTTTCGCGAATGCAAAAAATCCAGAATACCAGGCTTTTAAAATTTTTTGTGGTTTTTTCTGACTGTTCCGATGATAAAGCGAGAGTTGAAAATTCTTCAAGAAGATTCCTCAGTTCACGATGCACCATCTCTTTTGCAGACAACATGTGCTCTGGTTGGCGAAAGCCATTTCTGAGTGTTGGGTGCAGATATATATATATATATATATATTTGGGTCACGGTCCTCATTTCGTACGATAAAAGTCTACCAACCATATTGTGGTTATTGCACTGTAGTTTTTAAATGTAATGCACCGTAATTTGATTCTGAAACACGGTTTTTTTTATATTTGTAGCTTGTATATTTGACCTGGTAGCACTGGTATGAACTGTGAAAGTAAAGCGTAAAAAACCGGTATTCTTAAATAAAAACCGGTATTTATCGGTATGTATAAAAACCGGTTTTTCTCCGGTTTTCTTCGAACCGGTTTACATCCCTAATAGATACAATGTATTCGTCACAGTATCTATTGAACGCACCGAGTAATGTTAAGAATGATGTGTAATGACGGTAATGTTTTCGAGTAATATCACCTGTCTGTAAAAGTGATGTCATATCACATTACATTGGGAACCTATGCTCTCCTTTCGGAGGTATGAGGTGAGGGCCCTATGATCGCCCGGCGTTGCGACCTTATTTGGATCCCGTGCGCGAGATTACGCGCTTGGGTCCACTGCTTTTTTTTTTTTTTTTTCCTACCTAAGCTGATAGCCCTAGCGGCTATGTCAGCGTAACCCTAACTTTAGTAGGTGAGCTCACGGGGCTCAAACCTGACGTTGTTGCTAACACGAACCCTAGCTAGAGCCGTGCTTCGCAGAATCTACCACCGGATCGGAAACGCGACCCACTGAGAAGATCCGGCGAGAAACTCAGTGGGCTGTGTCTGAGAGTTAATTTACTCGTCAAGCCCTTCGTCGCAAGCGACGGGTTCGACGAGAACGGTGACCGGTGCTTGAAGTACCTAAAAGCACCGTTAGTGGATCGGGAGGATCCGAGATGACGTGTTTTGGGCGACGTCGACTGCTTTCCATTCTGTCCGCAGGACCGGGAATGTAGTTACCGGCGGCCACGATGAGAGGGTTCTCGTGTCGTGCCGCTTTATCGAAGTGGCGCATGGACGCCGACTGAAGATACTTACTGATGGACTCTAAGTCCAGGTCGTCATGGAGGTCGACGTTCCTGACGAACCACGGGGCTCCGACGGCTATCCTGCAAAAACGGGATTGAATGATTTGGAATGATTTTAAGTGTATGCGGGCCGCGTGAGCGAACACTACACTTGCATAGGTCATGACGGGGCGTATGCAAGTTTTGTAGAGTGTCACCTTATTTCTAAGGGACATTTTACTTCGCCTACATATCATCGGGTAGAGACGTCCTAGAATGAAGGCGGCACGGTCGCGTACCGTCTTGATGTGAGGGCGGAATGTCATCCTACTGTCGAGGGTGACGCCTAAATATTTGACCTTCGGGGCCCACGGTATGGGCTGGTCGAAATCGTGATTGGGCGAATGGCGGGGGCGGGGGTGTTGACGCGCCTAGTCGGGAGGGGGATGCTCAGCGTGGTGTTCGGAGGGCGACCCCTTTTGAAGAGCACCGCTGTGCTCTTCGTGGGGTTGATGTCGATGCGCCACTTCCGGAACCACTGTCCCATGGTGGTGGCTGCGGTCTGAAGTCGTCGATGAAGCAACGCCTTCTTCCTACACGAGTAGTAGATGGCGGTGTCATCGGCGAAGAGCGCCAGATGGGTCTCCGGAGACCGGGGTATATCGTTGATATACAAACTGAATAGTAACGGGGAGAGGGCGGAGCCTTGCGGGACTCCGGCTGTGACGTGACGGGGCCGGGAACGCGTTCCCTCGACTCGATATCGGAACGAACGGTTCGACAAGTAGTCTCGTATGATGAGCACGAGTCTGTCTGGCACTCCCATGTTATACAGTTTGTATATCAAACCGTTGTGCCAGACTTTGTCGAACGCCTTCGCTATATCGAAGAAGAGGGCTCCTGTCGGAATGGGTTTCCGCCTATTCAGCCCTAGTAAGATGTGCTCCGTGAGGCGGTGCACTTGATGGACGCACGAGTGTCTGGCGCGGAATCCAAACTGCTCGTCTATGAGAATTTTATTCGCGGATACGAAGTCCCAGAAGCGTTTACGAAGGAGCCGTTCGTATAGTTTGCCTATCGCCGGGAGGAGACTGATGGGGCGGTAACTCGCGGTTTCGTTCTACGGTTTGCCCGGCTTGTGTATGCCGATAACGTCCGCTTCTTTCCACGCCGCGGGAAAGATGCAGTTCGTCATAGCAGCATTTAAAATGGTGGCCAACATCGTTATCAGTTGGGCTGGTAACAATTTTAGCGCGCGGTTGCGGATGCCGTCGGAGCCGGGAGCTTTCCGTGGTTGTAGGCTATCGATCTCCTCCTTAACCTCGGAAGTGGTAATGGGGGGTAACGCGTCCGAGGGCGGCAGGGAAGCTCTGCGCTCGACCTCCCCGTCGACTAGCTCGGTGTGTTCGGGGTCCGCGTGTTGAGTGCTGGTGGTGCACTGCTCTTGCAGTGCATCGGCCAGCAACTCTGCCTTGTCATCGTCATCGTAAGCCGGTGGTTGGCCTGAGGGGCGTACGAGAGGCGGCATAGTGGCGATAGTTTCGGACTTGAGGGTCCTAGCTAGTCGCCAGAATGCTTGGTGAGTGGGCGCGAGTTCTTCTAAATAACTATCCCAGTTTTCGTTTCGGGCGTCGCTTAAGCGGGATTTGACCTCCCGCTGTAAGCGACGCATCCGAGTCCGGTTTGAATCCGTGGGATATCGATCGTAGGCCCGGATTGCCGCGTTTCTAACTCTTACGAGGTCCCTAAGGTCGGGGGAAAGTCTGATGCGGTGGAAGCAGTCCTCCACATCGACTTGTTTCGAAGATCTTATGATCGCCGTCGAGACGTGATCAGTGAAGATGTTTATGGATTCGACGGTGTCCTCGGGGGATGGAGTTGAATCCGGGCCGCAAGGGAGGATTGGTGGAGCGATGTCAGCTAAGCACGTGCCCAGCTTCTTCCAATCCACCATGGTCCTCGTATCTGGTTCGCGGTTGAGTGGGCGACCGAGCTGCATGACGACAGGTCGGTGGTCTGAGTCGAGTTCTGACATTGCCTCGATGGAGCGCAAGCGCAGAGTTACGTTCCTCAGCAGTGCCAGATCTATTGTGCTCGGACGACGCGCGGCGTTGTACGGATAGCACGTGGGGGTCGGGGGGTTGAATATTTCGAATGTGAGGTCGTCTATGAACGCGTCGAGACGCCTACCGTTCACATTCGTGCGATGGCAGTTCCACCTAGTGTGGTGGCAATTTAAATCGCCTGCCAGGATGACCGCGTCCCCCATACCGAGCAGTGTCTCGAGGTCACTGCTCAGGAGGGGTTTGTCAGGGGGGAGATAAACGGATGCGATGACGATCGGCTGGTGTCCCGTCAGCGCGATGCGGCACACTGACGCCTCGATATGTAAGAGCGAGGGAGTATCGAGAGGGACGCAGTGCAGGGCCCTCCTATAGTAAATGACAGTCTCTACCCGATGATATGTAGGCGAAGTAAAATGTCCCTTAGAAATAAGGTGACACTCTACAAAACTTGCATACGCCCCGTCATGACCTATGCAAGTGTAGTGTTCGCTCACGCGGCCCGCATACACTTAAAATCATTTCAAATCATTCAATCCCGTTTTTGCAGGATAGCCGTCGGAGCCCCGTGGTTCGTCAGGAACGTCGACCTCCATGACGACCTGGACTTAGAGTCCATCAGTAAGTATCTGCAGTCGGCGTCCATGCGCCACTTCGATAAAGCGGCACGACACGAGAACCCTCTCATCGTGGCCGCCGGTAACTACATTCCCGATCCTGCGGACAGAATGGAAAGCAGTCGACGTCGCCCAAAACACGTCATCTCGGATCCTCCCGATCCACTAACGGTGCTTTTAGGTACTTCAAGCACCGGTCACCGTTCTCGTCGAACCCGTCGCTTGCGACGAAGGGCTCGACGAGTAAATTAACTCTCAGACACAGCCCACTGAGTTTCTCGCCGGATCTTCTCAGTGGGTCGCGTTTCCGATCCGGTGGTAGATTCTGCGAAGCACGGCTCTTGCTAGGGTTCGTGTTAGCAACATCGTCAGGTTTGAGCCCCGTGAGCTCACCTACTAAAGTTAGGGTTACGCTGACATAGCCGCTAGGGCTATCAGCTTAGGTAGGAAAAAAAAAAAAAAAAAAAGACAATTTATGAGGAATTTGACAAGTACGGATTAGTTATAGATATATGTAGTTACATATTGTAAATTAAATTAGTTTTATAAGTGCAATAAAAAATAATTTAAATGATAAAATGATAAAGCCATACCTTTTTCCAATGTGACGATTAGAGGGTATCCTATTATTCTTTTCTATATTATTCTATCAGCTTATTAAATTAAACAGTCTCTTTTAGTCTAGAAAAGGACAAAGTACTCTTTCTGTCTTTTTCAAATAAAATGGCATGCCTTAAAGTATTTAATCCGAAAAACTAAAAAAATACAATTATTGTATTACAATATTGAAGTTTACCAGAAACTAAGAATTTTGGGTTGAGCCACTTTAATTCTAAAGGTACAAAATAGTATTGAACACGTGACATTACCCGAATAATTTTGAAAGTAGTTGGTTCCCATTAAAATGCTGTTAAAATGCGTTGTATTTCATTTAGACGGTCTAATGCCAAAACATCACGTGCTACCAATATACGAGAAATAATATTATTGCTGCTCTCGGTGAATAAACGCCCTGCGAAGCGAGTAGCATATCTCAACTCACACTCACAATTCTTCATTTTTCACCGTATAGAACGTAAACTCGATTTGATTTTGATTTATTCATTTACAATTGAACAACTAGGAAAAAAAGATGAAAAGACATTTTGGTGGGCCCGCGAGGAGCTAAATTGTGTGAATTGTTTTATTTTGTCTATTTAATGTTTCTTAGTAAATGCGTATTTAATATTTCTTCGTGTATAAGTGTAATTTTGAGACCGTCCTGGCCTAAAGGTTAAGGCGTCCGGTGTATTCGTATCTTGCAATGCATCGGTGTTCTAATCCCGCCGGCGGATATCCATTTTTCTAATGAAATACGTACTTATCAAATGTTTACGATTGACTTTCACTGTAAAGGAATAGCATCATGTAATAAAAATCAAACCCGCAAAATTAATTTGCGTAATTACTGGTGGTAGGACGTCTTGTGAGTCCACACGGGTAGGTACCATCACCCCGCCTATTTCCGCCGTGAAGCAGTAATGCGTTTCGGTTTGAAGGGTGGGACAACCGTTGTAACTATACTGAGACCTTAGAACTAATATCTCAAGGTGGGAGGCGGCATTTGCGTTGTAGATGTGTATGGGCTCCGGTAACCACTTAAGATTAGGTGGGCCGGGAGCTCGTCCACCCATCTATGCAATAACAAAGTAACGTGGGTTTATTAACTGTTTAGTATCTGTGAAAGAGCGAAAATTAAAAAAAATGTGTGCGTGTACTAGTGTACACACGTAAGAAGTGAAACTTGTTTATGGCCTTATTTTTCGAAAAATGATCTACATGCAACTTTCTAGAAATTGGTTAAATAAAGTTAAATTAGATAAAGTTTAAACAAAAGGATTTTATTATCATAGACATGAATACAAAAAAGTTAAATTAGATAAAGTTTAAACAAAAGGATTTTATTATCATAGACATGAATACAAAACAGATGGCGCGTAACGGAAAAAAGTGACGCGTAACCGAAAAATGTGACGGTAAATTTTTTTCCAACGCCGATAAGGAAGTTTCACTTCAAAAAAATAAACAAAACCGCTGGACGTAGCTTCTCGAAGTCTTCGAAAAGGTCCACTGAAAAAAATCTCAGTATATAATCAGCATTTTGCAGAGATTATATTTTATCCCATATTATCCGATCTCATTTCATTTCATCCCATGCCAATTGATTAATGCTTCAAATTAATCAAATCCATTTCACTCCATATTATCATTTTTCATAAAAAAAAGATTAGGCTTTATGGCATGATATTTTTGTCTCTCTAGTTGGAAAAATAGAACTACTAAAGAAATACTCGATCGAAACGTTAAAACCCACTAATTTGTAACACGCACTCGCACAAATGTCATTCGTGGTACTCATTTCGGTAAAATTAATCGGTTACGAGATCACAACGTTAATATGAACTCGCACTCACAAAATAACACCGGGTACCTTTGCCGCTAGGGGCGCTGTTCCAATTGCATACAAATTTGAGCAAACTGGCTCGCTATCGAGAGCGTTACAAAACTCGCACTAAGCACACTGATCCACGCCGAACTAGTAGATGCGAGAATCAAACCTACTACTACTACTATCCGTCCCCGTTCCCGTTATCTGGGGTCGGGTCTCCTCACGCTACGGCGCCAGGCCACGTGCGCTTGAATTGGATTTGGGGGCGGGGCATGACTGCGCGGCTAGAAACGACGCGGGCGGGGGGGACTTGAGCGGGCGGCCCTGTAGGCCGCCAATTCGGCCGTGAGGTTAGAAAGTATCGGGTACTTTTCCGCATGTGACCCTGGGAATCCTAATAGTTCCTCTTCCATTGTTAGTTGTGTGCCCGGGGGTGTCCCCGGGACTTAAGGACACTCACCACAAGTCGGGTTCCCTAAGTAGGAGTTATACCTTCTGCGCTGAGCCAGCTATTTAGGGGGGCGTGCACAGCATTAGAAACTTCACATTTTTATATAAAGCCGTTGGTAGCAACAATAGCGCGATTCAGAAAAACCTAACAGCGCCATCTATTGTTGCTCAGTACAAAGTAGCCAACACGTGTAAAGGAGTCCACATCATTAAGTTCTGATCCACGCCGAACTAGTAGATGCAAGAATCAAACCTACTACTACTACTATCCGTCTCCGTTCCCGTTATCTGGGGTCGGGTCTCCTCACTCTACGGCGCCAGGCTGATCTGTCCTGGGTTGTCGGTTTTCGCAATTGGGCTTTCTTAAGGTCTCTTTGTGAGAATCAAACCATTACGAATCAAATTGTCACGTTATAATACTCATTGTAAAAATGAATATTTAAAAAAAAAACTAACATAATAGCTTTTATATTGTACACTATTCCCCTCTTATACATCGTATTTCTCTCTGCTAATGGTTTGCTGGAAGAAAACTCATGAATGAGTTAAGCTCGCCTGTGTACATAGTATTTAAATCTGTTTTGATTGTATTTTCTTTGTGTGTACAATAAGCATAAAATAAAATAAAATAAATAAATAAAACTAATATTTAAAAAAAAAAACATGCCCGCTGAGTTTCTTACCAGTTCTTCTCAGGACGGAGGCTAGTTCTTGTGAATTGGCGGTAGTTCTTTTGACGTTCAACAAGTATGTACTTTCATTTATGTTGAATAAAACAAAAAAAATATTTGATTTAAAAAAAAAAAATTTGATTTAAAAAAAAATTGATTTCATATGATTTTTTTTTTATTGCTTATATGGGTGGACGAGCTCACAGCCCAACTGGTGTTAAGTGGTTACTGGAGCCCATAGACATCTACAACACAAATGCACCACCCACCCTGAGATATAAGTTGTAAGGTCTCATTATAGTTACAACGGCTGCCCCACCCTTCAAACCGAAACGCATTACTGCTTCACGACAGAAATAAGCAGGGTGGTGGCACCTACCCGCGCGGACTCACAAGAGGTCCTACCACCAGTAATTACGTAAATTATAATTTTGCGCGTTTGATTTTTAGGGGGCTAGGGTCAGTGTTAGCATAACTCTGGTTTGAGCCCCGTGAGCTCACCTATTATTTAAGGTTACGCTAAAATAACCTCTCAAGGCTCTCAGTTTAAGTAGGAAAAGAAATGAAAAATAATTTCATATTTTATTTAATTAACAAAAAACTCATTGGAGCGCATGTTCTGGTTGTGCCGCCACTTGCAGGCCCAGTTCCAGCACGACATCCCGGCCCAGGGCTCGTCCGTGTAGAACACTTGGCCGTTTTGGTACATCTACAAGTTGAAGTGATCATAAGGCGATTCTTATAGTTACGGTGTATTTATGGCGTGCGGCCATCTTGTATTCCGGCTTGAAGCCTTCCCACCAGTTGTTGTCGGAAAAACAAGTATCGATTTTCTTGCATAGGTAAACGAACTGTCTGTCCACGTACTGGTAAGTAGTTGCCTGAACCTACAGAAATCATAGGGACAATGATGGTAACTAACCTCTTTTTGTTTCTTTTTTTTGGTAGGAAGCCGAATGTCATACGAGATATCCGCGCCTAGGGGCGTACGGGCTATTGACGATCTGCAGATGTTGGGAGCAGACCACGTCCCAAGCATATTTCAGGGATGATAACAACCCCCTGCGGGCTCTCGGAAAATAAATTGAGTGATGTTTTTTTTGTTTTTATAGCTTAGATGGGAGGACGATCTCACAGGCCACCTGTTGTTAAGTGGTTACTGGAGCCCATAGACATCTACAACGTAAATGCGCCACCCAACTTACACTATATTATTCCTTCGTTATGGAAGTCGTTTCTGAGCACCTGTCCAGTACATATGTTACATAGCCGGTCAGTACACACCGGTCGTCTTACCTATCAAGCCACGGCGACTTCTCTTTCAACGGCTAAGCGTAAACTTGCCACTGTTAATAACCGCTGAAAACTGAGTGAATCCAATCGGATATACTCACGAAAGACAGGTCCGAGCTTTTGTACGTGACTCCGTCGTAGCCGAAGCGGAAAACGAAGTTCATTGAAAATATCGAGAACACGCAGCGGACGTCACTAGTGGCCGGAATGAAATATCTGTACGGGCCGCACCAGTACGACACTTTGGGTTCGTATTCGACGGATTCGGGGAATTCCTCGCGCGGATTTATTCTGTCAAAGGAACTTATAGCTTAGAACACATCACTTTAAGGACGGGATTTATCTAAAGCCTTTCTGAGTCTTTAACACGTTGACTGCGGGATTTTCAGCGGACTTTATTCCAGTGCGTATAAGACCTGATACCCATAGAATTGTCAAAACAGTCGCCTCCAGTACCAGACGAAAGGACGCAGTTTTGATACCACACCAGTGTGTTTAGTGTGAGTTTTTTAAATTCTCGAACGCGTAAAAGTTAGCTCATATTTGTATGAATTTGGAACAGTTAGCTTCACACAAGCACACAGGATACATGAGGCTTTTTTAAAAACATAACGTTTTTTTTTCTATTCTATCTACGCTTGAATGGGCGCACGGGCTCAACCTGAAAAAAATTTCTAACCATGTTATACAGTTTGTATATCAAACCGTTGTGCCAGACTTTGTCGAACGCCTTCGCTATATCGAAGAAGAGGGCAACTGTCGGGATGTGTTTCCGCCTATTCAGCCCTAATAAGATGTGCTCCGTGAGGCGGTGCACTTGATGGATGCACGAGTGTTTGGCGCGAAACCCAAATTCCTAAGTTCGGGGGGCCCTATGGTCGCCCGGCGTTGCGACCTTTATTTGAATCCCATGCGCGAGGTTACGCTTGGGAGTAATTTATCTGGTTGACCTTAAGGGCCTGGGACACGCGGTTCCACGCGGATTTTTCCCGTAGGATTACCGGCGGGGGCGCGGGTTTAGGCGACGGAGTTAGGCTTGTGTAGTACATGTACTATGTACTAAAAGAATAAATTCCCGACACTGAATGGAACGAACTATTCCTTTTCCTTTTTAAGACATCGTTCATTTATATCTGTCGTACGTGAAACACGGAACGCGAGCGCGACTGATTTTGACTGAATGAGCGGCAACGATTTGGTATCGGTGCATGAAAGAGTGAGACGCATGATAATATTCATTTGCCAAATTTGATCTCTGATAACTCTGATTCATGAAGCAATTTTGAACTTTATGCTCATATATTTACTGATTATTTTAATTTTTAATTTTGTATAAACATTTTGCGAAATTGTATTTATTTTTTAACAAATTTTTTCAAATATGTTTTTAGGACTCGATTTCCAAGCTAGTAAAATTAAATCATAATTAGCTTTATTTACATTAATTTAGAGTATATTTTCATTTATCAGTAAAGGAGAAACCCCATTTTGGGCCTAAGCGTTACACGAATGGGATATGTACCAAAAAATTCGTCTATTTTGCTTCATTAACCTATTAAAATCTTAGCTTCATTGACAATGGCCAAGTGTAGAAAATAAGTTGAATTCAATTTTTTGTTTTAAACAATCTTTGTAAACATCTGCAACACTTATTTCAATATACGTAACTAGCTCCACAAACGTGCGGATTAGAATTAGAGCATCCATAAAATATGATCGATTTAGTGGAAATCAAGTGTAAAAAATAATTAATACTCTTTTGCTTTAGGATAAATGACTGTTTTTATAGGTATTTTAATCAATGTAAATAGAGTATGGCCATCGAATCGTGACACAACTACTTACAATGGCGGCAATTCAAAATATCTACAACTGACAAAATTAAATATAGCATGAAAGGGTAGTTTTGCATTTTTATATTAATGTGACTATGCCATTGAAAAACACAAATGTATCAAATCGTGTTATGTTATCTTTAATGTTGCCAACTGAAGATATTTTGGATTTTGCCGTAAAGCAGTAATGCGTTTCAGTTTGAAGGGCGGGGCAGCCGTTGTAACTATACTGAGACCTTAGAACTTATATCTCAAGGTGGGTGGCGCATTTACGTCGTAGATTTCTATGAGCTCCAGTAACCACTTAACATCAGGTGGGCTGTGAGCTCATCGAAGGGTATCTAAGCTATAAAAAATTAAAATAAAAAAGGCATGAAATAAAATGAAATGAAATGTGATGAGATAATATGGGAGCACGTAATGATTTATATTTTATATCAAAAGTTATCATATAAATATAGTTTTTCATATAAAAAAGATTTCATTAAAATTTAAATAAGACTGACCTAAAGGTCTTAGTTACCAGGTCATAAAATCCCTTAAAAAATCATTTCGTGCGCAGCGCGTTTCGCATTACGTTGTTTTTAATTGTTGGCTTTCGTTCGTTTTCGTAAACAACCTAACGCGCGATTTCTCGTAACAGGTTCCATTTTTATTTTAAAGCAACCTGTTGCTGCAACAGGTTTCGTAAAAAATTACTTATCTTTAGTAGGAAATAGCCTCAAAAATATCGTTTTTATTAAAATATCTCGAACAATAAACATAACCTAAAATGTAAACATTGTCTGATTTTACCAATTTGGCCATTGCTGGGAGACCTGAAAATTGGGCTCATGAAACCTTCTTAGGTATTGTAACTTATGCCCAAATTCTAGCACTGTAACGCCAGGCCCAAGTTTGTATGGATTTCGGGTTTGTCCTTTGACACCGGAATGAAATGAACTAAAATGTTAAACAGTTAAAAATTACTAGTACACTACGTAATATTTTAATATTTTAGTACAGTTCATAGATTATACACTTAAGTACAGTTGCTTGTTCTGCGTTGTGTAGTTGTGTCGTGTGTCGTTCGGTACGTAATTATAGTGTGGACTTATTTGTTTGTGGCTCTAGCTTTGCTTGCAAGTATAAAATTAAATATGGTGGATGACAATATTTAAAATTAATTGCTAATATTTTAACGTGCTTGTGACATTTTAATTATACTTCGAACTTACTTTTGTTTACTAATACTTACTTTTATTAATTTATTTTGCTAATTGCTACTGCGATACCTTTTCTCTTCTCTTGAGTTTTAAAAATGGCGGCAAAAACTAAGAGAAGTAACATCTGGTTTCATTTTACGGAGGACACAAATGAATGTCGAGCAAAATGTAACCATTGCTCCCTTTACCTCAGCACGAAAAGTGGCTCTATAGGAAACTTGAATCGTCACATGAGAAATAAACACCCAACAATATCTTTAAAATTTTATAGACATCCTACAGTAGCACCATCATCTAACATCAATAATTTAGCATCTACAAGTTCAGTTATACATGACAGTACCCCGAATATCCCGTTATATATCTCTGGACCTGAACAATTAAATCCAATCACCAATTATATAAGGAAACCACTGCCATCACGGAAAGTCGATCAAATCGATAATCAGGTTGTTAGAATGGTGGTTAAAGGTCACCACGCATTGCGAATGGTGGAGGAACCTGAATTTAAAAAAATAATTGATATGGTATCTAAGTGCCCAGGATACCAACTTCCGACCAGAAAAACTTTATCAACAACTTTGGTGCCCAGGAACTATGCTATGACCTTCGAGTCTATACAGAAAAGTTATTAGAGGTTCAATATGTTTGTGTCTGTACTGACGGTTGGACATCAATAACCAATAAAAGTTACATATCGGTTACGGCGCATTTTATAGACGCCAAAGGTCAACTGGATTCTGCACTCTTGGGGTGTATTAATTATAATGAACGGCACACCAGTGCTAATTTACTTGTTTTTTTGAGGCAAGTTATCTGCGATTGGCAAATAAATAATAAGAGTGTGTGGATTGTCAGCGACAATGCCACAAACATTTTAGGAGCCGTTAGAATGGGAGAGTGGCGATCAGTTGGTTGCTTTGCTCATTCGTTGAACTTGGTACTTCAACAGGCTATTACAACAATTAGCCAAACTACCAACAAAGTAAAGAGCATAGTAGAGTATTTAAAAAAAAGTTCGGCCGGATTAAATAAGCTCCAAGAGATATAAAAACAGATGGAGTTGCCGCCACTTAAACGCCTTTCGGCGAGTTGCTTTAAGTCCCGGGGACGCCCCCCCTGGGCACAACCACCATGGCGGACGACGACCCCGCCATGTTCGTCCTTTTCGTCCGGGAGTTTTGCCCGGACATCATGACTCAATTTAGGGCCCATAAAGCCAAATTAGCAGCACAGTCCCGCGCACCGCTCGCCGCCGCCGCGAATATCCCTGACTCGCCGATGTCGCCCCCCACCCCAGCGCCCGCGTCGATAGCGTCCTGCGCGGCATCGAGCTCCGGCTCCGACTCCGAGTCGGAGATGGAGTTCGAGTCGGCCGCCAGCCCCGAACCCGGAACCTCCGATGGGTTCCAAACCGTCACGCGCGGGAAGAAACGCGCCCGCGCCGTGGAACCGTCCGCGGCGCCGAAACAACCCAAGGCCGCGAACGCGTCGCGGCCAAAAGTCGTGGTCTCTCCCGACTCCCCTCGCCGCGCAACCCCGTCGCCGCGACCCCAACCCGCGTCCGTCCGCAAAATTCCCGCGCCGCCGCCGGTCATCCTGCGGGAAAAGTCGTCGTGGAACCGGGTATCCCAGGCCCTTACGGCCAACAAAATTAATTACTCCCAAGCGCGTAATCTCGCGCACGGGATACAAATAAAAGTCGCAACGCCGGGCGACCATAGGGCCCTCACTTCTTACCTCCGAAAGGAGAGCATAGGTTACCACACCTATGCACTCCAGGAGGACCGCGAGCTCCGCGTAGTAATACGCGGAGTACCAAAAGAGCTCGACGTCGAGCTAATCAAGGAAGACCTAATCAGGCAAACGTACCCGATCGTAAGTGTGCACCGTATGCACAGCGGGCGCGACAAATTCGCGTATAACATGGTTCTCGTCGCGTTGGAACCAACCGCCGAAGGCAAACGAATTGCCTCAAGCCTCCGCACCGTTTGCGGTTTATCAGGGGTCACCGTCGAGGCCCCACACAAAAAAGGCACTCCCGGACAGTGCCATAGGTGCCAACTTTATGGCCACTCCGCGCGCAACTGCCACGCGCGTCCGCGGTGCGTAAAGTGCCTCGGTGACCACGCGACAGCCGACTGCTCGCGGGTCAAGGAGACCGCGACCGAACCGCCGAGCTGTGTGCTCTGCCAAAAGCAGGGTCACACTTCCAACTACCGCGGATGCCCCAAGGCCCCGCGGAAGCGTCTGGCCAACGCGCCATTAAAAACCGTCGGCCCAAAGACTTCGGCGCCCCGCGCGCCGAAACCTGCCTTCGTGCCGGCACCGGTGCCCACCGTCTCCGCGTGGGCAAAACCGCTGCCGCTCACGCTGGCAGGGAAACCACCGGCACCCCAGCCCCTGCTCGCGCCGCGCCCCGCCCTCGCGCCCGGTCCCGCGCCTCGCCCCGGCCCCGCGCGCCCTGCCGTAAACGACTTCTCAATCGTGCGTGATTATATCGCCGCGATTAACATCGATCGCATGCGCTCGTTCGCCAACGCCATGCGCAGGGCGGTCACGGCCGATGACCGCCTATACGCGACGTTCGACCATATGGACGTCATCGAGTCCGTCCAGCGTACGCTGGCTTGATTACCGGTAATCAATGGCCAACAACGGTAGGGAAAAACCGCGTTCCTTAAAGTTAGCATTTTATAATGCTAACGGACTCGCGCGTCAGCGCGATCAAGTATATGAGTTTCTCCGCGACAATCTCATCGACATCCTTCTGGTGCAGGAGACCTTCCTAAAGCCCTCGCGTCGCGACCCCAAAGTCGCGAATTACGTCATGGTTAGGAATGACAGACTCTCCACCCGCAAGGGCGGGACTGTCATTTACTATAGGAGGGCCCTGCACTGCGTCCCTCTCGATACTCCCTCGCTCTTACATATCGAGGCGTCAGTGTGCCGCATCGCGCTGACGGGACACCAGCCGATCGTCATCGCATCCGTTTATCTCCCCCCTGACAAACCCCTCCTGAGCAGTGACCTCGAGACACTGCTCGGTATGGGGGACGCAGTCATTCTGGCAGGCGATCTTAATTGCCACCACACTAGGTGGAACTGCCATCGCACGAATGTGAACGGTAGGCGTCTCGACGCGTTCATAGACGACCTCACATTCGAAATATTCAACCCCCCGACCCCCACGTGCTATCCGTACAACGCCGCGCGTCGTCCGAGCACAATAGATCTGGCACTGCTGAGGAACGTAACTCTGCGCTTACGCTCCATCGAGGCAATGTCAGAACTCGACTCAGACCACCGACCTGTCGTCATGCAGCTCGGTCGCCCAGTCAACCGCGAACCAGATACGAGGACCATGGTGGATTGGAAGAAGCTGGGCACGTGCTTAGCTGACACCGCTCCACCAATCCTCCCTTGCGGCCCGGATTCAACTCCATCCCCCGAGGATACCGTCGAATCCATAAACATCTTCACTGATCACGTCTCGACGGCGATCATAAGATCTTCTAAGCAAGTCGATGTGGAGGACTGCTTCCACCGCATCAGACTTTCCCCCGATCTTAGGGACCTCGTAAGAGTTAGAAACGCGGCAATCCGGGCCTACGATCGATATCCCACGGACTCAAACCGGACTCGGATGCGTCGCTTACAGCGGGAGGTCAAATCCCGCTTAAGCGACGCCCGAAACGAAAACTGGGACAGTTATTTAGAAGAGCTCGCACCCACTCACCAAGCATACTGGCAACTAGCTAGGACCTTCAAGTCCGAAACTATAGCCACTATGCCGCCTCTCGTACGCCCCTCAGGCCAATCACCGGCTTACGATGACGATGACAAGGCAGAGTTGCTGGCCGATGCACTGCAAGAGCAGTGCACCACCAGCACTCAACACGCGGACCCCGAACACACCGAGTTCGTCGACAGGGAGGTCGAGCGCAGAGCTTCCCTGCCGCCCTCGGACGCGTTACCCCCCATTACCACTTCCGAGGTTAAGGAGGCGATTGATAGCCTACAACCACGGAAAGCTCCCGGCTCCGACGGCATCCGCAACCGCGCGCTTAAATTGTTACCAGCCCAACTGATAACGATGTTGGCCACCATATTAAATGCTGCTATGACGAACTGCATCTTTCCCGCGGCGTGGAAAGAAGCGGACGTTATCGGCATACACAAGCCGGGCAAACCGAAGAACGAAACCGCGAGTTACCGCCCCATCAGTCTCCTCCCGGCGATAGGCAAACTATACGAACGGCTCCTTCGTAAACGCCTCTGGGACTTCGTATCCGCGAATAAAATTCTTATAGACGAGCAGTTTGGATTCCGCGCCAGACACTCGTGCGTCCATCAAGTGCACCGCCTCACGGAGCACATATTACTAGGGCTGAACAGGCGGAAACCCATTCCGACAGGAGCCCTCTTCTTCGATATAGCGAAGGCGTTCGACAAAGTCTGGCACAACGGTTTGATATACAAACTGTATAACATGGGAGTGCCAGACAGACTCGTGCTCATCATACGAGACTACTTGTCGAACCGTTCGTTCCGATATCGAGTCGAGGGAACGCGTTCCCTACCCCGTCACGTCACAGCCGGAGTCCCGCAAGGCTCCGCCCTCTCCCCGTTACTATTTAGTTTGTATATCAACGATATACCCCGGTCTCCGGAGACCCATCTGGCGCTCTTCGCCGATGACACCGCCATCTACTACTCGTGTAGGAAGAAGGCGTTGCTTCATCGACGACTTCAGACCGCAGCTACCACCATGGGACAGTGGTTCCGGAAGTGGCGCATCGACATCAACCCCACGAAAAGCACAGCGGTGCTCTTCAAAAGGGGTCGCCCTCCGAACACCACGCTGAGCATCCCCCTCCCGACTAGGCGCGTCAATACCCCCGCCCCCGCCGTTCGCCCGATCACGATGTTCGACCAGCCCATACCGTGGGCCCCGAAGGTCAAATATTTAGGCGTCACCCTCGACAGTAGGATGACATTCCGCCCCCACATCAAGACGGTACGCGACCGTGCCGCCTTCATTCTAGGACGTCTCTACCCGATGATATGTAGGCGAAGTAAAATGTCCCTTAGAAATAAGGTGACACTCTACAAAACTTGCATACGCCCCGTCATGACCTATGCAAGTGTAGTGTTCGCTCACGCGGCCCGCATACACTTGAAATCATTCCAAGTCATTCAATCCCGTTTTTGCAGGATAGCCGTCGGAGCCCCGTGGTTCGTCAGGAACGTCGACCTCCATGACGACCTGGACTTAAAGTCCATCAGTAAGTATCTGCAGTCGGCGTCCATGCGCCACTTCGATAAAGCGGCACGACACGAGAACCCTCTCATCGTGGCCGCCGGTAACTACATTCCCGATCCTGCGGACAGAATGGAAAGCAGTCGACGTCGCCCAAAACACGTCATCTCGGATCCTCCCGATCCACTAACGGTGCTTTTAGGTACTTCAAGCACCGGTCACCGTTCTCGTCGAACCCGACGCTTGCGTCGAAGGGCTCGACGAGTAAATTAACTCTCAGACACATCCCACTGAGTTTCTCGCCGGATCTTCTCAGTGGGTCGCGTTTCCGATCCGGTGGTAGATTCTGCGAAGCACGGCTCTTGCTAGGGTTCGTGTTAGCAACATCGTCAGGTTTGAGCCCCGTGAGCTCACCTACTAAAGTTAGGGTTACGCTGACATAGCCTCTCAAAGCTATCAGCTTAGGTAGGAAAAAAAAAAAAAAAAAAAAAGTCACTTAAATTAAAGCAAGAATGTCCAACAAGGTGGAATTCCTGCTTCGATATGCTGGACAGAATTTGCAAGATTAAAGATGCTGTAATAAGCACTTTAGCTATATTAAGAAGCGATTTATCGTTACAACCACATGAGTGGGTTACTATTGAACAAGTTATTCCAATATTAGAGACGTTTTATGAAATCACTAACGAGGTACGCGCAGAGAAAAATGTCTCGTTGTCAAAAGTATTGATTTTCGTACAACTTCTTTCTAAACATATTATTAAAAAAATGTCAGAACCGCATGAGCAGGTTGTAAAAAGCTTCATTGACGTTTTACAGACTCAGATTCACTTAAGATTTTCTGATCTTGAAAGGAATCCCCTTTACTCGGAAAGTACAATTTTAGATCCGAGATTTAAAAGAAGAGGCTTCCGAACTCCAGAAGCTTTTAACAAAGCGTGCGATATCCTGAAACGTCGTATATGCGAGTTAAGATTGCCAGAAGAAACAGAAAACTCTCCTCAAGTAGTCCATATTGAAAAAAATACAGGACCTTCTACGACCCCGGCTATTATCAAAAAAAGTGTTTGGGATGAATATGACTCTGAAACGTCGTCAATTATTAGACCAAATAGTTCAATAGCCGCGGGAATACGTCAATTTGATTAATATTTAAATGAAGAGTACGTACATAGAAAAGAAGACCCGTTATTGTGGTGGAACAGTAGAAAATTAGTGTATCCACACCTTTATCAATACATGCTTAAACGATTGTGCATCCAGGCAACTTCAGTGTCCTGTGAGCGGGTTTTCTCTAATGCGGGCCAAGTATTGAATCAACCCAGAAGCCTTTTAGAGCCCAATAAAGTTTCTCAGTTACTTTTCTTGCATGCAAATATGTAAATATGTATCTGTAAGTGTAAACCTACAAGAAATAAAACAACTATTTATAGAACAGAAACTATTATTAGATTTAAAAAAATTAAGTTCTAAAAACTATCATATTACAAAACTAAATCTAATATATAAAATTCTCGTGTCACAGTTTTCGTTGCCATACTCCTCCAAAACGGCTTGACCGATTTTGATGAAATTTTTTGTGCTTATCCAGTATCTATGAGAATCGGCCAACATCTATTTTTCATCCCCCTAAATGTTAGGGGTAGTCCACCCCTAAATTTTATTTTTTATTTTTTAGACAAAATTTTTAATTTCTATTTTTTTTTATGATACAACATACAAAAATACATACAACCCTAAATTTTCACCCTTTTACGATCAACCCTTATTTTTTATTTGCTAATTAAAAACTAAATTTTTTTGCAAGAATTTTGTTTTTATTTTGTCGACTTAGAATAAAAAAAATCATATTACTCTGAAATTTTCACCCCTCTACGATCAACCCCTATTTTTTATTTGTTAATTATAAATTTTAAATTTTTTGGCAAGATTTTATTTTTTATTTTGTCATGACTTAAAATAAAAAATATATATATTACTCTCAATTTTCACTCTTATACGATCAACCCCTATTTTTCCATCCCGATTTTTATTTTTTTTATTCTATGCACAGATCCGCAATAAGGTTGCAAGATGGCAATCAAATATTATAATTGTAGTACGATAAATTCTTATTCAGAGTTTATAATTTCAAGTTCCTGTAATAATGATTTTTTTTAAATTCAATCGATCAGTTATCCCCGCCAGGTGTCGCCACTCATCCAGCAAACATCACGTAGTAGGGATGAGGACGAAGCCGGTCTCCTGTCTTACTCACTATACATTTTTCAGCCATGTTTCTTTGGTTTTATTTGTGTATCAATCGTATCTTGCCAGCCATGTTTTTTTGGTTTTATTTGTGTATCAATAGTATGTTCAGTAGGTCTGAGAATCGGCTACTATCTATATTTCATACCCCTAAGTGATAAGGGCTGTCCACCCCAAACATTTTTTCTTTTTAGTTTTTTTTCTTTGTTATAATGAGGTATAGTCCCCGGCACGTAACTTAGCAAGAGTCGCTAGATGCGCAGAAGTCGTTTTTTAGGTCTCTTTGGTTGTCAAGCGGGACGCGGGGAAAGACGTAGCACCGTTCCGAGCGCGCGATTGGTAAGTCAGTCGACCCTCCCCTCCCGCACCGCGTCCACGTTCCGTTCGCTCCCGGTTACACATGCGCCTACTAAAGTTGTAGGAACCCTTTGTTTATATTGAGTTTTTGTTACGAGTTGTTATTATTGTTTTAAATTTAGTTTTTGTTACGAGTGTTATTGTTTTAAATTTGCTTGCAAATACCAATGACCATAATTATAGTCGATTCAGTCACTGAGCGTTTTATTATTTACGCCAGTGACGACAGCGACTCTTCGTTATGTCGACGATGAGGAGCCAACTCCTTCCACCAGCTCAGGTGCTACCATAAATTTAATCCAAGGGGTAGCACTATTAGAAAATGATAGTGACGACGGCGACACATAATTTTTAATATTAAGTATATTTTTTTAAATAATTTTTTTAACTTTTAATTGTATTTTATTTATAACACCTAATACACTTCACGAATTCCTCTCTTTTCTTAAAATTTCTTCTAAACACACAGGCTTAAAAATAAATTATGGCAAATAAAAAATTTAATAAAATAAAATAAACATATATGCGGGCAATAGAAGTGACCATTTTTTTGTTGCAATGTACACTATGCGCGACATTACCCCCACTACACCAAAACCTTGCCAACTTACGTGCCGCTTACTATATTATGTGATTGAATGAGGTTTTTGAGAATTTTATATATTAGACTAGAATTTCCCTAGAAATCTTATTTAAGGCAACACAACGTTTGCCGGGTCAGCTAGTATAAATATAAAAAAAAAAAAAATGAATAGCATGATTTATCTGAAAATTAAATCATTGTAAATATTTTGATTTTTAAATACGCCATTCTGATTCTAAAATAACCCGACAAATATCTATAAAATTTCGATATCTTATAAATAATGCATTAAGAAAAAAATATCAGGATATTTTAATATCTCAATAACTTAATGTAAAAAATAAACGGGTATTGATTAGAATGACAGTCCTAAGCCTGCAAAGTATGAACTATGAAGGAAAATCAAAATATAATTCACTATTCGTTCAGTGTACTAAATGTACTAAAATATTGAATAGAATGACAGTTCTAAGCCTGCGAAGTATGAAGGAAAATAAAAATATTGATTCTTAATTTCTTATTCGTTCAGTGTACTAAACTGTACTAAATGTACTAAAAGACTGAATTAGGACATCTGACAAATTGTCCTAGTACGGATCGCTCCGTTCAGTGTCCGAGCAAGAACAAGGCTAGTTCGATCCTAAGCTGGCCTTGTAGGTCTCAAAGCGGGACATAATGTCCGGGCAGAACTGCCGCACGAATTGCGGGCTGTTAGCGTCACTCAGCGTTGGTTTGGTTGTGTGCCCGGGGGGGCCGGGCGTCCCCAGGACTTAAAACAACTCGCCGAAAGGCGAGTCCTCTGAGTTGGGATTTGATTAAGTGTATAATTTATGGTTGGAATTGACCCCCTGCGCTGTGCCAACCAGGATGCTAGGATTAGGGTGAAACTTGGGAAGGTGGGGGCCCACTATTTAGTGAGAGATACCACAATAAGCATTGATCGCAGCGGGAGGTTGGTCTCGAGAGAGACTGCCTTATACATAATTTTTTGTCAGGGGGAGATAAACGGATGCGATGACGATCGGCTGGTGACATAGTTTTAAAAACTTCACATTTTTATATAAAGCCGTTGGTAGCAACAATAGCGCGATTCAGAAAAACCTAACAGCGCCATCTATTGTTGCACAGTGCAAAGTAGCCAACACGTGTAAAGGAGTCCACATCATTAAGTTCTGATTTCCACGCCGAACTAGTAGATGCGAGAATCAAACCTACTACTACTACTATCCGTCTCCGTTCCCGTTATCTGGGGTCGGGTCTCCTCACTCTACGGCGCCAGGCTGATCTGTCCTGGGTTGTCGGTTTTGGCAATTGGGCTTTCTTAAGGTCTTTTTGTGAGAATCAAACCATTACGAATCAAATTGTCACGTTATAATACTCATTGTAAAAATGAATATTTAAGAAAAAAAAACTAATATAATAGCTTTTATATTGTACACTATTCCCCTCTTATACATCGTATTTCTCTCTGCTAATGGTTTGCTGGAAGGAAACTCATGAATGAGTTAAGCTCGCCTTTGTACATAGTATTTAGACAGTCTTTAAATCTGTTTTGATTGTATTTTCTTTGTGTGTACAATAAGCATAAAATAAAATAAAATAAATAAATAAAACTAATATTTAAAAAAAAAAAAACATGCCCGCTGAGTTTCTTACCAGTTCTTCTCAGGACGGAGGTTAGTTTTTGTGAATTGGCGGTAGTTCTTTTGACGTTCAACAAGTATGTACTTTCATTTATGTTGAATAAAAAAAAATGATTTGATTTGATTTACATTAAAACTAAAACTAATTTTTAGCTAGAATTAAACTCCTTTTTCTTATGCATGTTAGTTTTCTTTTTTATTATGAGGGAGCCCGGAGGCCTTTCTAGTTTCACCAGGACAGGTGGGCGAGCAAGGGCTCGGCCAGGAGGTGTGGGATTTGCTAACAGCTACCCGAGCGCCTTCAAAGGAGACCTAACAACTCAAGAGTAACTGCTTCGCGAATGAATCTACCACCGGATCGGAATCGACGCATGCTAGTATGTATGTAACAGAAACTTTGAATGTGTTTTGAACCCCCTCAAAATGTCGGATTAACTCAAAATTCGAAGTACCTACCTAGTTATCGCGGACCGATGACAATTCAATATTTTAAAGAGTTAGACTCGTTATTATTTACTTTCGGCAGTCAAAACAACAAATTAATTGGAGCGCCTTCTTTTTTTCGCTTAGCTAATTAGATATTGTTGTATTTGCGTGAATAAACAATAATGAATAATGTATGTATGAAAAATAAATAGGAGTTAAAAAAAAACACGCTCAGCCCACGCCTTTTTTACAATAAATTGATTTATAATGTTTTAGTTGGATTTTCTATAAAAGCGTGTTTTTTTTAACCTTTTTTTCTTCTTCTTACCTAACGTTTCTAATAATACCTTTCGTTTTCACTGACTAACGTCTAAGAAAGGTTAAAGTCTAAAAACAATTTGAACTCAGTTCCGTAGCTTGACAAAACAAACATTACGAACGAGACATTACGAAAATACTAGCTGACCCGGTTTTTTTTTTTTTTTTTTTTTTTTCCTACCTAAGCTGATAGCCCTAGGGGCTATTTCAGCGTAACCCTAACTTTAGTAGGTGAGCTCACGGGGCTCAAACCTGATGACGTTGCTAACACGAAACCCTACCAAGAGCCGTGCTTCGCAGAATCTACCACCGGATCGGAAACGCGACCCACTGAGAAGATCCGGCGAGAAACTCAGTGGGCTGTGTCTGAGAGTTAATTTACTCGTCGAGCCCTTCGTCGCAAGCGACGGGTTCGACGAGAACGGTGACCGGTGCTTGAAGTACCTAAAAGCACCGTTAGTGGATCGGGAGGATCCGAGATGACGTGTTTTGGGCGACGTCGACTGCTTTCCATTCTGTCCGCAGGATCGGGAATGTAGTTACCGGCGGCCACGATGAGAGGGTTCTCGTGTCGTGCCGCTTTATGGAAGTGGCGCATCGACACCGACTGTAGATACTTACTGATGGACTCTAAGTCCAGGTCGTCATGGAGGTCGACGTTCCTGACGAACCACGGGGCTCCGACGGCTATCCTGCAAAAACGGGATTGAATAATTTGGAATGATTTTAAGTGAGTGCGGGCCGCGTGAGCGAACACTACACTTGCATAGGTCATGACGGGGCGTATGCAAGTTTTGTAGAGTGTCACCTTATTTCTAAGGGACATTTTACTTCGCCTACATATCTTCGGGTAGAGACGTCCTAGAATGAAGGCGGCACGGTCGCGTACCGTCTTGATGTGAGGGCGGAATGTCATCCTACTGTCGAGGGTGACGCCTAAATATTTGACCTTCGGGGCCCACGGTATGGGCTGGTCGAACATCGTGATTGGCGTGAATGGCGGGGGCGGAGGTGTTGACGCGCCTAGTCGGGAGGGGGATGCTCAGCGTGGTGTTCGGAGGGCGACCCCTTTTGAAGAGCACCGCTGTGCTTTTCGTGGGGTTGATGTCGATGCGCCACTTCCGGAACCACTGTCCCATGGTGGTAGCTGCGGTCTGAAGTCGTCGATGAAGCAACGCCTTCTTCCTACACGAGTAGTAGATGGCGGTGTCATCGGCGAAGAGCGCCAGATGGGTCTCCGGAGACCGGGGTATATCATTGATATACAAACTAAATAGTAACGGGGAGAGGGCGGAGCCTTGCGGGACTCCGGCTGTGACGTGACGGGGCCGGGAACGCGTTCCCTCGACTCGATATCGGAACGAACGGTTCGACAAGTAGTGTCATATGATGAGCACGAGTCTGTCTGGCACTCCCATGTTATACAGTTTGTATATCAAACCGTTGTGCCAGACTTTGTCGAACGCCTTCGCTATATCGAAGAAGAGGGCTCCTGTCGGAATGGGTTTCCGCCTATTCAGCCCTAGTAAGATGTGCTCCGTGAGGCGGTGCACTTGATGGACGCACGAGTGTCTGGCGCGGAATCTTTTTTATTTTTATTTTTCTTATTATTGAAGGATTACTGGTGGCCCGGAGGCCTTTCCAATTTCACCAGGACAGGTGGGCGAGCAAAGGCTCAGCCAGGAGGGGTGGGATTTGCTAACAGCTACCCGAGCGCCTCCGAATGAGACCTAACAACTCAAGAGTAGCTGCTTCGCGAATGAATCTACTACCGGATCGGAATCGCGACCCGCTGAGAAGATCCGGCGAGAAGCTCAGCGAGCTGATTCAGGGGTTAGGTTGCACGGCGAACTCTTTGTCGAGTTCGACGAGTACGGTTACCGAGGTCCCTAAGCCTGCTCCTAGAGCTGAAGGCGTCTAGTGCAAAGGTTATTGGATCTGATGGATCCGTAAGGACGTGTCTAGGGCGTCGACGGTGACTGGCTCCTGCATGATCAGGATTCGGGGAGTAGTCAGCGGCGGCTACGATAAGGCGATTATCATGACGCATAGCCTTATCGAAGTACCGTTCCGACGCTGACTTCATGTATTTCTGTATAGAATCGAGGCCCAGGTCGTCGTGTAGGTCAACGTTCCTCACGAACCACGGAGCTCCGACGGCTAACCTGCAAAAGCGGGATTGTAGAGATTGAAGGGTGTCTATGCGTGTGCGGGCCGCGTGAGCGAACACCACACTCGCGTAAGTCATGACGGGCCTTATGCAAGTTTTGTAAAGTGTCACCTTGTTCCGAAGGGACATTTTACTCCGCTTACAGATCATGGGCTAGAGTCTACCGAGAATAAACGCGGCACGGTCACGGACTGATTTTATATGCGGGCGGAATGTCATCGATGCATCCAGAGTAACGCCCAGGTACTTGACCTTCCTGGCCCAGGGTATGGATTGACTAAAGAGAGTAATCGGGGGTGTGAGATTCCTCCTCCTAATACGGGAGGAAATCCGTGTGGAGCTTCCCCTCTGAAATAGCACCGCAGTACTTTTCGCTGGGTTGATGTCTATGCGCCATTTTCGGAACCACTGTCCTAGGGCTAGGGCTGCGCTCTGAAGCTTCTTCGCGATTAGGGACTTGTTTCTACTGGAATAGTAAACAGTCGTGTCGTCGGCGAATAAAGCTAAATGGGTCGGCGGCGACCGGGGAATATCGTTAACGAATAAGCTAAATAGGAGGGGTGAGAGGACAGAGCCTTGCGGGACTCCAGCTGTGAGAGCTGGCGCGGAATCCAAACTGCTCGTCTATAAGAATTTTATTCGCGGATACGAAGTCCCAGAGGCGTTTACGAAGGAGCCGTTCGTATAGTTTGCCTATCGCCGGGAGGAGACTGATGGGGCGGTAACTCGCGGTTTCGTTTTTCGGTTTGCCCGGCTTGTGTATGCCGATAACGTCCGCTTCTTTCCACGCCGCGGGAAAGATGCAGTTCGTCATAGCAGCATTTAGTATGGTGGCCAACATCGTTATCAGTTGGGCTGGTAACAATTTAAGCGCGCGGTTGTGGATGCCGTCGGAGCCGGGAGCTTTCCGTGGTTGTAGGCTATCGATCGCCTCCTTAACCTCGGAAGTGGTAATGGGGGGTAACGCGTCCGAGGGCGGCAGGGAAGCTCTGCGCTCGACTTCCCTGTCGACGAACTCGGTGTGTTCGGGGTCCGCGTGTTGAGTGCTGGTGGTGCACTGTTCTTGCAGTGCATCGGCCAGCAACTCTGCCTTGTCATCGTCATCGTAAGCCGGTGGTTGGCCTGAGGGGCGTACGAGAGGCGGCATAGTGACGATAGTTTCGGACTTGAGGGTCCTAGCTAGTCGCCAGTATGCTTGGTGAGTGGGCGCGAGTTCTTTTAAATAACTGTCCCAGTTTTCGTTTCGGGCGTCGCTCAAGCGGGATTTGACCTCCCGCTGTAAGCGACGCATCCGAGTCCGGTTTGAATCCGTGGGATATCGATCGTAGGCCCGGATTGCCGCGTTCCTGACTCTTACAAAGTCCCTAAGATCGGGGGAAAGTCTGATGCGGTGGAAGCTATCCTCCACATCGACTTGCTTTGAAGATCTTGTGATCGCCGTCGAGACGTGATCAGTGAAGATGTTTATGGATTCGACGGTGTCCTCGGGGGATGGAGTTGAATCCGGGCCGCAAGGGAGGATTGGTGGAGCGGTGTCAGCTAAGCACGTGCCTAGCTTCTTCCAATCCACCATGGTCCTCGTATCTGGTTCGCGGTTGAGGGGGCGACCGAGCTGCATGACGACAGGTCGGTGGTCTGAGTCGAGTTCTGACATTGCCTCGATGGAGCGCAAGCGCAGAGTTACGTTCCTCAGCAGTGCCAGATCTATTGTGCTCGGACGACGCGCGGCGTTGTACGGATAGCACGTGGGGGTCGGGGGGTTGAATATTTCGAATGTGAGGTCGTCTATGAACGCGTCGAGACGCCTACCGTTCACATTCGTGCGATGACAGTTCCACCTAGTGTGGTGGCAATTTAAATCGCCTGCCAGAATGACCGCGTCCCCCATACCGAGCAGTGTCTCGAGGTCACTGCTCAGGAGGGGTTTGTCAGGAGGGAGATATACGGATGCGATGACGATCGGCTGGTGTCCCGTCAGCGCGATGCGGCACACTGACGCCTCGATATGTAAGAGCGAGGGAGTATCGAGAGGGACGCAGTGCAGGGCCCTCCTATAGTAAATGACAGTCCCGCCCTTGCGGGTGGAGAGTCTGTCATTCCTAACCATGACGTAATTCGCGACTTTGGGGTCGCGACGCGAGGGCTTTAGGAAGGTCTCCTGCACCAGAAGGATGTCGATGAGATTGTCACGTAGAAACTCATAAACCTGGTCGCGCTGACGCGCGAGTCCGTTAGCATTGTAGAATGCTAACTTCAAAGAATGGGGTTTTAATCTCGCGTTGCACGCCATTGATTACCGGTAATCAAACCAGCGTGCGCTGGACGGACTCGATGACGTCGATGTATTCGAACGTCGCGTTTAGGCGGTCTTCGGCCGTGACCGCTCTGCGCATGGCGTCGGCGAATGCACGCATGCGGTCGATGTTTATCGCGGCGATGTAGTCGCGAATAATTGTAAAGTCGTTTGAGTGCGCGGGGCCGGGGCGAGGCGCGGGACCGGGCGCGGGCGCGGGGTGGGGCGCGGCGCGAGTAGAGGTTGCGGCGCGTACCGCGGTTGGGGTGCCGGTGTCGTTCCTGCCTTCGTGAACGGCAACGGTTTCGCCCACGCGGAGACGGTGGGCACCGGAGCCGGTACGAAAGCCGGTTTCGGCGCGCGGGGCGCCGAAGTCTTTGGGCCAGCGGTTTTAGGGGGCGCGTTTACCGGGCGCTTCCGTGGAGCCTTGGGGCATCCACGGTAGTTGACCGTGTGTCCCTGCTTGCGGCAGAGTACACAGCTCGGCGGCTCCGTCGCTGTCTCCTTTACGCGCGAGCAATCGGTGGTCGCGTGATCGTCTAAGCACTTCACGCAACGCGGTCGCGCGTTACAGTTACGCGCGGAGTGGCCATAGAGTTGGCAACGGTGGCACTGCCCGGGAGTGCCGCGTTTGTAGGGGGCCTCTACGGTGACCCCCGATAGGCCGCACACGGTGCGGAGACATGAGGCAATTTTCTTGCCCTCCGGTGTGGCTTCTAGTGCTACGAGCACCATATCATACGCGAATTTGTCGCGCCCGCTGTGCATCCGGTGCACACTTATGACGGGGTAGGACTGACCTACCAGGTCATTCTTAATTTGCTCGACGTCGAGCTCTTTTGGGACTCCGCGTATTACGACGCGGAGTTCACGCTAGACATGTGTAAGTAATGCGAGTGATATTACTCCGGTAATATTACTCTACGATGTAATGTAACATCACACATTACGCGAAGGAAACAAACATCACACTATCACCCAACATGTTTCTTTCTTTGTCGTGTAATGTTGCTTAATACACGAACGGAACCGAGCGAGCGAGACAGACCGATCGACCAAAATAAATGAGAAAGCGACACGGAATTATTCCTAGTGATTTTGAACCGTATGCCCTGGCCGCTAGGTACATTTTTATACCTATGGTACGTCTGAATTTTAATATAGGTATTTGTGTTTATATTTTTCATGCGGCCAGCCAGTAGTTCCCCGCAAGTAGTTACTTAATTTTTAATTCGCAACTTTTGTAAAATCGTTAGTCGCTCGTAATTGTTTAGTAATATTTCATATTAATTTTTGTGTTTGAATTACTTAAGCACTTGTTTGAAAATAGTTTTATTATTTGTTTTAATGCGTGTTTAATAAGTGAAAGAAAGAACGGCGTCTAAATGAAAGTCCTCTTTGAATGCATTTTGAGGAGACCGCGCCGAAACAATGCATCTACTGCTCTCGTATATTAACATGATTGTCGAGCTCAATTTGCAGTCTAAGTCGCCATATGAAATCCGTTCATCCCGCAATAAATTATATTAAGTA
Source organism: Bombyx mori (assembly GCF_030269925.1). NCBI lineage: Eukaryota > Metazoa > Arthropoda > Insecta > Lepidoptera > Bombycidae > Bombyx > Bombyx mori. The sequence continues at coordinate 12,933,046 of NC_085130.1, forward strand.
AAAAATAAAATTATTATATTATTAAGTAAGTCAATCTCTGTCAAGTAATATAACAGTGTATTACAATACAAAGTTCATACTTTGTATTGTAATACACTACTGTAATGACACACCCGAATCATTACTTAAGTGATGTGTTCATACACATCACTTAGGTAATGATTCGGGTGTATAGATACAATGTATTCGTCGTCACAGTATCTATTGAACGCACCGAGTAATGTTAAGAGTGATGTGTAATGTTTTCGAGTAATATCACCTGTCTGTAAAAGTGATGTCATATCACATTACATTGAGAAGTGATGTTTTGCGCAAGTCTAGTTCACGCTCCTCCTGGAGCGCATAGGTATGATAACCTATGCGTTCCTTGCGGAGGTATGCGGTCAACGACCTATGGTCGTCGGATGTTTCAACCTTGATCTGAATTCCATGCGGGATATTCCATGATAACCTATGCGTTCCTTGCGGAGGTATGCGGTCAACGACCTATGGTCGTCGGATGTTTCAACCTTGATCTGAATTCCATGCGGGATATTCCTCGCATGGACGACATTGATCTTTTGGGCCTTAAGGGCCAGGGACACGCGATCCCACGACGAATTTTCCCGCAGGATGACCGGCGGCGGCGCGGGAACTTTTCGGACGGGCGCGGGCCCGGGGCAGTGCACAGCTTAAAACTTCACATTTTTATATAAAGCCGTTGGTAGCAACAATAGCGCGATTCAGAAAAACCCAACAGCGCCATCTATTGTTGCACAGTGCAAAGTAGCCAACACGTGTAATGGAGTTCACATCATTAAGTTCTGATTTCCACGCCGAACTAGTAGATGCGAGAATCAAACCTACTACTACTACTATCCGTCCCGGTTCCCGTTATCTGGGGTCGGGTCTCCTCACTCTACGGCGCCAGGCTGATCTGTTCTGGGTTGTCGGTTTTGGCAATTGGGCTTTCTTAAGGTCTTTTTGTGAGAATCGAATTGTCACGTTATAATACTCATTGTAAAAATGAATATTAAAAAAAAAATTAATATAAAAAAAAAAAAAAATTAAAAAAAAAAAACATGCCCGCTGAGTTTCTTGCCAGTTCTTCTCAGGACGGAGGCTAGCTTTTGTGAATTGGCGGCAGTTCTTTTGACGTTTAACAAGTAGGTACTTTCATTTATGTTGAATAAAAAAAAATTATATGATTTAAAAAAAAAATGATTTGATCTGATTTGATTTACATTAAAACTAAAACTATTTTTTTAGCTAGAATTAATCCCCTTTTTCTTACGCATGTTAGTTTTTTTTTATGATGAGGGATTACTGGTGGCCCGGAGGCCTTTCTAGTTTCACCAGGACAAGTGGGCGAGCAATAACTCAGCCAGGAGGTGTGGGATTTGCTAACAGCTGCCCGAGCGCCTTCAAAGGAGACCTAACAACTCAAGAGTAACTGCTTCGCTAATGAATCTACCACCGGATCGGAATCGACGCATGCTAGTATGTATGTAACAGAAACTTTGAATGTGTTTTGAACCCCCTCAAAATGTCGGATTAACTCAAAATTCGAAGTACCTACCTAGTTATCGCGGACCGATGACAATTCAATATTTTAAAGAGTTAGACTCGTTATTATTTACTTTCGGCAGTCAAAACAACAAATTAATTGGAGCGCCTTCTTTTTTTCGCTTATCTAATTAGAAAGTGTTGTATTTGCGTGAATAAACAATAATGAATAATGTATGTATGAAAAATAAATAGGAATTACAAAAAAACACGCACAGCCCGCGCCTTTTTTACAATAAATTGATTTATAATTTTATAGTTGGATTTTCTATAAAAGCGTGTTTTTTTAACCTTTTTTTTTCTTCTTACCTAACGTTTCTAATAATACCTTTCGTTTTCACTGACTAACGTCTAAGAAAGGTTAAAGTCTAAAAACAATTTGAACTCAGTTCCGTAGCTTGAGAAAACAAACATTCCGAACGAGACATTACGAAAATACTAGCTGACCCGGCAAGCGTTGTTTAGTCATTTAAATTATTTCTACGAAAGATAATTTAGACACCGACTGCAGCGCCATCTGCCGGGCTGATTTGTAAATCTAACCCATTCTCGAATCCACCCAAAGGTACACAGAGAATTTCATTAAAATCGGTCCAGCTGTTTAGGAGGCGTTGAGTGACAAACCCACGCACAGAAGAAATATAATCTATACTCTATACTATATAATATTATAAAGAGGAAAGATTTGTTTGTTTGTTTGTTTCGAATAGGCTCCGAAACTACTGGACCGATTTGAAAAATTCTTTTTCCATTAGAAGCCGACATTGTCCCTGATGAACATAGGCTACCTTTTTTTAATTTTTTTTTATTTTATTTTTTTGGTTTCATGTGTGTTTTAATGTTTCCGAAGCGAAGCGAGGGCGGGTCGCTAGTAATATATAATACTAGCTGTACCCGTCCGCTTCGCTGGGCATTTAAAATTAACATTATTATTTCTCGCTCCCATAAAGATTCTCATCATTAACACCCCCGCATCTGGTGTAGGGAGTCCAACACTCATATAAATATTAGCTTATCCATTAAGTACATGTATTTTCTACATGGATACCAAGTTTCAAGTCAATCGGACGCATGGCTCAGTAATTATTACGGAACATCCGTAAAAGCACTGTAGATTTATATACATATTAGTATAAATATAAATTACGAAAATATGTAGTTTTCACCTTCGATCCATTAACGGTGCTTTTAGGTACCACAAGCACCGGCCACCGCCCTCGCCGAACCCGTCGCTTGCGACGAAAGGTTCGACGAGTAAATTAACCCTCAGACACAGCCCACTGAGTTTCTCGCCGGATCTTCTCAGTGGGTCCCGTTTCCGATCCGGTGGTAGATTCTGCAAAGCACTGCTCTTGCAATTTTTTTTTCTTTTTCCTTTTTTTTCTTTTCTTTTTATTGCTTAGATGGGTGGACAGCTCACAGCCCACCCGGTGTTAAGTGGTTACTGGTCGATGTTTTGCGCAAGTCTAGTAGAAACTCATAAACTTGGTCGCGCTGACGCGCGAAGCCGTTAGCATTGTAAGGGAGCACACCTTTTTTTTTTTTTTTTTTCTACCTATACTGATAGCCCTAGCGGCTATGTCAGCGTAACCCTAACTTTAGTAGGTGAGCTCACGGGGCTCAAACCTGACGATGTTGCTAACACGAACCCTAGCAAGAGCCGTGCTTCGCAGAATCTACCACCGGATCGGAAACGCGACCCACTGAGAAGATCCGGCGAGAAACTCAGTGGGCTGTGTCTGAGAGTTAATTTACTCGTCGAGCCCTTCGTCGCAAGCGACGGGTTCGACGAGAACGGTGACCGGTGCTTGAAGTACCTAAAAGCACCGTTAGTGGATCGGGAGGATCCGAGATGACGTGTTTTGGGCGACGTCGACTGCTTTCCATTCTGTCCGCAGGATCGGGAATGTAGTTACCGGCGGCCACGATGAGAGGGTTCTCGTGTCGTGCCGCTTTATGGAAGTGGCGCATGGACGCCGACTGAAGATACTTACTGATGGACTCTAAGTCCAGGTCGTCATGGAGGTCGACGTTCCTGACGAACCACGGGGCTCCGACGGCTATCCTGCAAAAACGGGATTGAATGATTTGGAATGATTTTAAGTGTATGCGGGCCGCGTGAGCGAACACTACACTTGCATAGGTCATGACGGGGCGTATGCAAGTTTTGTAGAGTGTCACCTTATTTCTAAGGGACATTTTACTTCGCCTACATATCATCGGGTAGAGACGTCCTAGAATGAAGGCGGCACGGTCGCGTACCGTCTTGATGTGAGGGCGGAATGTCATCCTACTGTCGAGGGTGACGCCTAAATATTTGACCTTCGGGGCCCACGGTATGGGCTGGTCGAACATCGTGATTGGGCGAATGGCGGGGGCGGAGGTGTTGACGTGCCTAGTCGGGAGGGGGATGCTTAGCGTGGTGTTCGGAGGGCGACCCCTTTTGAAGAGCACCGCTGTGCTTTTCGTGGGGTTGATGTCGATGCGCCACTTCCGGAACCACTGTTCCATGGTGGTAGCTGCGGTCTGAAGTCGTCGATGAAGCAACGCCTTCTTCCTACACGAGTAGTAGATGGCGGTGTCATCGGCGAAGAGCGCCAGATGGGTCTCCGGAGACCGGGGTATATCATTGATATACAAACTAAATAGTAACGGGGAGAGGGCGGAGCCTTGCGGGACTCCGGCTGTGACGTGACGGGGCCGGGAACGCGTTCCCTCGACTCGATATCGGAACGAACGGTTCGACAAGTCGTCTCGTATGATGAGCACGAGTCTGTCTGGCACTCCCATGTTATACAGTTTGTATATCAAACCGTTGTGCCAGACTTTGTCGAACGCCTTCGCTATATCGAAGAAGAGGGCTCCTGTCGGAATGGGTTTCCGCCTATTCAGCCCTAGTAGGATGTGCTCCGTGAGGCGGTGCACTTGATGGACGCACGAGTGTCTGGCGCGGAATCCAAACTGCTCGTCTATAAGAATTTTGTTCGCGGGTACGAAGTCCCAGAGGCGTTTACGAAGGAGCCGTTCGTATAGTTTGCCTATCGCCGGGAGGAGACTGATGGGGCGGTAACTCGCGGTTTCGTTCTTCGGTTTGCCCAGCTTGTGTATGCCGATAACGTCCGCTTCTTTCCACGCCGCGGGAAAGATGCAGTTCGTCATAGCAGCATTTAATATGGTGGCCAACATCGTTATCAGATGGGCTGGTAACAATTTAAGCGCGCGGTTGCGGATGCCGTCGGAGCCGGGTGCTTTCCGTGGTTGTAGGCTATCGATCGCCTCCTTAACCTCGGAAGTGGTAATGGGGGGTAACGCGTCCGAGGGCGGCAGGGAAGCTCTGCGCTCGACCTCCCTGTCGACTAACTCGGTGTGTTCGGGGTCCGCGTGTTGAGTGCTGGTGGTGCACTGCTCTTGCAGTGCATCGGCCAGCAACTCTGCCTTGTCATCGTCATCGTAAGCCGGTGGCTGGCCTGAGGGACGTACGAGAGGCGGCATAGTGGCGATAGTTTCGGACTTGAGGGTCCTAGCTAGTCGCCAGTATGCTTGGTGAGTGGGCGCGAGCTCTTCTAAATAACTATCCCAGTTTTCGTTTCGGGCGTCGCTTAAGCGGGATTTGACCTCCCGCTGTAAGCGACGCATCCGAGTTCGGTTTGAATCCGTGGGATATCGATCGTAGGCCCGGATTGCCGCGTTTCTAACTCTTACGAGGTCCCTAAGATCGGGGGAAAGTCTGATGCGGTGGAAGCAGTCCTCCACATCGACTTGCTTTGAAGATCTTATGATCGCCGTCGAGACGTGATCAGTGAAGATGTTTATGGATTCGACGGTGTCCGCGGGGGATGGAGTTGAATCCGGGCCGCAAGGGAGGATTGGTGGAGCGGTGTCAGCTAAGCACGTGCCCAGCTTCTTCCAATCCACCATGGTCCTCGTATCTGATTCGCGGTTGAGTGGGCGACCGAGCTGCATGACGACAGGTCGGTGGTCTGAGTCGAGTTCTGACATTGCCTCGATGGAGCGCAAGCGCAGAGTTACGTTCCTCAGCAGTGCCAGATCTATTGTGCTCGGACGACGCGCGGCGTTGTACGGATAGCACGTGGGGGTCAGGGGGTTGAATATCTCGAATGTGAGGTCGTCTATGAACGCGTCGAGACGCCTACCGTTCACATTCGTGCGATGGCAGTTCCACCTAGTGTGGTGGCAATTTAGATCGCCTGCCAGAATGACCGCGTCCCCCATACCGAGCAGTGTCTCGAGGTCACTGCTCAGGAGGGGTTTGTCAGGGGGGAGATAAACGGATGCGATGACGATCGGCTGGTGTCCCGTCAGCGCGATGCGGCACACTGACGCCTCGATGTGTAAGAGCGAGGGAGTATCGAGAGGGACGCAGTGCAGGGCCCTCCTATAGTAAATGACAGTCCCGCCCTTGCGGGTGGAGAGTCTGTCATTCCTAACCATGACGTAATTCGCGACTTTGGGGTCGCGACGCGAGGGCTTTAGGAAGGTCTCCTGCACCAGAAGGATGTCGATGAGATTGTCGCGGAGAAACTCATATACTTGATCGCGCTGACGCGCGAGTCCGTTAGCATTATAAAATGCTAACTTTAAGGAACGCGGTTTTTCCCTACCGTTGTTCGCCATTGATTACCGGCAATCAAACCAGCGTACTGTTAGTAGTGAGAAGGCCGAACTCTTTTTAAAAAAGGATTTATTCGACACTACACAATATTTTTAATGAATAATTAATTATAATAAAAGAATTTAGAAATAGTGAGGAAAATTGGTAAACGTCTCATTTCAATGAATATCTGACCCGAACTGAGCCTGGTATGTCTCATGAAATCACTGTGAGAGAGCTTATGATGAGTAAGGTATTTGGTAAGCATTAGTCTATACAGGTTAGGGATATAACAACCCCCCCGACAAGATGAAACTTATAATTTTAAATGAGTTTCAGGATGAGATTCGAAGTCTAGGAATTGGTATTTCTTCCTGTTCTTGGACTTCATTCGAGATCTCATGTGGGTGAAAAGTATTTTTTGATATTGGACATTTACCAAATTTCCTAATAATCTTATAAAACATGAAAATCAAACTTGTAATAACTAAACAATATAAAAGAATGGGGTAGTGTGATCTGTACTCTATAAGAGGATCTGGTTCCGTAATTATTTTATCTATATCTGACAATACCTGAGCATTGGAGACAGTTGTAAGTTTATCTAAATTCAAATCATACAGTTTTAAAGGTTCTAATTTAGGTTCGGTTAGTTTAAATTTATATTTGTCACAACAAGAATTATCTATAAGATTAAAGTCGGAAATTACAGGAGTAGTTAATATACTATAACTAAACTTAGGGGTGAATTCCTTATTTCTACAATATGCTTTACAATCTGGTTTTAGGTTAAAAATACCGGTCCCTAACAATTTATATTCTGATACTTGAGAATCACACTCAAGGGTAAGTTTGGTAGGTACTGATTTAACAAATAACCACTTATTACCCACTAATTCTTGCCATGTGTCAATATGCCCATGAATTATTCTCGTGTCACACTGTTGAGGTAGCGTATTAACAATTTTACATAATAGTTCAGTTTCGCAAATGGGTGCATCTTGGACAGAATATGTGTCAACATTATTACATATATAGATTGAATTTGTAATTTCAGAACACGTACTTAAATCGCTTAGACATACATATGTCAACTTATCTCTACTTACAGCTATATGATTACAACGAGGAATGATCATAGCATATGAATTTGGATGTTCCACATCGTGTGGTATAGGAACAGGTATAGACTTATAGACTAAGTATTCTGACTTATATACTAGGGGAATTTTAATAACAAAAACTATTTTATTATTAATAAAATAACATGAAAGTTGGCTCACATCGCTCAACGAATGGATATTATCTAAACTTAAACTAATAGGCAATTCATTATCCTTATTTAAATCCTTAATGCTATGTGTTAATTCATCATAGAGTTGTTTTGGGGTTAGTATGGAGGGGTGTATAGAATGGCTTTTAGTAAACATAATCGCGTTAACAATGTCGTCTAACTTAAATGATAATGTTAGTAAACTAGAAGACAATTCGTTATAAATTTCATTCATTTTAGACTCTACATACAATTCCTTTGGTAAGTTAGTTATATTATTCAATACAGTTGAAAGGTTTTCGATTGCGTTACCCATTCGAGCTTCATTAATACTAATCAATTTTAGTGTATCGTTATAATTTCTCAAGGCTGTGTTTGTCATTAAAATATTATCCTTAATTAGGGATGACAATTTTTTATCGTTACTTTCTAAATGTTGGATTGCAGCATTATACCGAAACGAGTCGTTTTCATCCATGGTGCCAATCAAATGCTTAAACAATGTACCAAAGCCAGGAAACCATGCTGATCTCTTATTTCGCTCGGGTATCAGGTGTGATATTGAGTCATAATCCCTTAAGATACCCTCGAGACGGGAGGTTAAGGGTTGCAGAAAATTGTGACATTTGGAAACGTTCAGGTCATGTTGCTGACAAAGAGTTCTAGCACCACCTAAAGCAGTCCTTATGTTTTGTATATGGGGTTTGATATACCCAATATCTATGGGTACTAGGACGTGAAGGTAATTATTAGAGACTCGTAATATTCCCAAAGGGTCAAAATGAATTCCTGCACTTTCTTTAATAGGTTCTACGACATCAGTTGTTGCGACGGAGAAACTGGTCGCGATGATTCTGGAATGATAGTATATAATATCTTAAGAGTTACGTTTTAAGCATGTTTAATCTCGTCATAATGGTATTTTACATGTCTTCTGTTCATCAGTATGGTAAGTGTGTTATTGCCATTGATTCGAATGACTTTATAGGGTCCCTTCCAGATGGGTGATAAAGCTTTGCGGAGCCGTAAATGATTTTTGACGTATACCATATCACCTGCTTTATACTTCATTATCTTTGTGTGTTTATCATAATATGTTTTAGATGTAGTTTTGGACTTCAGTATATTCTCTATAGCTTTTTCTCTAGAGAGGCGTAAGCGTTGTTGTAAGACTCTAACGTAACTGTTATATGTGGATTCCAAAGAAGAGTCGTAAATGGAAGATGGTATAATGGCTTTGTGACCGAAGACTAGTTCATATGGTGTGAAGTTGGTAGTAGAATGAACGGTAGTATTATAAGTAAGCATAGCCGTGTACACATAGCGAGGCCAATTGCCCTGATTTTCATCGACAAATGACTTTAAGTACTCTTTTAGAGTCGAGTGACTCCTTTCTAGTGCTCCTTGAGTTTGTGGATGGTAAGGGGTTGACCACAGCTGTTTAATCTTTAGGAAGCTGCAAGTTTGTTTAAACAGTTCAGCTGTAAAATTGGTACCCTGGTCGGTTAAAATAGTTTTAGGAATACCAAACTGACTGATGAAATGGATTAGACATTCAGATGTTTCTTCTGCTGTGGCCTGAGATATTGGGTAAGCAGCTGAGTATTTTGTGAGGTCATCCTGTAGTGTTAGGATGAACTTCAATTTAATATTACCAGCTTCAGGAAGTGGGCCTACTATGTCTAAAGCGACACGCTCAAACGGCTGGGTAGACGTGGAAGTTATTTGCATTGGAGCGCGGTTCGTCTGACGCAGTGCTTTATTAGCTTGGCAGTATACGCAGCTACGGACATAATTCTCAACATCAGTTCGCATATTCCGCCAATAGTACCTTTCTTGAATTCTCTTTAACATCCTATTGGAACCCAAGTGACCAGAAATAGGGATGTCATGATTTTCCCTTAGAATTTTGGTAATATCGCTCATAGAGGGGTACATTATGGTGTTCTTGTAAATGTGTACACTAATATTTGTATTATGAAACAGATATGATATGATATTATATATTTTAAAGAAGGCGTGACAGTCGAAAGGATTACTAAAATCAGTAATACTGAATTCGTTTATTTTTGATATTAAGAATTGTGACTTTAGGTTTTTAAGGCTTTTGAAAACGTCGTCATAAGTTGTATTGTCATAATGATAAACTTTGACAAATAGGAAGTAATATTTAACATCGTTCTTCTCAGTTGTTATGAATGAATATAAAGTTCTTTCTAATGCTAAGAATTCTTTAGAATCAGGGATGTTGCCAATTATTTCAGATATGTAGCGATTTGACTCATCTAGGTCGATAGAGGTTGGTATTACGATGTGCTTCGAATTTGTTTTTAGAATGTTTTCGTTATGTTCTCTGATACTGGTGTCAAATGCCATTGTTTTATTATTTATAGATTTCAAGCATTTGGAGTAAGTATCGTCATCATTACAGGATTCGGAGGATGGTGGACTAGGAATATCAAAATCATCAGGGAGGTCTAAGTCTTCTGGTAAAATAAAGTCGTCTGGTAGTTGCAGGTCAGGTAGGTCATAGTTTCCAATATCAGGTTGTGATGAGCACTGAGGGGGAACTTCTTCTTCAGTTCTTGCGGGATCAGAAGTATTGCTTCTAGGAGCCGATTCTGGATGATTATCGTCTACTTGTCTTTGCAATGGATTTAATGGGTATCGAGAGAGCGCGTCTGCATTGGTGTTAGTTTTGCCTTTTCTGTACTGGATTTCGTAATTATATTCTTCCAGCTTCAAGCGCCAACGGACCAATCGTGATCCGGGATCTTTACAGTTGAAAAGCCAATTTAAAGGTTTGTGGTCGGTAATTATGGTGAACTGTCGTCCAAAAAGGTAGGGTCGGAATGTTTTAGTTCCGTAAACAATAGCTAGGCACTCCTTTTCGGTAACACTATAATTGCATTCGGCTTTATTGAGTGTTCTGGAGGCAAAGGCTATAGGTTGATCCTTACCAACTGCGCCTTGCGAGAGAATAGCTGAGATAGCGTAGTTCGACGCATCACATGTTAGAACAAATGGTTTTGTGAAGTCAGGGTATATGAGAACTGGTGCTGTTACTAATTTTTCTTTTAATAATTCGAATGACAGTTGTTGTGTGTTAGTCCAAATAAATGGGACATCTTTCTTTAAGAGGTTTGTCAATGATTTTGCATGCTTTGAAAACTCAGGTATGAACCTTCGGTAATATGACGCTAAGCCTAGGAATGATTTTATATCTTTTGCACACGTTGGCACAGGAAATTGCGTTACAGCTTTAATTTTCTCTGGGTTAGGTTTAACTCCTTCGCCACTGATAACATGACCCAAATATGCGACTTCCTTCCTTAAAAATTCACACTTATCGGGCTGGAGTTTTAAACGGAAATTTCGAAGTTTATTAAAAACTAGGTTTAACTTTTCAATGTGAGACGGAAGATCATATGAATAGATTACAATATCATCAAGATACACAAAACAGTGTATCCCTTGTAGTCCAGACAATACAGTATTCATAGTTCTTTGAAAAGTGGCGGGTGCATTCTTTAACCCAAAGGGCATCCTATTAAATTGAAAATGCCCTTGCGGTACGCTAAAGGCAGTTTTTGGTGCATCAATTGGAGACATCTGAATCTGATGAAAACCGGAAGCAAGGTCTAGAGTTGTAAAGTATTTGCTTTGGCCTAATTGGTCCAAAATTTCGTTAATTTGAGGAATAGGGTAATTTTCTCCAATAGTGATATCGTTTAACTTTCGGTAGTCGATTACGATTCTCCATCGTTTTTTCCCTGTGGAATCTTCTTTCTTGGGTACCACCCAAATAGGGGATGACCATGGGGATTTCGATGGTGTGATAATTTGTTGTTCCAGCATTTTATCTATCTGATTCTTAACTTCTTCTTTGTGTATTTCAGGAAAACGGTATGACTTGACATTTATTGGTTGGGAGGTATTTGTTTTTATTTCATGTTGTGTTACATCTGTATAGCTCAAATGGTCACCAGGTAGGTAGAAAATATCAGAATATTGCTGGCAAACTTCATTCAGGTGATACAGTTCTTCTGCGTTTAAGTGGGATGTCCGTAAGAGTTTGGATAGCTGTTGGGATCTTTGGAGGCTATTGGAAGGCGGGTAGTCTGGTATCCTTTCAATTTCGGTAAGGTTGATCGGTAATAGGGTAAGCATTAAGTTGGCCTTTAAATTAATTTTTTCATCTGACATATTTAATACTGTTATGTTAATTCTATTGTTGTTTTTTACTCGAGCAACACAGTTTGATACAAGAAGGGACTTAGATATATGTTGATCGAGTATAATCCCTTCTTGTAATTCGGGGTTTTTCACTGAACACTCTATCACCGTCTCGGTCCGAGGTTCGAGTGTATACGACGGTTCGTCGAAGGACAATTTTATGTTATGATTGTTTATTTCAAGGGAATTTAATTGGTAATTAATGCGGCACTTGTGTTGCATAAATAAGTCGTTACCTATGATGCCGTCGTAGGGTAAATCTATGTTGTCAAATATGTGGAAGGTGTGTGCTATTTCCAATTTCTCGTTAAACGTTAAAAGTACGTTTAAGCATCCTATACTCTTTAAGGTTTCTTTCTGGGTATCTATACCCTTGACTCTAATAGAACTATTTTGTAACTGTGTAAAGTCATTAATTTGTTTTTTACTTAGAACACATATTGACGCTCCAGAATCTACCAAGAAGGTAAGGGGTTTTCGGTTTACTGATGTATGTATCTTAATGTAAGGTAGGAATCGTTTTCGGGTGACAATTTCATATATACTTATTTCTTTTACGGGTTCGTTTTTTTGTTTACCTCTAGGACCTTCTTTGTGGGGCTGATAACCCTGCGGCTTGGTTTTACTGTTAAGAGGAAGACCGTGAGCTTGGGGCTGGTTACCCTGTCCATTGGTCATACTTTTAAGAAGAGGGAGACTGTGAGTTTGAGCATTTCCTGTTTGGGACTGGTTACCCTGGCGTGTAATGCTTTTTGAAATGGGATTGGCACAATTTCCAATTCGGGGCTGGTTACCCTGTCGTATAACGTGCTCATTTAGAAGTACCTTGTTCCTATAACTGTTTAAAGAGTTGTAAAATATTTGGGTGTCGGTTTTATAGGACTTTTGACCCGGACGACACCTACGCAGGTCAGGGCTTAGTTTAAAGCGTTTGACTGGTCAACCTCATCACGTGATTCAACTATTTGAGGTTCACTTGAGTTACCATGGATAAATACGTTGTCGGTAAAATTTACGCGATTTTGATTGGTTTGAGGCCATTGTTGATAATTCTGTGGTTGGTTTTGGAATCGTTTATTATTGTATTCTCTTCTACGACAATTCTCTAGGATATGGCCATCTTTTTTGCAATAACGACAGAAAAGTCTTCCACTAGTACCCGGAGTTAAGTTATTAGATTGTGCGGTATTAATTTTAGGCCGGAATTGGAACTGGGTTTGTTGAGGATTACGACTCAAAATTGGCGGGTTTCTGAATGAAAATCCAGATGAAAACGAGGGAAACTTTTTAACAGTTGTTTGTAGAATTTTCTCTTCTGAGACAGCGAGGTTTATTGCCTCGTTCAATGTGTCAGGATCGCGGCAACGAACACCAATAGACAATTTAGGGTCTAACCCAGTGATAAATGTATATAAAGCGAGGTCTTGCATTGCAGCGACACGGCCTGCCAGTTCGCCTTTATTACGTGACGTTTATTACTTTATTTCTGTTAAAAGTCTTGCTAAACATGACTCTACACGTAAGGCGTATTGGTTGACCGGTTCATTACGATTTTGTTTACAACTTTGTAGGTCAGAGAGTAATGCAGCGTAATGTTTTTTATCGCCAAACTGTGCACGTAAAAATTCCGATAATTGTTCCCACGATTCGAATTCGCGTATGGCACATACTGATTCTGCTTTACCCTCTAACTGACTTAAAATATACTTAAATAAAATAGGTTTTTGTTGTGGATTAGCTAGATTATAGGCGTTTTGACAATTTGTGAGAAATGCACTTAAATTTTCTCTGTTACCATCGAAGTTTTTAATAAACTTTAATAGAATGTTCAAATCGATTTTCTCTTCACTCTCTGATTTTTGACCTCTCTGCCTAGTCTCTTCCTTTGTAGTCATCGTAATAATTTATCTTGAATTTATTCGATACCAAATACAGGTGAGCGGATGCGCTGAGCGAGATAAGAGTTCTCGGAACTGGACAATTGTAGCGATAGCGTGAGGTGTTTGTGGATTAAAGTTTATTTAGTTGAAAGTTTATTTCACTTTTGGTTTTGTGATTTATTTGAATATACACCACCGATGGAATGTGCACATGAATTAACTTACATGTATAAGATGTTCACGAACATGTTATTTTCACTTTTCACAAATGAGAGATGCAGAACTCACAACGGCGAATACAGCCGAAATTAGTTTTTGAATTTACAACTTTTGTACACTGTTCACACACGAAGGCGTTTCCCGGATTTTCTTTACTTAAAATCCCTTAAGCTGCCACCAAATGTTAGTAGTGAGAAGGCCGAACTCTTTTAAAAAAAGGATTTATTCGACACTACACAATATTTTTAATGAATAATTAATTATAATAAAAGAATTTAGAAATAGTGAGGAAAATTGGTAAACGTCTCATTTCAATGAATATCTGACCCGAACTGAGCCTGGTATGTTCTCATGAAATCACTGTGAGAGAGCTTATGATGAGTAAGGTGTTTGGTAAGCATTAGTCTATACAGGTTAGGGATATAACAGTACGCTGGACGGACTCGATGACGTCCATGTGGTCGAACGTCGCGTATATCCTGTCTTCGACCGTGACCGCCCTGCGCATGGCGTCGGCGAACGAGCGCATGCGGCCGATGTTAATCGCGGCGATATAATCGCGGCGATATAATCGCGCACGATTGAGAAGTCGTTTACGGCAGGGCGCGCGGGGCCGGGGCGAGGCGCGGGGCGCCGAAGTCTTTGGGCCGACGGTTTTCGGTGGCGCGTTGGCAAGACGCTTCCGCGGGGCCTTGGGGCATCCGCGGTAGTTGGCCGTGTGGCCCTGCTTTTGGCAGAGCACACAGCTCGGCGGTTCGGTCGCGGTCTCCTTGACCCGCGAGCAGTCGGCTGTCGCGTGGTCGCCGAGGCATTTAACGCATCGCGGGCGCGCGTGGCAATTTCTTGCGGAATGGCCATAAAGTTGGCACCTATGGCACTGCCCGGGAGTGCCTATTTTGTGTGGGGCCTCGACGGTGACCCCTGATAAACCGCAAACGGTGCGGAGACTTGAGGCAATCCGTTTGCCTTCCGGAGTAGGTTCAAGCGCGACGAGAACCATGTTGTACGGGAACTTGTCCCGACCGCTGTGCATACGGTGCACTCTTATGATCGGGTACGCCTGCCCGATTAGGTCTTCCTTTATTAGCTCGACGTCGAGCTCCTTTGGTACTCCTAGCTCGCGGTCCTCCTGGAGTGCATAGTAGACATGTGTAAGTAATGCGAGTGATATTACTCCGGTAATATTACTCTACGATGTAATGCAACATCACACATTACGCGAAGGAAACAAACATCACACTATCACCCAACATGTTTCTTTCTTTGTCGTGTAATGTTGCTTAATGCACGAACGGAACCGAGCGAGCGAGACAGACCGATCGACGCTGCAACGCGATGGCTTGACGTGCAGTGCTACAGCACTAGGCAAAATAAATGAGCAAGCGACACGGAATTATTCCTAATGATTTTGAACCGTATGCCCTGGCCGCTAGGTACATTTTTATACCTACGGTACGTCTGAATTTTAATATAGGTATTTGTGTTTATACTTTTCATGCGGCCAGCCGGTAGTTCCCCGCAAGTAGTTACTTAATTTGTTATTCGCGACTTTTGTAAAATCGCTAGTTGCTCGTAATTGTTTAGAATATTTCATATTAATTTTTGTGTTTGATTTGAATTACTTAAGCACTTGTTTGAAGATAGTTTTATTATTTGTTTTAATGCGTGTTTAATAAGTGAAAAAAAGAATGGCGTCTAAATGAAAGTACAGTCCTCTTTGGATGCATTTTGAGGAGACCGCGCCGAAACAATGCGTCTACTGCTCTCGTATATTAACATTATCGTCGAGCTCAATTTGCAGTCTAAGTCGCCATATGAAATCCGTTGATCCCACAATAAATTATATTAAGTAAAAAATAAAATTATTATATTATTAAGTAAGTCAATCTCTGTCAAGAAATATAACAGTGTATTACAATACAAAGTATGAACACATCACTTAGGTAATGATTCGGGTGTATAGATACAATGTATTCGTCACAGTATCTATTGAACGCACCGAGTAATGTTAAGAGTGATGTGTAATGTTTTCGAGTAATATCACCTGTCTGTAAAAGTGATGTCATATCACATTACATTGAGAAGTGATGTTTTGCGCAAGTCTAATAGTTACTTTTTTATAGCAATACAGATTACGAAAAAAAATAAAAACTGTCCTTTTTGGAGTCTTACGCATAGTCCTTATACTCCTTATTCTCGTTCTAACGTGAGAACGAGATCGATCGCGCAATCCTTCGGTCATTTTTATTTTAAATAGATACATACGAACTGTGACCTAAATGATTGAAAAGATCGAATCTTTATGACCCGATCACTATACGAATGGGTCACGATCGACCCGGGTCATGGAAAACGATTGACCGACACAGGTCTGGGTTTTAGTCTCCCGTTGTACGCCATCGATTACCGGTATTAAACCGGCGTGCGCTGGACAGTCGACGGACTCGATGACGTCCATGTGATCGAACGTCGCGTGTAGGCGGTCATCGGCCGTGACCGCCCTGCGCATGGCGTCGGCGAACGAACGCATGCGGTTGATGTTGCTCGCGGCATGCACAGCATTTTTTTTTGTTCCTACCTAAGCTGATAGCCCTAGCGGCTATGTCAGCGTAACCCTAACTTTAGTAGGTGAGCTCACGGGGCTCAAACCTGACGATGTTGCTAACACGAACCCTAGCAAGAGCCGTGCTTCGCAGAATCTACCACCGGATCGGAAACGCGACCCACTGAGAAGATCCGGCGAGAAACTCAGTGGGCTGTGTCTGAGAGTTAATTTAATCGTCGAGCCCTTCGTCGCAAGCGACGGGTTCGACGAGAACGGTGACCGGTGCTTGAAGTACCTAAAAGCACCGTTAGTGGATCGGGAGGATCCGAGATGACGTGTTTTGGGCGACGTCGACTGCTTTCCATTCTGTCCGCAGGATCGGGAATGTAGTTACCGGCGGCCACGATGAGAAGGTTCTCGTGTCGTGCCGCTTTATCGAAGTGGCGCATGGACGCCGACTGCAGATACTTACTGATGGACTCTAAGTCCAGGTCGTCATGGAGGTCGACATTCCTGACGAACCACGGGGCTCCGACGGCTATCCTGCAAAAACGGGATTGAATGACTTGGAATGATTTTAAGTGTATGCGGGCCGCGTGAGCGAACACTACACTTGCATAGGTCATGACGGGGCGTATGCAAGTTTTGTAGAGTGTCACCTTATTTCTAAGGGACATTTTACTTCGCCTACATATCATCGGGTAGAGACGTCCTAGAATGAAGGCGGCACGGTCGCGTACCGTCTTGATGTGGGGGCGGAATGTCATCCTACTGTCGAGGGTGACGCCTAAATATTTGACCTTCGGGGCCCACGGTATGGGCTGGTCGAACATCGTGATTGGGCGAACGGCGGGGGCGGAGGTATTGACGCGCCTAGTCGGGAGGGGGATGCTCAGCGTGGTGTTCGGAGGGCGACCCCTTTTGAAGAGCACCGCTGTGCTTTTCGTGGGGTTGATGTCGATGCGCCACTTCCGGAACCACTGTCCCATGGTGGTAGCTGCGGTCTGAAGTCGTCGATGAAGCAACGCCTTCTTCCTACACGAGTAGTAGATGGCGGTGTCATCGGCGAAGAGCGCCAGATGGGTCTCCGGAGACCGGGGTATATCATTGATATACAAACTAAATAGTAACGGGGAGAGGGCGGAGCCTTGCGGGACTCCGGCTGTGACGTGACGGGGCCGGGAACGCGTTCCCTCGACTCGATATCGGAACGAACGGTTCGACAAGTAGTCTCGTATAATGAGCACGAGTCTGTCTGGCACTCCCATGTTATACAGTTTGTATATCAAACCGTTGTGCCAGACTTTGTCGAACGCCTTCGCTATATCGAAGAAGAGGGCTCCTGTCGGAATGGGTTTCCGCCTATTCAGCCCTAATAGGATGTGCTCCGTGAGGCGGTGCACTTGATGGACGCACGAGTGTCTGGCGCGGAATCCAAACTGCTCGTCTATAAGAATTTTGTTCGCGGATACGAAGTCCCAGAGGCGTTTACGAAGGAGCCGTTCGTATAGTTTGCCTATCGCCGGGAGGAGACTGATGGGGCGGTAACTCGCGGTTTCGTTCTTCGGTTTGCCCGGCTTGTGTATGCCGATAACGTCCGCTTCTTTCCACGCCGCGGGAAAGATGCAGTTCGTCATAGCAGCATTTAACATGGTGGCCAACATCGTTACTAGTTGGGCTGGTAACAATTTAAGCGCGCGGTTGCGGACGCCGTCGGAGCCGGGGGCATCATAGATTATACACTTAATATATTCGAGATAGATGCGCAACTCTCATTTTTATTTTTGCTTTAATTAAAGCCCGGTCCAGCAGGTGTCGCTACGGTCGATTATTAGTCTCCCTACCCCCCACCAGGTGGCTTTTTTAGTAATTTTAATATTTTTAATAACTCTCTTTATGAAAAAATCTTATCGTTTAGAATCGCTGAAATTCCCGGTAGTACTTATGAGATATTAAGGAATGTTTGATTGTGTTCAGCATTCTAATCGATAAAATCTTTTCATACAGAGAGAAAACAGTTTTTTAAAATAAAAAGCTGTAATTCTCTGTAAGCTATTTAATTTCCCTATATTACAAACAATTTTCTGTTAAAAGATTGTATGAACGTACAATTGTATAAAATTTCGAATAACAATAACTCCTCTAGATTAATCCTACTAGCGTACACATTAAATCGAAAGTTATCTAAAAGTTAATTAAGTCTAGATAATCAAATCATTCAATGTCAATTAAGTCATTTGTGCGAAATATAAACATGTCAGCTTTCCATTACAAACATAGTAGACAATTTGAATTAAATTTAATAAATTTGTTTCTTAACGATAGCAGTTCTTGCTTAAAGTTGATCGTGACAGATCATGACCTTGTATGTAAACATTACATCTATAAACACTACCTATGCTTCGTCATACAATAATTGTCATTTAAACTAGCATTGTAGAGATAATACACACACTAAAGTGAATACTAAATTATTCTTAGCATTCTTATAAACATTTAGAAATTTAAGAAACGATTAACCCACAATCATGTTCATAACATGTGACATTTTGTTCTGAACAAACGTTTTGTTACATAATTTGAAAAACAAAAAAAAAAAAAAAAATGTTTTAAAAATGTAATGATGATTTAAAGTACTCTTAAATATTGATAGTTTGTACTTAATGACGCTTATAGTAATCTTAGACATGATTACATTATTTAACTTTTATTCCCTATCTAAATTATTTCTATTCTGAAGTTTCTGATGCTTTAGCTTTGTTAATACTAGATGAAACAAACAGCAGATTGAAAGAAAATCATCTTAAAGTTAATTACATTCATTACAAACCATTAGTTTGCATTTTGTTACAAAAGAAACTGATGTTCGTTACATGCAAATGAATTATAAACATACACATGCAAACATAAAATGTAAATTTATCTTTTAATCCAAATTAATTTTACTTACTAATTACAACTATTCAAACGTAATACTATAACTATAAGAACTAAACAACCTATTCTAAAACAAAATTGGCATCAATTTAGTTCTTATGAACTATTTCAATTATTAATTTATAAATTATAAACATATTTAAAAAAAAATAAGATCCCTTGAGAGTTCACGTTCCTTGCTGAATCAGTTTCTCTTCTGAAACGGAGAAACAAAGTATCTTAAGTATGTAACAAATATTGAAAAAATACGACCATGAAAAATTTAGTGTTAATGTAATCATACTTACAAATTAATATATTACATAACACGTTCTGGTTCAAATATAGTGCATCAATCTTTTCATGTTTCAGACATTTTAGTGCTCCTTATAATTTTTCCATAAAATTTTGTCATTATCAAACCTTTGTCTACAAAAATAAAAACATTATTTTATATTGGGTAGAAGGATGAGCGTGGTCACAGGCCACTTGGTGTAACTTGGTTATCAAACACCAGGAAACAAAACGTGAATGCCATCATCTAACTTTGGATGTGAGATTAATTGTGCTGTATTTTATTTAAACAGAAAAGCATGACTGATTGATCATTCCAAAAAACTAGTTCGGGCCCACTTGACAATAAGCATATAATACGCTGAGTTGCAAAACATAAATACTTCCACCCACTCGAGACAATTTTATTATCTGAGGTGTGTGTGTGTGTGTGATAGTACGAGACTTAATACCGACTGTTTTGATCAAAACTTAACATATATGATAGCTAGGCAGCAGAAATAGGAAGGACCATTAGTTGGTGCTAATTCATTTAATTATATTATGAATAATAATTCTGTTAGCAAATAATATACCGGGAAAGTAGTGTAAACTCACCGTTATCAAGGCATCCGAAATAGCATTTCATTTTCGATCTTCGAGGCATGCTGATTTTTAATAATAAACTTTCTGTAAGAAATGAAAATAGTTACACAGGCTTACGAACGCTAACGAAGAAAAAAGTATTGGAGCCAAGTTATGTCTAAAAAGAGAATTCAAAACAGAGTTTCTCAATGTCTAATCGTCTAATATTCTTATAAAGCTAAAAGTTGCTCTAAATTAATACTACAACGTAAAATAACTCACACCAAGACAAAAAAAAAACGATTTATAAAATTAAATCGTTACGACATTTTGAAAACTTTTTTTTTTTTTGAGATTGTTTTACGGCCCTGGAATTTTGAAAACTTCAAAGCAGTGTTTCCACTTACGTTTTTTTTTAACACATTTTACCCTAGTTTCTTTTGAATTTATCCCTAAAATTTCCTAGACAACTTTCATAAATCCTTTATATAGAAAGCATAAATAAAATACAGAAAATAAACCACAGCATATTATTTAATGTAGGTATATATAATATAAACGCCCCCAGAAGATCATAGATCTATAGGATTAGAATTTTCAACGAAGTCGACGCATTGCTTTTATATTCTTTTGCTGCACGCAACCTAACACTGTTCGGTTCTAAAATTGAGCAATTGTTTGGTGGCAAAGTTGAGAACTTTCTATGAAGCAAGCCGTTCAGGGTTTCATTAGAAAGCCTGTTTCTTTTGTCAGTTTTTACATTTGAGAACACTGAATAATCTTTCCACCTCAGTCTTTGAAGAAGGAACTGCTAGCAAAAGTGAAATGACAATTACAAGGTTTTCGTAAATGAAATTACCATGATAATCTTTCATGGTATATGAAGTACCTGTATATTACAATATATATATATATATATTGTAATATATCAGATAACTTGGACAAAGTGATTATGACGGGCAAAGTAGAAGGAAAGAGACCCCGCGGCCGATTACCTAGCCGTTGGTGTGATCAAGTAACCGCTCTAACTGGGTTGCCAGTCGCAACCGCCATTCGAGCAGCTGAGGACCGGACGAGATGGAAACAGCTCACGAGACAGGCAACGGTCAAGTTTCAGGGACACGACCTTCAGCAATGAAGAAAGCGACGAAGAAGAAGAAGTTCTGGTGACATCAACGAAAATAGGTAAATAAAAATTTGGCGGATTATACTTATTGGGATTCTGGGGAATCCCTAAGAAAAAAGCAGTGGCTTAATCTATGATTTACTTTACTAGAGGGTTACTGTTGAATCAAACCTTCTTTATAGTTTTTATACACAACTCTGTTTTATTCTTTTACTTGTCAACTCGACTTAATGTCATTCTCTCTCCATAAAATAAAATGTTCATTGTTTTACTTTAATTATCGTTTATTTTAAAATTCACAACAGTTACTAGTATAGGCTTTGCTTTTTACCCCGAAATATCCTAAATCCTGGTATTTTTTAAATTGTCTTTATCATCCAAAATATCAGCTATTTTTCCCTAAAAAAGGGAGAATTCCCTAAAAGTGGAAGCACTGCTTCAAAGTACGCTAAAAAATTTTATTGAGTCAGAACTCGTATCTGCCATCTAGTGAGTTTATTAGTTCATTAAGGCCAAAACGTTTCAAAAATGACCTCGCCGGTTCCTAAAAATGACGCTAGTAGACATGTGTAAGTAATGCGAGTGATATTACTCCGGTAATATTACTCTACGATGTAATACATTGTAATGCAACATCACACATTACGCGAAGGAAACAAACATCACACTATCACCCACAGAACACTATTACTTCTAGCGAAGCTATCACCCAACATGTTGCTTTCTTTGTCGTGTAATGTTGCTTGATACACGAACGGAACCGAGCGAGCGAGACAGACAGACCGATCTACGCAAAATAAATGAGCAAGCGACACGGAATTATTGTGATTTTGAATATATTTTTGATATAGTGATTTTGAACTGTATGCCCTGGCCGCTAGGTACATTTTTATACCTATGGTACGTCTGAATTTTAATATAGGTATTTGTGTTTATATTTTTCATGCGGCCAGCCGGTAGCTCCCCGCAAGTAGTTACTTAATTTTTTATTCGCAACTTTTGTAAAATCGCTAGTCGCTCGTAATTGTTTAGTAATATTTCATATTAATTTTTGTGTTTGAATTACTTAAGCACTTGTTTGAAGATAGTTTTATTATTTGTTTTAATGCGTGTTTAATAAGTGAAAGAAAGAATGGAGTCTAAATGAAAGTACAGTCCTCTTTGGATGCACTTTGAGGAGACTGCGCCGAAACAATGCGTCTACTGCTCTCGTATATTAACATTATCGTCGAGCTCAATTTGCAGTCTAAGTCGCCATATGAAATCCGTTCATCCCACAATAAATAATATTAAGTAAAAAATAAAATTATTATATTATTAAGTATTAGTGTATAGATACAATGTATTCGTCACAGTACATATATTAAGTGTATAATCTATGGTCACAGTATCTATTGAACGCACCGAATAATGTTAAGAGTGATGTGTAATGTTTTCGAGTAATATCACCTGTCTCTAACAGTGATGTCATATCACATAACTTGGGGAGTGATGTTTTGCGCAAGACTAAGGTCTTGGACGCACGAGTGTCTGGTGCGGAATCCAAACTGCTCGTCTATGAGAATTTAATTTGCGGATACGATGTCTCAGAGGCGTTTACGAAGGAGCCTAGCCGTTCGTATAGTTGTGCACAGTTTTTTTTTTTTTTTTTTTTCCTACCTAAGCTGAGAGCCTTGAGAGGCTACATCAGCGTAACCCTAACTTTTGTAGGTGAGCTCACGGGGCTCAAACCTGATGACGTTGCTAACACGAACCCTAGCAAGAGTCGTGCTTCGCAGAATCTACCACCGGATCGGAAACGCGACCCACTGAGAAGATCCGGCGAGAAACTCAGTGGGCTGTGTCTGAGAGTTAATTTACTCGTCGAGCCCTTCGTCGCAAGCGACGGGTTCGACGAGAACGGTGACCGGTGCTTGAAGTACCTAAAAGCACCGTTAGTGGATCGGGAGGATCCGAGATGACGTGTTTTGGGCGACGTCGAGTGCTTTCCATTCTGTCCGCAGGATCGGGAATGTAGTTACCGGCGGCCACGATGAGAGGGTTCTCATGTCGTGCCGCTTTATCGAAGTGGCGCATCGACGCCGACTGCATATACTTACTGGTGGACTCTAAGTCCAGGTCGTCATGGAGGTCGACGTTCCTGACGAACCACGGGGCTCCGACGGCTATCCTGCAAAAACGGGATTGAATAATTTGGAATGATTTTAAGTGAGTGCGGGCCGCGTGAGCGAACACTACACTTGCATAGGTCATGACGGGGCGTATGCAAGTTTTGTAGAGTGTCACCTTATTTCTAAGGGACATTTTACTTCGCCTACATATCATCGGGTAGAGACGTCCTAGAATGAAGGCGGCACGGTCGCGTACCGTCTTGATGTGGGGGCGGAATGTCATCCTACTGTCGAGGGTGACGCCTAAATATTTGACCTTCGGGGCCCACGGTATGGGCTGGTCGAACATCGTGATCGGGCGAACGGCGGGGGCGGGGGTATTGACGCGCCTAGTCGGGAGGGGGATGCTCAGCGTGGCGTTCGGAGGGCGACCCCTTTTGAAGAGCACCGCTGTGCTTTTCGTGGGGTTAATGTCGATGCGCCACTTCCGGAACCACTGTCCCATGGTGGTAGCTGCGGTCTGAAGTCGTCGATGAAGCAACGCCTTCTTCCTACACGAGTAGTAGATGGCGGTGTCATCGGCGAAGAGCGCCAGATGGGTCTCCGGAGACCGGGGTATATCGTTGATATACAAACTGAATAGTAACGGGGAGAGGGCGGAGCCTTGCGGGACTCCGGCTGTGACGTGACGGGGCCGGGAACGCGTTCCCTCGACTCGATATCGGAACGAACGGTTCGACAAGTAGTCTCGTATGATGAGCACGAGTCTGTCTGGCACTCCCATGTTATACAGTTTGTATATCAAACCGTTGTGCCAGACTTTGTCGAACGCCTTCGCTATATCGAAGAAGAGGGCTCCTGTCGGAATGGGTTTCCGCCTGTTCAGCCCTAGTAAGATGTGCTCCGTGAGGCGGTGCACTTGATGGACGCACGAGTGTCTGGCGCGGAATCCAAACTGCTCATCTATAAGAATTTTATTCGCGGATACGAAGTAGACATGTGTAAGTAATGCGAGTGATATTACTCGGGTAATATTACTCTACGATGTAATGCAACATCACACATTACGCGAAGGAAACAAACATCACACTATCACCCAACCAACATGTTTCTTTCTTTGTCGTGTAATGTTGCTTAATACACGAACGGAACCGAGCGAGCGAGACAGACCGATCGACGCAAAATAAATGAGCAAGCGACACGGAATTATTCCTAGTGATTTTGAACCGTATGCCCTGGCCGCTAGGTACATTTTTATACCTATGGTACGTCTGAATTTTAATATAGGTATTTGTGTTTATATTTTTCATGCGGCCAGCCGGTAGCTCCCCGCAAGTACTAACTTAATTTTTAATTCGCAACTTTTGTAAAATCGCTAGTCGCTCGTAATTGTTTAGTAATATTTCATATTAATTTTTGTGTTTGAATTACTTAAGCACTTGTATGAAGATAGTTTTATTATTTGTTTTAATGCGTGTTTAATAAGTGAAAGAAAGAACGGCGTCTAAATGAAAGTACAGTCCTCCTTGGATGCACTTTGAGGATATCGCGCCGAAACAATGCATCTACTGCTCTCGTATAGTAACATTATTGTCGAGCTCAATTTGCAGTCTAAGTCGCCATATGAAATCCGTTCATCCCACAATAAATTATATTAAGTAAAAAATAAAATTATTATATTATTAAGTAAGTCAATCTCTGTCAAGTAATAGTAAGTAATATAACAGTGTATTACAATACAAAGTTCATACTTTGTATTGTAATACACTACTGTAATGACACACCCGAATCATTACCTAAGTGATGTGTATGAACACATCACTTAAGTAATGATTCGGGTGTATAGATACAATGTATTCGTCGTCACAGTATCTATTGAACGCACCGAGTAATGTTAAGAGTGATGTGTAATGTTTTCGAGTAATATCACCTGTCTGTAAAAGTGATGTCATATCACATTACATTGGCAAGTGATGTTTTGCGCAAGTCTAATGTATTCGTCGTCACAGTATCTATTGAACGCACCGAGTAATGTTAAGAGTGATGTGTAATGTTTTCGAGTAATATCACCTGTCTGTAAAAGTGATGTCATATCACATTACATTGGCAAGTAATGTTTTGCGCAAGTCTAATGTATTCGTCGTCACAGTATCTATTGAACGCACCGAGTAATGTTAAGAGTGATGTGTAATGTTTTCGAGTAATATCACCTGTCTGTAAAAGTGATGTCATATCACATTACATTGGGAAGTGATGTTTTGCGCAAGTCTAATACGAAGTCCCAGAGGCGTTTACGAAGGAGCCGTTCGTATAGTTTGCCTATCGCCGGGAGGAGACTGATGGGGCGGTAACTCGCGGTTTCGTTCTTCGGTTTGCCCGGCTTGTGTATGCCGATAACGTCCGCTGTGCACAGATTAAAAACTTCACATTTTTATATAAAGCCGTTGGTAACAACAATAGCGCGATTCAGAAAACCCAACAGCGCCATCTATTGTTGCACAGTGCAAAGTAGCCAACACGTGTAAAGGAGTCAACATCATTAAGTTCTGATTTCCACGCCGAACTAGTAGATGCGAGAATCAAACCTACTACTACTACTATCCGTCCCCGTTCCCGTTATCTGGGGTCGGGTCTCCTCACGCTACGGCGCCAGGCTGATCTGTTCTAGGTTGTCGGTTTTGGCAATTGGGCTTTCTTAAGGTTTTTTTGTGAGAATCAAACTATTACGAATCGAATTGTCAGTTATAATACTCATTGTAAAAATGAATATTAAAAAAAAACTAATATAAAAGAAAACTAATATTTAAAAAAAAAAGACATGCCCGCTGAGTTTCTTGCTTCTTCTTCTTTGATTTGATTTGATTTACATTAAAACTAAAATTAATTTTTAGCTAGAATTAAACTCCTTTTTCTTATGCATGTTAGTTTTTTTTTTTATTATGAGGGAGCCCGGAGGCCTTTCTAGTTTCACCAGGACAGGTGGGCGAGCAAGGGCTCGGTCAGGAGGTGTGGGATTTGCTAACAGCTGCCCGAGCGCCTTCAAAGGAGACCTAACAACTCAAGAGTAACTGCTTCGCGAATGAATCTACCACCGGATCGGAATCGACGCACGTAAGTATGTCTGTATGTATGTAACAGAAACTTTGAATGTGACTTTGACCCCCCTCAAAATGTCGGATTAACTCAAAATTCGAAGTACCTACCTAGTTATCGCGGACCGACGACAATTCAATATTTTAAAGAGTTAGACTCGTTATTATTTACTTTCGGCAGTCAAAACAACAAATTAATTGGAGCGCCTTCTTTTTTTCGCTTAGCTAATTAGAAATTGTTGTATTTGCGTGAATAAACAATAATGAATAATTATTATTTATGTATGAAAAATAAATAGGAGTTAAAAAAAACACGCTCAGCCCACGCCTTTTATACAATAAATTGATTTATAATGTTTTAGTTGGATTTTCTAGAAAAGCGTGTTTCTTTTTAACCTTTTTTTTTCTTCTTCTTACCTAACGTTTCTAATAATACCTTTCGTTTTCACTGACTAACGTCTAAGAAAGGTTAAAGTCTAAAAACAATTTGAACTCAGTTCCGTAGCTTGAGAAAACAAACATTCCGAACGAGACATTACGAAAATACTAGCTGACCCGGCAAGCGTTGTTTAGTCATTTAAATTATTTCTATGAAAGATAATTGAGACACCGACTGCAGCGCCATCTGCCGGGCTTATTTGTAAATCTAACCTATTCTCGAATCCACCTAAAGGTACACACAGAATTCCATTAAAATCGGTCCAGCTGTTTAGGAGGCGTTCAGTGACAAACACACGCACAGAAGAAATATAATAATATATAATACTAGCTGTACCCGTCCGCTTCGCTGGGCATTTAAAATTAATATTATTATTTCTCGCTCCCATAAAGATTCTCATAATTAACGCCCCCGCATCTGGTGTAGGGAGTCCAACACTCATATAAATATTAGCTTATCCATTAAGTACATGTATTTTCTACATGGATACCAAGTTAATCGGACGCATGGCTCAGTAATTATTACGGAACATCCGTAAAAGCACTGTAGATTTATATATTAGTATAAATATAAATTACGAAAATATGTAGTTTTCACCTTCGATCCATTAACGGTGCTTTTAGGTACCACAAGCACCGGCCACCGCCTTCGCCGAACCCGTCGCTTGCGACGAAAGGTTCGACGAGTGAATTAACCTATAGACACAGCCCACTGAGTTTCTCGCCGGATCTTCTCAGTGGGTCCCGTTTCCGATCCGGTGCTAGATTCTGCGAAGCACTGCTCTTGCAATTTTTTTTTCTTTTTTCTTTTTTTTTCTTTTTATTGCTTATATGGGTGGACAGCTCACAGCCCACCCGGTGTTAAGTGGTTACTGGAGCCCAAAGACATCTACAATGTAAATGCGCCACCCACCTTGAGATATAAGTTCTAAGCTCTCATGTATAGTTACAACGGCTGCCCCACCCTTCAAACCGAAACGCATTACTGCTTCACGGCAGAAATAAGCAGGGTGGTGGCACTACCCGCGCAGACTTACAAGAGGTCCTAGGGGGCTAGGGTCAGTGTTAGCATAACTCTGGTTTGAGCCCCGTGAGCTCACCTACTAGTTAAGGTTACGCTGAAATAACCTCTCAAGGCTCTCAGTTTAAGTAGGAAAAAAATGAAAAATAATTTCATATTTTATTTAATTAACAAAAAACTCATTGGAGCGCATGTTCTGGTTGTGCCGCCACTTGCAGGCCCAGTTCCAGCACGACATCCCGGCCCAGGGCTCGTCCGTGTAGAACACTTGGCCGTTTTGGTACATCTACAAGTTGAAGTGATCATAAGACGATTCTTATAGCTACGGCGTATTTCTGGCGTACGGCCATCATGCATTCCGGCTTGAAGCGTTCCCGCCAGTTGTTATCGGAAAAACAATTATCGATTTTCTTGCATAGGTAAACGAACTGTCTATCCACGTACTGGTAAGTAGTTGCCTGAACCCACAGAGATCATAGGGAGAATGATGGTGACTAACCTCCTTTTGTTTCTTTTTTTTGGCAGGGGGCCGAATGTCATACGAGATATCCCCGCCTAAGGGGCGTACGGGCTATGTGGGACGTGACGATCTGCAGATGTTGGGAGCAGACCACGTCCCAAGCATTTTTCAGGGGTGGTAACAACCCCCTGCGGGCTCTCGGAAATTAAAATGAGTGACTTTGATTTTATTACACTATGCTATTCCTTCGTTATGGAAGTCGTTTCTGAGCACGTGTCCAGTACGTATTTTACGTAGCAGGTCACGGCGACTTATCTTTCAACAGCTCCACGTACACTTGACACTGTTAATAGCCGCTGAAAACTAAGTGAATCCAACCAGATATACTCACGAAAGACAGGTCCGAGCTTTTGTACGTGACTCCGTCGTAGCCGAAGCGGAAAACGAAATTCATTGAAAATATCGAGAAGACGCAGCGGACGTCACTAGTGGCCGGTATGAAATATCTGTACGGGCCGCACCAGTACGACACTTACCCCTTGGCCACAGCCGAGAGCGGTGCGTCGTGAGGCGCGGCAAGCGGGAGCGGCGAAAACAAATGGTAGACAACCTATGAAGTATGCCACAGCTACTGGCGGTGCGTTTTGCGGTGCGTTGCGAGGTGCGGTGAGAGGTGCGTGACATCTGGCGGCGGCGAGCTGCGCCATGTGCGAGTGAAACAAATGTACTAGACAATATGGAGGCGGCCACAGCTCAGAGCGGCGCGCGCGGCGGTGTCGGTGGACGCATTGAGGCATCGCGCGACCGAAACAAATCATTTTGTTTTTACCGCGCGTTGAGCTAATAAAATATAATGGATGTGGAACAATTCATTAGTGAAATACTGAGTAGACCAGAAATATGGATGTTAAAACATCCACATCATAAATATAGGCATGTTATAAAAAAAATGTGGGACGAAATAAAACAACAATTTTCTGGTACTAATGGTTTCCTAGATACTCTTGGATAGGATTATTGAAATAAAATTTGAAATTTGAATTGATTTCATATTCTAGATGCTTGAACCGATGTCGCGTGCTTTTTGTTTGCCTTTACACTTTTCGTAAAAATACGAAATTTATTAGTTAGAATACCAAACGCGTACTGAATTGTGACTCTTGCCCGGGATAATGTTTTGTCAAAAATTATTTGTTCTAAATACGTGCACCTCTGACGCCGCCGCCGTCGCAACTAGTCTAGCTGTGGCATACCCCCGCAAATAGCACCGCTCGCCGCGCCTCGCAACGCACCGCAAAACGCACCGCCAGTAGCTGTGGCCAGGCCCTTAGCTTCCCTTCGTTTGTCGCTAGGGGTAAAAGACTGGCACTAAGCACACAGGAGACATGAGGCTTTTTTAAAAAACATAACGTTTTTTTTTCTATTCTATCTACGCTTGAATGGGCGCACGGGCTCAACCTGAAAAAAAATTCTAACCATGTTATACAGTTTGTATATCAAACCGTTGTGCCCTTCGATCAAAAATAGTAACTAGATAAAGGGATACGTACAAAATTAAAGCAAAAACTGTCCGCGTGAATATATACTTATATAGCTACATTCGTTTACTAACAAACGGAGAAAAAAGTTTTGAAACACTTTTACGTTCAAACTAATAACAACTATGGCACCTAGTAATAAAGTTACAAATCTCCAAAACATTATCTAATACTTGCGATCATTCGTCACATAAAACGAGCAAAGCAATAAATTACTCCTGTCACTTACCAATAAAAAGACATATTTTAAACAACTTTTAATGTTAAATCAATCTTAAGTTGCAACAAATAAAGTAACTTTTCCCTTAATTGTTCTGAGAACTAACATCGTTTTGCTTTATTTATTTTTGCTTCTTGAAATGCCGATTTCTATTTACTACAGGAGGTAAGGGAGTCGCGCTTAACACTAAAATAATTTATTAATGAATTAAAGTAAAAGTTTAGTTGTTTACTTTTTATGTTTTGGAAATGTATGTTTGTTATTATCTATACATTACTTATTATTTTATTAGCGTTACGTTTTTGTGTAATATATATTTTTAAGTTTTCGCGACCAGTGCACATAATAAAACAACGTTTAAACGGTTTCAAGCGTGGTATTTTTATTACAATGTTTCGGCCACGTTTCAGTAGCCGTGAGCACGAAAGGCAAAGATGTCCAGTGTCAATAAGTGGAGATCTTAGCTGGCTCAAAAGTCATCTCTTGTTTCTCTGGCGACAATCGAGATCCATTCTGCACACGTGATTGCTAGGAAAGCTAAAATAAAAATGGAAAGCTAAGTATCTAATGAGAGTCCAACAAACAAACACAAAAGCAGCATTAACCAATTTTAACCAACTAATTTTGAAGTGCGGCTAACAAATTTTAAAAAATTATTACAACAGCGTTTCGGTTTGAAGGGTGGGGCAGCCGTTGTAACTATACTGAGATCTTAGAACTTATATCTCAAGGTGGGTGGCGCATTTACGTTGTAGATGTCCATGGGCTCCAGTAACCACTTAATACCAGGTGGGCTGTGAGCTCGTCCAACCATCTAAGCCGTAAAAAAAAAAAAACACAAATCTACTCCATGCATTTACTGTTCTGTTAAGCAAAAGTTTGTCCATATGTTGGCCGAGCCTTGGCCAACATTTGTAGCGGTGGTTAAAAATCGGTAATTTTGTTCAAATTTTAATATTATTTATAAGTTTAAAGCTTACAATATAGTTTATACTTCATGTACTTACCGAAAGTAAGATATTCCGGCCGTTAAATTGCTTTTTCGGGCCTTATTTTGCAACTTTTTAATACACACTGCGGTATTGTGAGACGGGTTGACATTGGCTGTGTTTGAAGTGAACTAACATTTCAAGTGCGCTGTTATTTGACGAGACGGATTTTATGCACCGACCCGAAATCTAGTTACTATTGTTGATCGAAGGTTGTGCCAGACTTTGTCGAACGCCTTCGCTATATCGAAGAAGAGGGCAACTGTCGGGATGTGTTTCCGCCTATTCAGCCCTAATAAGATGTGCTCCGTGAGGCGGTGCACTTGATGGATGCACGAGTGTTTGGCGCGAAACCCAAATTCCTAAGTTCGGGGGCCCTATGGTCGCCCGGCGTTGCGACCTTTATTTGGATCCCATGCGCGAGGTTACGCGCTTGGGAGTAATTTATCTGGTTGGCCTTAAGGGCCTGGGACACGCCGTTCCACGCGGATTTTTCCCGTAGGATTACCGGCGGGGGCGCGGGTTTAGGCGACGGAGTTGCGCGACGGGGGGAGTCGGGGGAGACTACGACCTTGGGTCGCGACGCGGCCTTGGGCTGCCTCGGTGCCGTGGACGATTCCACGGCGGGGACTTTCGCGGCGGCGGCGATCGGGACTGCGATGCTAAATTGGCCATAATGTCCCCGGGACTTAATGCCACTCGCCAAAAGGGGAAGTCCCCTGAATAAAAGTTTCACCCCCTGCATTGTACCAGCCAGTAGTTCGTGCACAGTTTTTTTTTTTTTTTTTTTTCCCTACCTATGCTGATAGCCTTGAGAGGCTACTTCAGCTTCACCCTAACTTTAGTAGGTGAGCTCGCGGGGCTCAACCGGAGAGTTGCTAACACTGACCCTAGCAAGAGCAGTGCTTCGCTGAATCTACCACCGGATCGGAAACGCGACCCACTGAGAAGATCCGGCGAGAAACTCAGTGGGCTGTGTCTATGGGTTAGTTCGCTCGTCGAGCCCTTCGTCGCAAGCGACGGGTTCGACGAGGACGGTGACCGGTGCTTGTGGTGCCTAAAAGCACCGTTAATGGATCAGGAGGATCCGTAATGACGTGCTTTGGGCGACGTCGACGGTTTACCATTCGGTCTACTGGGTCGGGTATGTAATTTCCAGCGGCTACGATGAGAGGGTTCTCATGTCGTGCCGCCTTCTCAAAATGGCGCAGCGATGCCGACTGTAGATACTTACTAACAGAGTCGAGCTCCAGGTCGTCGTGGAGATCCACATTCCTAAGGAACCAAGGCGCTCCGACGGCTATCCTGCAGAATCGTGATTGAATAACCTGAAGGGATTTCAAGTTGGTGCGGGCTGCGTGAGCGAACACTACGCTTGCATACGTCATGACGGGGCGTATACAAGTTTTGTAGAGAGTTACCTTATTACGGAGGGACAGTTTGCTTCGACAACAAAGCATTGGATAGAGTCGTCCTAGAATAAACGCGGCGCGGTCGCGTACCGTTTTTATATGGGGACGGAATGTCATCCCTCTGTCGAGGGTGACGCCTAGATATTTGACCTTCGAGACCCACGGTATGGGCTGGCCAAAGAGAGTGATGGGACTAACGGCGGAGGTGTTTGCGCGCCTACTACGGAGTGGGATGCTCGAAGTGATGTTCGGAGGGCGACCCCTTTTGAAGAGCACCGCTGCGCTTTTCGTGGGGTTGATGTCTATTCGCCACTTCCGGAACCACTGTCCCATGGTGGCTACTGCGATCTGGAGTCGCCGATGAAGCAGCGACATCTTCCTACACGAGTAGTAGATAGCCGTGTCATCGGCGAAGAGCGCTAGATGGGTCTCCGGAGACCGGGGTATATCATTGATATATAAACTAAATAATAACGGGGAGAGCGCGGAGCCTTGCGGGACTCCGGCAGTCAGTTGACGGGGACGAGAACGAGTTCCCTCTACTCGATATCGAAACGAACGGTTCGACAAGAAGTCTCGTATGATGAGCACGAGTCTGTCTGGCACTCCCATGTTGTACAGTTTATAAATTAAACCGTTGTGCCAGACTTTGTCGAACGCCTTCGCGATGTCGAAGAAGAGGGCGCCGGTCGGGATTTGTTTACGCCTATTTAGTCCTATCAGGATGTGCTCCGTGAGGCGGTGCACTTGTTGTACGCACGAGTGTTTAGAGCGGAATCCGAACTGTTCGTCTATGAGAATTTTGTTCGCGGTAACAAAATCCCAGAGGCGTTTCATAAGGAGCCGTTCGTAAATTTTTCCTATCGTCGGGAGGAGACTAATCGGACGGTAACTAGAAGTTTCGTTTGTCGGTTTGCCCGGCTTATGAATACCGATAACGTCCGCTTCTTTCCACACCGCGGGAAAGATGCAGAGCGTCATAGCGGCATTTAAAATTGTAGCCAACATTGCTATCAGTTGGACTGGCAAAAGTTTTAGCGCGCGGTTGCGGATGCCGTCGGAGCCAGGTGCCTTCCTAGGTTGGAGGTTGTGGACGCGTCTCTAACTTCGTCAGTGGTAATGGGGGGTAACGCGTCCGAGGGCGGCAGGGAAGCTCTGCGCTCGACCTCCCTGTCGACGAACTCGGTGTGTTCGGGGTCCGCGTGTTGAGTGCTGGTGGTGCACTGCTCTTGCAGTGCATCGGCCAGCAACTCTGCCTTGTCATCGTCATCGTAAGCCGGTGATTGGCCTGAGGGGCGTACGAGAGGCGGCATAGTGGCTATAGTTTCGGACTTGAGGGTCCTAGCTAGTCGCCAGTATGCTTGGTGAGTGGGCGCGAGCTCTTCTAAATAACTATCCCAGTTTTCGTTTCGGGCGTCCGAGTCCGGTTTGAATCCGTGGGATATCGATCGTAGGCCCGGATTGCCGCGTTTCTAACTCTTACGAGGTCCCTAAGATCGGGGGAAAGTCTGATGCGGTGGAAGCAGTCCTCCAACTCGACTTGCTTTGAAGATCTTATGATCGCCGTCGAGACGTGATCAGTGAAGATGTTTATGGATTCGACGGTGTCCTCGGGGGATGGAGTTGAATCCGGGCCGCAAGGGAGGATTGGTGGAGCGGTGTCAGCTAAGCACGTGCCCAGCTTCTTCCAATCCACCATGGTCCTCGTATCTGGTTCGCGGTTGAGTGGGCGACCGAGCTGCATGACGACAGGTCGGTGGTCTGAGTCGAGTTCTGACATTGCCTCGATGGAGCGCAAGCGCAGAGTTACGTTCCTCAGCAGTGCCAGATCTATTGTGCTCGGACGACGCGCGGCGTTGTACGGATAGCACGTGGGGGTCGGGGGGTTGAATATCTCGAATGTGA
Organism: Bombyx mori; assembly: GCF_030269925.1. Taxonomy (NCBI): domain Eukaryota; kingdom Metazoa; phylum Arthropoda; class Insecta; order Lepidoptera; family Bombycidae; genus Bombyx; species Bombyx mori. Next base: position 12,967,442 of record NC_085130.1, read on the forward strand.
GGTCGTCTATGAACGCGTCGAGACGCCTACCGTTCACATTCGTGCGATGGCAGTTCCACCTAGTGTGGTGGCAATTTAGATCGCCTGCCAGAATGACCGCGTCCCCCGTACCGAGCAGTGTCTCGAGGTCACTGCTCAGGAGGGGTTTGTCAGGGGGGAGATAAACGGATGCGATGACGATCGGCTGGTGTCCCGTCAGCGCGATGCGGCACACTGACGCCTCGATATGTAAGAGCGAGGGAGTATCGAGAGGGACGCAGTGCAGGGCCCTCCTATAGTAAATGACAGTCCCGCCCTTGCGGGTGGAGAGTCTGTCATTCCTAACCATGACGTAATTCGCGACTTTGGGGTCGCGACGCGAGGGCTTTAGGAAGGTCTCCTGCACCAGAAGGATGTCGATGAGATTGTCGCGAAGAAACTCATATACTTGATCGCGCTGACGCGCGAGTCCGTTAGCATTATAAAATGCTAACTTGAAACTAACTTGAACTAAAATGCTAACTAACGCGGTTTTTCCCTACCGTTGTTGGCCATTGATTACCGGTAATCAAACCAGCGTACGCTGGACGGACTCGATGACGTCCATGTGGTCGAACGTCGCGAAAAGGCGGTCATCGGCCGTGACCGCCCTGCGCATGGCGTCGGCGAATGAGCGCATGCGGTTGATGTTAATCGCTGCGATATAATCGCGCACGATTGAGAAGTCGTTTACGGCAGGGCGCGCGGGGCCGGGGCGAGGCGCGGGACAGGGCGCGGGGCGCGGCGCGAGCAGGGGCTGGGGTGCCGGTGGTTTCCCTGCCAACGTGAGCGGCAGCGGTTTTGCCCACGCGGAGACGGTGGGCACCGGTGCCGGCACGAAGGCAGGTTTCGGCGCGCGGGGCGCCGAAGTCTTTGGGCCGACGGTTTTCGATGGCGCGTTGGCCAGACGCTTCCGCGGGGCCTTGGGGCATCCGCGGTAGTTGGCCGTGTGACCCTGCTTTTGGCAGAGCACACAGCTCGGCGGTTCGGTCGCGGTCTCCTTGACCCGCGAGCAGTCGGCTGTCGCGTGGTCACCGAGGCACTTTACGCACCGCGGACACGCGTGGCAATTGAGCGCGGAGTGGCCATAAAGTTGGCACCTATGGCACTGCCCGGGAGTGCCTTTTTTGTGTGGGGCCTCGACGGTGACCCCTGATAAACCGCAAACGGTGCGGAGGCTTGAGGCAATTCGTTTGTCTTCGGCGGTTGGTTCCAACGCGACGAGAACCATACTATACGGGAACTTGTCCCGGCCGCTGTGCATACGGTGCACACTTACGATCGGGTACGCCTGCCTGATTTAGGGATGTAAACCGGTTCGAAGAAAACCGGAGAAAAACCGGTTTTTATACATACCGATAAATACCGGTTTTTATTTAAGAATACCGGTTTTTACGCTTTACAGTCACAATTCACACCAGTGCTACCAGATCAAATATACAAGCTACAAATATAAAAAAAACCGTGTTTCAGAATCAAATTGCCGTGCATTACATTTAAAAACTACAGTGCAATAACCACAATATGGTTGGTAGACTTTTAGCGTACGAAATGAGGACCGTGACCCAAATATCCACATATCTGCACCCAACACTCAGAAATGGCTTTCGCCAACCAGAGCACATGTTGTCTGCAAAAGAGATGGTGCATCGTGAACTGGGGAATCTTCTTGAAGAATTTTCAACTCTCGCTTTATCATCGGACCGGCCAGAAAAAACCACAAACAATTTTAAAAAGCCTGGTATTCTGGATTTTTTGCATTCGCGAAAACGGGATATTCCGAACGCCACGGCGGCCGCAGTGAATATAGTGCGAATGTATATTGAGGCTGAAGCCGCCACAGTAAACCACACCGAACTTGCTGGCACGTGCTAACATCCAGAAGGAGCAGGCTTCTGAATGACGCAGTGGACCAACTATGCCTCTTACATCAAAATTTTGATTTAATACAATAGTATTAAATCAAAAATAAAAAGCTTTTTATTATTGGATAATATATATGATCATTAAAAGCCTATATAAAATATGCTCACACAATTAATTGTATGAAGAAAACTCTTCGTTTGTACGTAAATTTGTTTTATTTAGTGATTATTTAGCCTTTATGGAAAAAACCTAAAAAATAGACTTGCGCCAAACATCTACTAGAAGTCTCAAAAGTCTAGTAGACTTGCGCAAAACATCACTTCCCAATGTAATGTGATATGACATCACTTCTACAGACAGGTGATATTACTCGAAAACATTACACATCACTCTTAACATTACTCGGTGCGTTCAATAGATACTGTGACGACGAATACATTGTATCTATACACCCGAATCATTACTTAAGTGATGTGTTCATACTTTGTATTGTAATACACTGTTATATTACTTGACAGGGATTGACTTATGTATTTAATAATATAATAATTTTATTTTTTACTTAATATAATTTATTGTGGGATGAACGGATTTCATATGGCGACTTAGACTGCAAATTGAGCTCGACGATAATATACGAGAGCAGTAGACGCATTGTTTCGGCGCGGTCTCCTCAAAATGCATCCAAAGAGGACTGTACTTTCATTTAGACGCCATTCTTTCTTTCACTTATTAAACACGCATTAAAACAAATAATAAAACTATCTTCAAACAAGTGCTTAAGTAATTCAAACACAAAAATTAATATGAAATATTACTAAACAATTACGAGCGACTAGCGATTTTACAAAAGTTGCGAATAAAAAATTAAGTAACTACTTGCGGGGAGCTACCGGCTGGTCCATGAAAAATATCACGGAATAGATAAATAAGGTTGGAATTTTTTTTTTTTTTTTTTTTTTTTTTTCCTACCTAAGCTGATAGCCCTAGCGGCTATTTCAGCGTAACCCTAACTTTAGTAGGTGAGCTCACGGGGCTCAAACCTGACGATGTTGCTAACACGAACCCTAGCAAGAGTCGTGCTTCGCAGAATCTACCACCGGATCGGAAACGCGACCCACTGAGAAGATCCGGCGAGAAACTCAGTGGGCTGTGTCTGAGAGTTAATTTACTCGTCGAGCCCTTCGTCGCAAGCGACGGGTTCGACGAGAACGGTGACCGGTGCTTGAAGTACCTAAAAGCACCGTTAGTGGATCAGGAGGATCCGAGATGACGTGTTTAGGGCGACGTCGACTGCTTTCCATTCTGTCCGCAGGATCGGGAATGTAGTTACCGGCGGCCACGATGAGAGGGTTCTCGTGTCGTGCCGCTTTATCGAAGTGGCGCATGGACGCCGACTGAAGATACTTACTGATGGACTCTAAGTCCAGGTCGTCATGGAGGTCGACGTTCCTGACGAACCACGGGGCTCCGACGGCTATCCTGCAAAAACGGGATTGAATAATTTGAAAGGATTTTAAGTGTATGCGGGCCGCGTGAGCGAACACTACACTTGCATAGGTCATGACGGGGCGTATGCAAGTTTTGTAGAGTGTCACCTTATTTCTAAGGGACATTTTACTTCGCCTACATATCATCGGGTAGAGACGTCCTAGGATGAAGGCGGCACGGTCGCGTACCGTCTTGATGTGGGGGCGGAATGTCATCCTACTGTCGAGGGTGACGCCTAAATATTTGACCTTCGGGGCCCACGGTATGGGCTGGTCGAACATCGTGATTGGGCGAACGGCGGGGGCGGGGGTGTTGACGCGCCTAGTCGGGAGAGGGATGCTCAGCGTGGTGTTCGGAGGGCGACCCCTTTTGAAGAGCACCGCTGTGCTTTTCGTGGGGTTGATGTCGATGCGCCACTTCCGGAACCACTGTCCCATGGTGGTAGCTGCGGTCTGAAGTCGTCGATGAAGCAACGCCTTCTTCCTACACGAGTAGTAGATGGCGGTGTCATCGGCGAAGAGCGCCAGATGGGTCTCCGGAGACCGGGGTATATCATTGATATACAAGCTAAATAGTAACGGGGAGAGGGCGGAGCCTTGCGGGACTCCGGCTGTGACGTGACGGGGTCGGGAACGCGTTCCCTCGACTCGATATCGGAACGAACGGTTCGACAAGTAGTCTCGTATGATGAGCACGAGTCTGTCTGGCACTCCCATGTTATACAGTTTGTATATCAAACCGTTGTGCCAGACTTTGTCGAACGCCTTCGCTATATCGAAGAAGAGGGCTCCTGTCGGAATGGGTTTAAAGGTTGGAAAGGCCTTTGCTCTAATTTTGTATTAGAACCAGTGTCGCCGCTTCATCCCCACTATTTTAATTTCTACACATACACACACTGTGATTACAAGTATTTCGCACACAACAAAAACACCCACACATAAATCTCAGGACAGATATTCGTTCGCAAACTAGCACAAAACACCCGTAGGCATACACACTCACACACGCAAAAAGGCAATAAAAATGTTCATACACGCTAGTGCTTGATAAAATCGATATTCTTTATCGATAAATTATCTGATGAATGAATGGAGAAAATGAAACATGAAATAAATATTGAAAAAAAAAACTATTTTACTTTTATTAATTACAAATAGTCACTGTCGCTGGAATAAAACGTATTTGTTAAGCAGTTGGCGCTTGCTATTAATTGCGAATGAATTTTTCAAAACTAAGTGTATTCTGATTTTTTTTATGATAAAATCATTTTCAGTAAAATGTTTAGAGCAAATAGTACTCGTCTTTGTCTCCAGTTTCCTCTACCTGTCACGTCAATCCATTGTTCCCTGGCGTTAGGTTCTTTAGGAAACCTAAAATTTTTAATTTACTGCATAAGTCAAATAGCATTTTACTTAGATTTTAATACGTCTTAGACAATATAGTAAATACCCGTAAATTAGAGGTCTACATGTCCCTTTATATTATACCTTCACTTTAATTCAATGATAATAATTCAATAATAATAATACATATTTATTTTACTCAAAATACGTCTCACTAAGAATATACTAGGTATCATTAATTAAATATAAAATAATGCAAAAATTATCCATGTCAAATGTAAATATAGTCGAGAATTCTGTCGATGATTTTACCACATGGTCACCTCACTATCGACAAACTGCACGGCCAATCAGGGCAAAGGCCGAAATTTCAAAGATTGAAGTGTAGAGAACGCAATGCATGTAGTACATTGGAAGCTGACTTGGTCATTGCGTTCATTGGGCGAGTACACATCGCGCAATGTATGCTATTTATAACTTGCTGCAATAATATTGTTAATGTTTGGAATTTCATAATGCTCAGTATATTTTTATGTTTTAGACAAATAATATTGTAATTAAATGGTAATTTCGACTTACCGATCGAAAGATATACCTCCTCGCTCTATACTTGAGGTCTGATTTTTTGTTTTACAAGTTATAATTGCACAACACGGCACTATAAAGCGGAGATCTGTTCGCCAAGTAGTCCGAAGCGCACTAAACACGGTGAATGAAAGAATCGGTCGAGTTATGTTTGTTCTATCATAACTGTGGCACGCTTGCCCCGCCTACATTACCATTCCAACCTTATTTATCTATTCCGTGAAAAATATAAACACAAATACCTATATTAAAATTCAGACGTACCATAGGTATAAAAATGTACCTAGCGGCCAGGGCTTACGGTTCAAAATCACTAGGAATAATTCTATGTTACTTGCTCATTTATTTTGCGTAGATCGGTCTGTCTCGCTCGCTCGGTTCCGTTCGTGTATTATAAAGCAACATTACACGACAAAGAAAGAAATATGTCGGGTGATAGCTTCGCTAGAAGTAATAGTGTTCTGTGGGTGATAGTGTGATGTTTGTTTCCTTCGCGTAATGTGTGATGTTGCATTACATCGTATCACTCGCATTACTTACACATGTCTACTCTTAACATTACTCGGTGCGTTCAATAGATACTGTGATGAATACATTGAGTTACATTGTATCTTTACACCCGAATCATTACCTACGTGATGTGTTCATACTTTGTATTGTAATATACTCTTATATTACTTGACAGAGATTGACTTACTTAATAATAATTTTATTTTTCGCTTAATATATTTTCATTCTTCATCGTTCCCTCATCGCTGAGGATTACGACCACATGTGACTTTCCTCCACAGTGTTCAATCATGGGTGGCATGGACCGCATGATATAGACTACCACCAACCGCTTCCTTAACCAGATCTAAGGATCTGGCTGGTGTTTGGCAAGGCGCGTTTGCCCTGTATGCGACCCGCAATTATAAGCTTCTATAATTCATGTTTGGGAGACCGCATGATGTGTCCGGAGAAGCCCATAACACGTTCCCGGCAGATGCTAGAGAGCCTTTTTTGGGTGTTTAGCTCTATTAGGATGGACTCGTTAGTTCTTATGGCAGTCCATGGTATTCGTACCATCCTCCGCCACACCCACATTTCAAAGGCATCGATCTTTTTGCCATCGCGGCTTTTCGTGCACCATGTCACCGCTCACCGTGCACCATGTCAAGAGCCATCAAGGTACAGATTTTGTATCAGTAGTGTAAGATGAGGAGGAACGCATATTAATCAAAACATCAAACATGGTATTCCATTAAACACAATCAAACGCCTTCACTTAATATAATTTATGTAGCAAATATTACGTGATACAATAATTAATTAGTAAATAAAATTAATGTATTTTTAATTATGTAAATATAGTTTATTTCCCTTCATACTTAGGCCCCAGTACTTGAATATAGACAGAATAAGCGAGTTTACGTCACTTTACCGACATAGTTGTAACTGTTAAAAGGGACACACCAGGCTTAGGACTGGCAAACTTCTATAATTCTATATGAAGTTTGGCGTATTTAAAAATCAAGTTATTTACAATATTTACAGTGGTCATAATTACATAATACAGTGGTACTATTTACATCTTATCCTATTCATAGATTTATATACATTTTTTAAAGCGTTTTTGTTTTTTTTTGTTTTAAATAATCAATAGTTTGTTATAATTATGTACATTAATTGTTTTAAGTATACATATTTTAATAAAATCAGCAATTACAGCTAATAAACATTAGCTGACTTAATTTTTTTGTTTTGAGTCGTGTTCTCCTTTCATTTAGGGTTAGACCGGCTTTGGAAAACACGCGTTCGCATGGCACTGAAGTTGCTACAATATTAAGCCTTTTCAGCATAAATGAATAAAGACGGGGATATACTGCCTTGCGATCCTTCCACCACTTGAGAGGATTTTCGTGCCTCTTGATTAAAGGTTCGAGCATATATTTGTCGAATTCGACTATACCAGCTGCTACTGGATTTTCAGGTACCAGTTTTGAAACCTCGGTATCAAAATCTTCCCAGATAGATTTTACAATAGATGACCGAGTCGTCATTTGCCTCTCTTCAACAGGCACTACCACGCTTGAATTATCAATAGCACCTATTTTTAATTTTAGTTGAGCTGCAGCCCTTTCATAGTTCCTAACACTGCTGAACCCATTTTTTTTAAATCTAGGGTCCAAGATAGTTGCTTCACTGAGCAGTACATTGCTTTCTATATCGTGAAACCGTTGCGTCATTTGTAAGGCTAATGATTTTATCAATTCTTGAATAGGTGCAAGAGTTTCCTCAGTGCACTTCTCGATCTGTTTATTTATTAACTTACAATACACGATGACCTTCGAAGCCGTTACGTATTCTTCGCCACTTATCTCTTTAGTAACCTCATAGAATATATTTAATAAAGGAATAGATTTTTCAATAATAGTCCAGTCATCTTGGGAAAGCGACAGGTCATTCCTCATAAGGGCCAGTGTAGCAATTACAGCATTTTTTATTTTAACTATCCTGTGCAGCATGTCATATGTGGAATTCCACCGAGTGATGACGTCTTGTTTTAATTTAAGGGGCTCAAGCTCCATTTGCTGTTGTATTTCTTTTAATTTTTTAGCTCCAGGTGAACTTCGATGAAAATATTCCACTACGTGTTTGACTTTAATTATTGTCTCCTCTATTTTAATAATACTCGCTTGCATAACTAAATTTAAAGAGTGCGCGAAGCATCTAATTGTACGCCAACCACCAAGTTGCACTGCGCCGACAATATTTGCAGCATTATCGCTGACCACCGCACCTATTCTTCGGTCAATACCCCACTCAATAAACTTTTCTTGTAGAAAATCTTTTAAATTTATGCTCGTGTGCCTTTCCTCAAGATTTATGCAACCAATCATGACAGAACATATTTGGTCTATTTCATGATCTATAAAATGGGCCGTGATAGCAATATAGCCGTCATTAACAATTGAGGGCCAACCATCTGTTGTTATACAGACGGCTGTTGCCTTAGTGATATGAAATTTGGCAGACTCAAGGACTTTGTTATATACCTTTGGTAGTAAGCTTTCGGACAATGTTTTTCGCGTCGGCAATGTGTACCCTGGGTTTAACATTTCTACAAACTTACGGAATTCTTTTTCATCTAACATACGTAAGGCATGGTATCCCTTCGCGATCATCCTTACTAGTTGATCATCGAGCTGCTGTAATTTATGTTGAGGTAGTGGTTTTTTAATAACTACATAGTCCTTAATAGATGGCATGTTCTCTCTGCTAGTACTGGCAGTTCCAGTGGTGGTGGTAACGGTCATAGCATTTGTGGCGAAAGTTGGTCGACTACAAGTTTCACCACATGTGACTTCCTGCACAGCCGGCTTGCCCGATGTTGCCGAGATATCTTCTACACTGAGAGTTCCTTGCCTTTCAACTTTAATATTTACTGTGGGATGAACGGATTTCATATGGCGACTTAGACTGCCAATTAAGCTCGACGATAATGTTAATATCCGAGAGCAATAGACGCATTTCGCCTTTTTCGGCGCGGTCTCCTCAAAATGCGTCCAAAGAGGACTGTACTTTCTTTTAGACGCCATTCTTTCTTTCACTTATTAAACACGTATTAAAACAAATAATAAAACTATCTTCAAAGAAGTGCTTAAGTAATTCAAACACAAAACTAAAATGAAATATTATTAGAACAATTACGAGCGACTAGCGATTTTACAAAAGTTGCGAATAAAAAATTAAGTAACTACTTGCGGGGAACTACCGGCTCGCCGCATGAAAAATATAAATACAAATACTTAAATTAAAATCCAGACGTACCTTAGATATAAAAATGTACCTAGCGGCCAGGGCATACGGTTCAAAATCATTAGGAATAATTCCGTGTCGCTCGCTCATTTATTTTGCGTAGTCAAGCCATCGCGTTGCAGCGGCGGTCGGTCTGTCTTGCTCGCTCGGGTCCGTTCGGGTCTTCGATCAACAATAGTATTATAATCCTATTGTTGATCGAAGGTTCGGGTATTAAGTAGACATGTGTAAGTAATGCGAGTGATATTACTCGGGTAATATTACCCTACGATGTAATGCAACATCACACATTACGCGAAGGAAACAAACATCACACTATCACCCAACATGTTTCTTTCTTTGTCGTGTAATGTTGCTTAATACACGAACGGAACCGAGCGAGGGAGACAGACCGATCGACGCAAAATAAATGAGCAAGCGACACGGAATTATTCCTAGTGATTTTGAACCGCATGCCCTGGCCGCTAGGTACATTTTTATACCTATGGTACGTCTGAATTTTAATATAGGTATTTGTGTTTATATTTTTCATGCGGCCAGCCGGTAGTTCCCCGCAAGTAGTTCTTAATTTTTTATTCGCAACTTTTGTAAAATCGCTAGTCGCTCGTAATTGTTTAGTAATATTTCATATTAATTTTTGTGTTTGATTTGAATTACTTAAGCACTTGTTTGAAGATAGTTTAATTATTTGTTTTAATGCGTGTTTAATAAGTGAAAGAAATAACGGCGTCTAAATGAAAGTACAGTCCTCCTTGGATGCACTTTGAGGATATCGCGTCGAAACAATGCATCTACTGCTCTCGTATATTAACATTATTGTCGAGCTCAATTTGCAGTCTAAGTCGCCATATGAAATCCGTTCATCCCACAATAAATTATATTAAGTAAAAAATAAAATTATTATATTATTAAGTAAGTCAATCTCTGTCAAGTAATATAACAGTGTATTACAATGCAAAGTTCATACTTTGTATTGTAATACACTACTGTAATGACACACCCGAATCATTACCTAAGTGATGTGTTGATACACATCACTTAAGTAATGATTCGGGTGTATAGATACAATGTATTCGTCGTCACAGTATCTATGTGTGTGTAATGTGTGTAATGTTTAGACATGTGTAAGTAATGCGAGTGATATTACTCCGGTAATATTACCCTACGATGTAATGCAACATCACACATTACGCGAAGGAAACAAACATCACACTATCACCCAACATGTTTCTTTCTTTGTCGTGTAATGTTGCTTAATACACGAACGGAACCGAGCGAGCGAGACAGACCGATCGACGCAAAATAAATGAGCAAGAGACACGGAATTATTCCTAGTGATTTTGAACCGTATGCCCTGGCCGCTAGGTACATTTTTATACCTATGGTACGTCTGAATTTTAATATAGGTATTTGTGTTTATATTTTTCATGCGGCCAGCCGGTAGTTCCCCGCAAGTAGTTACTTAATTTTTTATTCGCAACTTTTGTAAAATCGCTAGTCGCTCGTAATTGTTTAGTAATATTTCATATTAATTTTTGTGTTTGATTTGAATTACTTAAGCACTTGTTTGAAGATAGTTTTATTATTTGTTTTAATGCGTGTTTAATAAGTGAAAGAAATAACGGCGTCTAAATGAAAGTACAGTCCTCCTTGGATGCACTTTGAAGATATCGCGCCGAAACAATGCATCTACTGCTCTCGTATAATATATTAATTAACATTATTGTCGAGCTCAATTTGCAGTCTAAGTCGCCATATGAAATCCGTTCATCCCACAATAAATTATATTAAGTAAAAAATAAAATTATTATATTATTAAGTAAGTCAATCTCTGTCAAGTAATATAACAGTGTATTACAATACAAAGTTCATACTTTGTATTGTAATACACTACTGTAATGACACACCCGAATCATTACTTAAGTGATGTGTTGATACACATCACTTAGGTAATGATTCGGGTGTATAGATACAATGTATTCGTCGTCACAGTATCTTTTGAACGCACCGAGTAATGTTAAGAGTGATGTGTAATGTTTTCGAGTAATATCACCTGTCTGTAAAAGTGATGTCATATCACATTACATTGGGAAGTGATGTTTTGCGCATGTCTAGTAATGTTTTCGAGTAATATCACCTGTCTGTAAAAGTGATGTCATATCACATTACATTGGGAAGTGATGTTTTGCGCAAGTCTAATGTGAAATGTTTTCGAGTAATATCACCTGTCTGTAAAAGTGATGTCATATCACATTACATTGGGAAGTGATGTTTTGCGCAAGTCTAGTGCGCTGGACGGACTCGATGACGTCTATGTATTCGAACGTCGCGTATAGGCGGTCTTCGGCCGTGACCGCTCGGCGTATGGCGTCGGCGAATGAACGCATGCAGTCGATGTTTATCACGGCGATGTAGTCGCGAATAATCGAAAAGTCGTATTGCACAGCACAAGAAACTTCACATTTTTATATAAAGCCGTTGGTAGCAACAATAGCGCGATTCAGAAAAACCTAACAGCGCCATCTATTGTTGCACAGTGCAAAGTAGCCAACACGTGTAAAGGAGTCCACATCATTAATTTCTGATTTCCACCCCGAACTAGTAGCTGCGAGAATCAAACCTACTACTACTACTATCCGTCCCCGTTCCCGTTATCTGGGGTCGGGTCTCCTCACTCTACGGCGCCAGGCTGATCTGTTCTGGGTTGTCGGTTTTGGCAATTGGGCTTTCTTAAGGTCTCTTTGTGAGAATCAAACCATTACGAATCAAATTGTCACGTTATAATACTCATTGTAAAAATGAATATTTAAAAAAAAACTAACATAATAGCTTTTATATTGTACACTATTCCCCTCTTATACATCGTATTTCTCTCTGCTAATGGTTTGCTGGAAGAAAACTAATGAATGAGTTAAGCTCGCCTTTGTACATAGTATTTAGACATTCTTTAAATCTATTTTGATTGTATTTTCTTTGTGTGTACAATAAGCATAAAATAAAATAAAATAAATAAATAAAACTAATATTTTAAAAAAAAAACATGCCCGCTGAGTTTCTTACCAGTTCTTCTCAGGACGGAGGCTAGTTCTTGTGAATTGGCGGTAGTTCTTTTGACGTTCAACAAGTATGTACTTTCATTTATGTTGAATAAAAAAAAAAAATTGATTAAAAAAAAAATTACTTAATTTAAAAAAAATTGATTTGATTTGATTTGATTTACATTAAAACTAAAACTAATTTTTTAGCTAGAATTAACCCCCTTTTTCTTACGCATGTTAGTTTTTTTATGATGAGGGATTACTGGTGGTCCGGAGGCCTTTCTAGTTTGACCAGGACAAGTGGGCGAGCAATAACTCAGCCAGGAGGTGTGGGATTTGCTAACAGCTGCCCGAGCGCCTTCAAAGGAGACCTAACAACTCAAGAGTAACTGCTTCGCGAATGAATCTACCACCGGATCGGAATCGACGCATGCTAGTATGTATGTAACAGAAACTTTGAATGTGTTTTGAACCCCCTCAAAATGTCGGATTAACTCAAAATTCGAAGTACCTACCTAGTTATCGCGGACCGACGACAATTCAATATTTTAAAGAGTTAGACTCGTTATTATTTACTTTCGGCAGTCAAAACAACAAATTAATTGGAGCGCCTTCTTTTTTTCGCTTAGCTAATTAGATATTGTTGTATTTGCGTGAATAAACAATAATGAATAATGTACGTATGAAAAAAAAATTGGAGTTAAAAAAAAACACTCAGCCCACGCCTTTTTTACAATAAATTGATTTATAATGTTTTAGTTGGATTTTCTAGAAAAGCGTGTTTTTTTAACCTTTTTTTTTTCTTCTTACCTATCGTTTCTAATAATACCTTTCGTTTTTACTGACTAACGTCTAAGAAAGGTTAAAGTCTAAAAGCAATTTGAACTCAGTTCCGTAGCTTGAGAAAACAAACATTCCGAACGAGACATTACGAAAATAGTAGCTGACCCGGCTTTTTTTTTTTCCTACCTAAGCTGATAGCCCTAGGGGCTATTTCAGCGTAACCCTAACTTTAGTAGGTGAGCTCACGGGGCTTAAGCCTGATGACGTTGCTAACACGAACCCTAGCAAGAGCCGTGCTTCGCAGAATCTACCACCGGATCGGAAACGCGACCCACTGAGAAGATCCGGCGAGAAACTCAGTGGGCTGTGTCTGAGAGTTAATTTACTCGTCGAGCCCTTCGTCGCAAGCGACGGGTTCGACGAGAACGGTGACCGGTGCTTGAAGTACCTAAAAGCACCGTTAGTGGATCGGGAGGATCCGAGATGACGTGTTTTGGGCGACGTCGATTGCTTTCCATTCGGTCCGCAGGATCGGGAATGTAGTTACCGGCGGCCACGATGAGAGGGTTCTCGTGTCGTGCCGCTTTATCGAAGTGGCGCATGGACGCCGACTGAAGATACTTACTGATGGACTCTAAGTCCAGGTCGTCATGGAGGTCGACGTTCCTGACGAACCACGGGGCTCCGACGGCTATCCTGCAGAAACGGGATTGAATAATTTGGAATGATTTTATGTGTATGCGGGCCGCGTGAGCGAACACTACACTTGCATAGGTCATGACGGGGCTTATGCAAGTTTTGTAGAGTGTCATCTTATTTCTAAGGGACATTTTACTTCGCCTACATATCATCGGGTAGAGACGTCCTAGAATGAAGGCGGCACGGTCGCGTACCGTCTTGATGTGAGGGCGGAATGTCATCCTACTTTCGAGGGTGACGCCTAAATATTTGACCTTCGGGGCCCACGGTATGGGCTGGTCGAACATCGTGATTGGCGTGAGTGGCGGGGGCGGAGGTGTTGATGCGCCTAGTCGGGAGGGGGATGCTCAGCGTGGTGTTCGGAGGGCGACCCCTTTTGAAGAGCAACGCTGTGCTTTTCGTGGGGTTGATGTCGATGCGCCACTTCCGGAACCACTGTCCCATGGTGGTAGCTGCGGTCTGAAGTCGTCGATGAAGCAACGCCTTCTTCCTACACGAGTAGTAGATGGCGGTGTCATCGGCGAAGAGCGCCAGATGGGTCTCCGGAGACCGGGGTATATCATTGATATACAAACTAAATAGTAACGGGGAGAGGGCGGAGCCTTGCGGGACTCCGGCTGTGACGTGACGGGGCCGGGAACGCGTTCCCTCGACTTGATATCGGAACGAACGGTTCGACTAGTAGTCTCGTATGATGAGCACGAGTCTGTCTGGCACTCCCATGTTATACAGTTTGTATATCAAACCGTTGTGCCAGACTTTGTCGAACGCTTTCGCTATATCGAAGAAGAGGGCTCCTGTCGGAATGGGTTTCCGCCTATTCAGCCCTAGTAAGATGTGCTCCGTGAGGCGGTGCACTTGATGGACGCACGAGTGTCTGGCGCGGAATCCAAACTGCTCGTGTATGAGAATTTTATTCGCGGATACGAAGTCCCAGAGGCGTTTACGAAGGAGCCGTTCGTATAGTTTGCCTATCGCCGGGAGGAGACTGATGGGGCGGTAACTCGCTGTTTCATTTTTCGGTTTGCCCGGCTTGTGTATGCCGATAACGTCAGCTTCTTTCCACGCCGCGGGAAAGATGCAGTTCGTCATAGCAGCATTTAAAATGGTGGCCAACATCGTTATCAATTGGGCTGGTAACAATTTAAGCGCGCGGTTGCGGATGCCGTCGGAGCCGGGAGCTTTCCGTGGTTGTAGGCTATCGATCGCCTCCTTAACCTCGGAAGTGGTAATGGGGGGTAACGCGTCCGAGGGCGGCAGGGAAGCTTAGCGCTCGACCTCCCTGTCGACGAACTCGGTGTGTTCGGGGTCCGCGTGTTGAGTGCTGGTGGTGCACTGCTCTTGCAGTGCATCGGCCAGCAACTCTGCCTTGTCATCGTCATCGTATGCCGGTGATTGGCCTGAGGGGCGTACGAGAGGCGGCATAGTGGCTATAGTTTCGGACTTGAGGGTCCTAGCTAGTCGCCAGTATGCTTGGTGAGTGGGCGCGAGTTCTTCTAAATAACTATCCCAGTTTTCGTTTCGGGCGTCGCTTAAGCGGGATTTGACCTCCCGCTGTAAGCGACGCATCCGAGTCCGGTTTGAATCCTCGTATCTGGTTCGCGGTTAAGTGGGCGACCGAGCTGCATGACGACAGGTCGGTGGTCTGAGTCGAGTTCTGACATTGCCTCGATGGAGCGCAAGCGCAGAGTTACGTTCCTCAGCAGTGCCAGATCTATTGTGCTCGGACGACGCGCGGCGTTGTACGGACAGCACGTGGGGGTCGGGGGATTGAATATCTCGAATGTGAGGTCGTCTATGAACGCGTCGAGACGCCTACCGTTCATATTCGTGCGATGGCAGTTCCACCTAGTGTGGTGGCAATTTAAATCGCCTGCCAGGATGACCGCGTCCCCCATACCGAGCAGTGTCTCGAGGTCACTGCTCAGGAGGGGTTTGTCAGGGGGGAGATAGACGGATGCGATGACGATCGGCTGGTGTCCCGTCAGCGCGATGCGGCACACTGACGCCTCGATATGTAAGAGCGAGGGAGTATCGAGAGGGACGCAGTGCAGGGCCCTCCTATAGCAAATGACAGTCCCGCCCTTGGGGGCGGAGAGTCTGTCATTCCTAACCATGACGTAATTCGCGACTTTGGGGTCGCGACGCGAGGGCTTTAGGAAGGTCTCCTGCACCAGAAGGATGTCGATGAGATTGTCGCGTAGAAACTCATAAACCTAGTCGCGCTGACGCGCGAGTCCGTTAGCATTGTAGAATGCTAACTTCAAAGAATGGGGTTTTAGTCTCGCGTTGTACGCCATCGATTACCGGTAATTAAACCAGCCTGCGCTGGACGGACTCGATGACGTCCATATGATCGAACGTCGCGTATAGGCGGTCATCGGCCGTGACCGCCCTGCGCATGGCGTCGGCGAACGAACGCATGCGGTCGATGTTTATCGCGGCGATGTAGTCGCGTATGATCGAGAAGTCGTTTATGGGGGCGCGTGCGGGACCGAGCGCGGGCGCGGGGGCGGGGCGCGGCGCGAGTAGAGGTTGCGGCGCGTACCGCGGTTGGGGTGCCGGTGTCGTTCCTGCCTTCGTGAACGGCAACGTTTTCGCCCACGCGGAGACGGTGGGCACCGGAGCCGGTACGAAAGCCGGTTTCGGCGCACGGGGCGCCGAAGTCTTTGGGCCAGCGGTTTTGGGGGGCGCGTTGGCCGGGCGCTTCCGTGGAGCCTTGGGGCATCCGCGGTAGTTGGCCGTGCGACCCTGCTTACGGCAGAGTACACAGCTCGGCAGCTCCGTCGCTGTCTCCTTAACGCGCGGGCAGTCTATGGTCGCGTGATCCTCTAAACATTTTACGCAACGCGGTCGCGCGTTGCAGTTACGTGCTGAGTGCCCGTACAGCTGGCAACGGTGGCACTGCCCGGGAGCACCACGTTTGTAGGGGGCCTCTACGGTGACCCCCGATAAGCCGCACACGGTGCGGAGACATGAGGCAATTTTCTTGCCCTCCGGTGTGGGTTCCAGTGCTACGAGCACCATATCGTACGCGAATTTGTCGCGCCCGCTGTGCATCCGGTGCACACTTATAACGGGGTAGGACTGACCTACCAGGTCATTCTTAATTTGCTCGACGTCGAGCTCTTTCGGGACTCCGCGTATTACGACGCGGAGTTCACGCTCCTCCTGGAGCGCATAGGTGTGATAACCTATGCGTTCCTTGCGGAGATATGCGGTCAACGACCTATGGTCGTCGGATGTTTCTACATATATTAAGTGTATAATCTATGGTTTCTACCTTGATCTGAATTCCATGCGGGATATTCCTCACATGGATGACATTGATCTTTTGGGCCTTAAGGGCCAGGGACACGCGATCCCACGACGATTTCTCCCGCAGGATGACCGGCGGCGGCGCGGCGAGTCCGGGGTCATAACGGTCTTTGGCCGCGACGCGTTCGCGGCTTTGGGTTGCTTTGGCGCCGTGGGCGGATCCACGGCGCGGGCGCGTTTTTTGCCGCGCGCGACGGTGGTGAACCCTTCCGAGGTTCCCGGTTGGGGACTCGCGGCGGACTCGTACTCCATTTCCGACGCGGAGTCGGAGTCGGAGCTAGCGGCTACGGAGGACGCGATCGACACGGGCGCGGGGGTTAGGGTGGAGGGCGACAGTGGCGAGTCGCGGAGTACCGGCGCGGGGAGCGACAGCAGTGAGTCGCGTAGTGCCGGCGCGTCAAGGCCGGCCTTGTAGGCCTCGAAACGCGAGATTATATCCGGAAAGAAGTCGCGGACGAATTTGAAGAATAGCGCGCCGTTAGCGTCACTCATGGTGTTTGAGTGCCCGGGGGGTGGCGTCCCCGGGACTTAAAGCAAACTCGCCGAAAAGCTTGTCCCCTGAATGGGAATTATACACCCCTGCGCTGTATCAGCTACAAGGGGGGGGGGGTGCCCATGCCGTGAGAACCGCTTTTTTTTTTTTTTTTTTTTTTCCTACCTATGCTGATAGCCTTGAGAGGCTATTTCAGCGTACCCTAGCTTGTGTAGGTGAGCTCGCGGGGCTCAAACCCGAGAATTGCTAACACCGCCCTAGCAAGAGCAGTGCCTCGCAGAATCTACCACCGGATCGGAAGCGCGACCCACTGAGAAGATCCGGCGAGAAACTCAGTGGGCTGTGTCTGTGGGTTAATTCGCTCGTCGAGCCCTTCGTCGCAAGCGACGGGTTCGGCGAGGACGGTGACCGGTGCTTGTATTGCCTAAAAGCACCGTTAATGGATCAGGAGGATCCGTGATGACGTGCTTTGGGCGACGTCGACGGTTTACCAAACGGTCTACAGGATCGGGTATGTAGTTTCCGGCGGCCACGACAAGAGGGTTCTCATGTCGTGCCGCCTTCTCAAAGTGGCGCAGCGATGCCGACTGTAGATACTTACTGACGGGGTCGAGCTCCAGGTCATCGTGGAGGTCCACGTTCCTCTGGAACCATGGTGCTCCGACGGCTATCCTGCAGAATCGGGATTGTATAACCTGAAGGGGTTTCAAGTTGGTGCGGGCCGCGTGAGCGAACACTACGCTTGCATACGTCATGACGGGGCGTATGCAAGTTTTGTAGAGGGTTACCTTGTTACGGAGGGACAGTTTGCTTCGTCTACAAAGCATTGGGTAGAGTCGTCCTAGTATAAACGTGGCGCGATCGCGTACCGTTTTTACGTGGGGACGGAATGTCATCCCTCTGTCGAGGGTGACGCCTAGGTATTTGACCTTCGGGGCCCACGGTATGGGCTGGTCAAAGAGAGTGATGGGGCTAACGGCGGAGGTGTTTTCGCGCCTATTGGGGAGTGGGGTGCTCGAAGTGGTATTCGGAGGGCGACCCCTTTTGAATAGCACCGCTGTGCTTTTCGTGGGGTTAATGTCTATTCGCCACTTCCGGAACCACTGTCCCATGGTGGTTACTGCGGTCTGGAGTCGCCGATGAAGCAACGACATCTTCCTACACGAGTAGTAGATAGCCGTGTCATCGGCGAAGAGCGCTAGATGGGTCTCCGGAGACCGGGGTATATTGTTGATATACAAACTAAATAGTAACGGGGAGAGTGCGGAGCCTTGCGGGACTCCGGCAGTCAGATGACGGGGACGAGAACGAGTTCCCTCTACTCGATATCGAAACGAACGGTCCGACAAGAAGTCTCGTATGATGAGCACGAGTCTGTCTGGCACTCCCATGTTGTACAGTTTGTAGATCAAACCGTTGTGCCAGACTTTGTCGAACGCCTTCGCTACATCGAAGAAGAGGGCGCCGGTCGGGATTTGTTTACGCCTATTTAGCCCTATTAAGATGTGCTCCGTGAGGCGGTGCACTTGTTGTACGCACGAGTGTTTGGCGCGGAATCCAAACTGCTCGTCTATTAGAATTTTATTCGCGGTAACGAAGTCCCCAGAGGCGTTTCCGAAGGAGCCGTTCGTAAATTTTGCCTATCGCTGGGAGGAGACTAATCGGTCGGTAACTAGCGGTTTCATTATTCGGTTTGCCCGGCTTGTGTATACCGATAACGTCCGCTTCTTTCCATACCGCCGGAAAGATGCAGTGCGTCATAGCGGCATTTAAGATGGTAGCCAACATTGTTATCAGTTGGACTGGTAAGAGTTTTAACGCGCGGTTGCGGATGCCGTCGGAGCCGGGTGCCTTCTTAGGTTGAAGGTTGTCTATTACTTCTCTAACTTCGTCAGAGGTAATGGGGGGTAACGCGTCCGAGGGTGGCAGGGAAGCTCTGCGCTCGACCTCCCTGTCGACTGCCTCGGTGTGTTCGGGGTCCGCGTATTGAGTGCTGGTGGTGCACTGCTCTTGCAGTGCATCGGCCAGCAACTCTGCCTTGTCATCGTCATCGAAAGCCGGTGGTTGGCCTGAAGGGCGTACGAGAGGAGGCATAGTAGCGGTAGTTTCGGACTTGAGAGTCCTTGCTAGTCGCCAGTATGCTTGATGAGAGGGCGCGAGTCCTTCTAAGTAACTATCCCAATTCTCATTTCGGGCGTCGCTTAGGCGAGATTTTACATCCCGCTGTAGACGACGCATCCGAATCCGGTTTGAGTGCGTGGGAAGTTGATCGTAGGCCCGGATTGCCGCGTTTCTAACTCTTAGGAGGTTCCTAAGTTCGGGGGACAGTCTGATGCGGTGGAAGCTATCCTCCACATCGACTTCTTTTGAGGATCTTATGATCGCGGAAGAGATGTGATCCGTGATGATGTTTATGGATTCGACTGTGTCCTCGGGGGATGGAGTTGAATCCGGGCCGCAGGGGAGGATTGGTGGAGCGGCATCGGCTAAGCATTTGCCCAGCTTCTTCCAGTCCACCATGGTCCTCGTAGCTGTGACTGGGTTGTGGGGGCGACCGAGCTGCATAACGACAGGTCGGTGGTCTGAGTCGAGCTCTGACATTGCTTCGATGGAACGCAAGCGCAGAGTTACGTTCCTCAGCAGTGCCAGGTCTATAGTGCTCGGACGGAGCGCGATGTTATACGGATAACATGTTGGAGTTGGGGGACCGACTACTTCAAAGGTAAGGTCATCTATAAACGCGTCGAGACGCCTACCGTTTATGTTTGAACTGTGGCAGTTCCACCTAGTGTGGTGGCAATTTAAATCGCCTGCCAGGATGACGGAGTCTCCCATGCCGAACAGTGACTCGATGTCACTGCTCAGAAGGGGCTTGTCCGGGGGGAGATAAACGGATGCGATGACGATCGGCTGGTGTCCCGTCAGCGAGATACGGCACACTGACGCCTCGATATGTGAGAGCGAGGGGGTATCGAGAGGGACAACGTGCAGGGCCCGCCTATAGTAAATGGCAGTCCCGCCTTTGGAGGCGGTGAGTCTGTCATTCCTAACCATGACGTAATTCGCGACTTTCGGGTCGCGACGCGAGGGCTTCAGGCAGGTCTCCTGCACTAGCAGAATATCTACAAGATTGTCGCGGAGGAATTCGTAAATTTGATCGCGTTGTCGCGCGAGTCCGTTAGCATTGTAGAATGCTAACGTAAGGGAATATGGTTTCTCTCTATCGTTTTGCGCCATTGATTACCGGTGATTTTAGAAAGTACGGGCCACGGACTCGTAAACGTCCATGTATTCGAACGCGGCCGCGAGCCGTTGTTCGGGGTTTACCGCCCTTCGCATCGCGTCTGCGAACGATCGCAGACGGTCGAAGTTGACCGCCGTGACGAAGTCGCGCACGAGCGTGAAGTCGTTGACGGCTGAGGGTTGCGGGGGACGGTACGCGGGCGCGGGGGGAGGTGCGAGCAGGGGCTGCGGCGCGGGACGTGCCGCGAGCGGGGGCTGGGGTGCGGTTTGTGTTCCCGACCTCGTATACGGCAGCGGTTTGTTCCACGCCGAGAAGGTGGGAACCGCAGCCGGTACGAAGGCGGGTTTCGGTGCTGAAGGCACCGAAGTCTTTGGGCCGACGGTACGGGGGGCTGGGTGGGTCGGACGTTTTCGCGGAGCCCTAGGACATCCACGGTAATTCGCGGGGTGCCCTTGCTTAAGGCATAGGACACAGCTTGGAGGTTCGGTCGCGGTTTCCCTAACTCGCGAGCAATCTACCGTGGCGTGATCGCCGAGACACTTCACGCAGCGGGGGCGCGCGTGGCAATTCCGAGCCGAGTGGCCATATAATAATAATAATAATAATAACTCTTTATTTATATAACACCTTAATATGTACACAGTAAAGTAATAAAACAAAAGTCGGTATATAAATCGGCGGCCTTATCGCTGAAAGCGATCTCTTCCAGGCAACCTTGCAGGGAGAGGAATAAGTTAACTGGACGGTGCTATATCTTAATAAACTTACATAAAAATATATACTTAAATACACATGTGAAAAATAAATACCATATAAGATAAACTTACATACGATTAAATACAAATAAATACTAAAAATATACAAGATAAAATACAAAAGAAGTAGAAACTTATACAGCTATATCATAGAAGCAAAGTAGTGCGATTTCAATCTGGACTTGAAAATTTCCGGCGAGGACGATTGTTTAACGCTTAAAGGTAACGCATTCCATAAACGGACAGCTTCAACCGCAAAGGAATGGTCATAAAATGACGTCCCGTGAGCCGGAAACTTCAGCATTAAATTCTCCGATGACCTGAGTGAATGAGAGCTTGCAGTATGTAGGAAATCAAAACGTTCCTGAAGGTAGCGCGGGGACGAGGAATTAAACAGGACACTGTAAAGAAGAGACAATATATGAACATTCCGGCGATAACGAATAGGAAGCCACTTGAGCTTAACTCGATACTCAGAGACGTGGTCATATTTGCGTAAACCAAATATAAACCTTATGATAAAATTTTGAAGCCGCTCAAGTTTATTTAGCTGGGCCTCGGTTAGATCAAGATAGCTGGCGTCGGCATAATCAATAATGGGGAGTAACAGAGACTGTGCAAGTGCAATTTTAGTAGATGTTGGAAGAAAATTACGCAACCTACGTAAGGAACCTGCAGAGGAAAATAGTTTGCGACTGACTGACACCAGTTGTGGTCTCCATGACAAACTGCGGTCAATGATAACACCAAGATTTTTAACGGTGTCACTAAACGGGATGGTTATCCCGTCAAGAGACAATTGGGGCAGATGTGTCCACTCTATCTTACTGCATGTCCTTTGGCTGCCAACAATTATACACTGCGTTTTTGTTGGATTCAGTTTAAGGCCGTACGCGTTACTCCACTCAGATAAGACGCGTAAGTCGCTATCCATAGTTCGAATAGCATCATGTAACTGAGGAAGTGGAGCTTGACAATACAGCTGAAGATCGTCTGCATAAAGGTGGTAGGACGAAGTGAGATTACAAGATATTGAATTAATGAAAAGAGAAAACAAAAGAGGAGATAAAACGCCACCCTGAGGCACTCCGGCAGATGTATTACACCAAGATGAAATCGATTCACCAAGGCGAACACACTGTCGGCGTCCGTACAGGTAATTACGAAACCATTCAATCACAGTTGGAGATATGTTGAAGGAGCGAAGAACGGCAAGTAGTATGTCAAAATCAACCGTATTGAATGCATTGCTGAAGTCCAGCAGTGTCAACACAGTTAACTGACCGTTTTCCATACCCAGGCGTATGTCGTCGGTGATTTTTACCAGAGCAGTGACTGTACTATGGCCAGGACGAAAACCGGACTGAAAGGGGTTCAGGAGATCATGACTATTAAGGAACGAACTCAACTGGTTATGGATAAGGCGTTCGAGGACTTTAGATAGGAAAGGAAGAATGGATATAGGTCGATAGTCGGAAAAGGATTTAGGGTTAGGTTTTTTTGGCAGAGGTATTATCTGTGCTTCTTTCCAAACAGAAGGAAACACACAGTTGGAAATTGAATAATTAAGGACGTGGCAAAGAATAGGAAGCAGGATATCAACTAATGGGATGACCATATTACGACTTATACTATCTGTTCCGATAGCATTGGACGCTATAGAAAGGATACTCCTTCGAACATCACAAGCTGTGAATTGACGAAATTTAAAAGAAGAATGGTCAGGAGCGGTAATGTTAGAAAGAGAATTAATGGTAGATGACTTAACAACGTCATCTAATAAAGACGAAGAAGTAAAGAAAATGTTCATCTGATCAATGTTAATGTTTGTAGAATTACACTCTTGACGAGATTTACCAACTCCTAATGACCTTAGAAATTTCCAGACTTTTGCTGGATCTTCAACTTTAACGGAATCATGAATGTGACGTCTTTGAGCGTCTCTACACACCATATTGCAACGATTTCTGATCTTAACATAACGTGTTCGGTTAAACTCGGTTGGGCGCAACTTATACTTAGTCTTAGCCGCAGACTTCCTCCTCTTCAGATCTCTAATATGGTCAGTGATCCAAGGCGCCGGCTGATGTTTAATTTTTATCGCCCTTAAGGGAGCATGGATGTCATATAAACTGATCATTAGTGAATTAAATATTGCCACTTGGTCATCGATTGAGCTAGCCGCTATCACAGGCTCCCAATCTACAGTTTTGGCATCCGCAACAAATGCATCCATGTCCATTCTACCAAAATTGCGTTGCAGAATAACAGTAGGTTTACGTTTAGGAGGCCGAATTTTGTAGGATAAGAAAATCAGATGATGGTAGGAAAAAGAGTCAGCTGAGCATTGTCCGTGCCTGGCAACATGCTCTAGGGAAGAAACTAAGATGAGATCAAGCAGGGATGGGGAAGAATTTGGAAAATGGTGGGTAGCGCTAAGTGGGAGAATGTGCATGTTGCTCGACGTGACAATGCTTTCTAAGGAAGAAGAACGATGATCACGTTTAAGAAGGCAGGTATTGAAGTCACCCATAATTATGGTGTGCTCATAGCAAGGAAGTAGGTCTTCCAAGACCTTTTCAAAAGAAGAAAAATAATTAATGTGAAGAGATGGGCTATAAAAGACTCCAAGTAAGATTTTAGCATGTGTTAGACCGACTTCAATGAACAAGTGCTCGCTGACATTCGGCAAGGGTGATTGGTCGGAGGCGCTAACGATAGTATATGGTATATGGGAGCGTAGATATATGGCAACACCACCGCCGCCTTTGCCGATTCTATCATTGCGAATTAGGTTGAAGCCGGGTAAAGAATACGAGATAGAAGGAAGAGACGGTTTAAGCCAAGACTCGGAGACTAATACAGCATGGATGTTTTTTATATCAAAAGATACCAGCATATCAGAGAAATGAGCCGGAATGCTCTGCGCATTTATGTGAACTACATTCAGATTCCTAGGCACATCGGAGAAATTAGAGTCCAACGTTTCTGCGAGAGAAGGGATACTCAAGAAGCTATCTTCACTTCCGCTACTGGATGAAGTAATAGATAAATAGTCACTACTATCACTACAATTCAACATATCAGTCATAAAGATAATACCTATTATAAACACAAATAAGTAACAAAAATATATATAACACTAACAATAATATATATATATATATATATATACATAAACAATACTAATAAACAAAAAAATAAATACATTCACTCAACCTGCCGGCGTCTGATACGAAGAGAAAACTTAAAAATTAAAACTTAAACAAGACAGAAACAAATTTTACCATGTGCATTGCATTTGCCAAATACAACATGAAGTGCAATTGTAAATTACGAACTGATGTAGAATAAAATAAAATAAACTATTTATAAATTAAAACAAAACAAATACAAAAAAAAAAAAAAAATATTAACACAAAATTATTAAAAATAACTAATTATAACACTAATAGGTAATTAAAAATAAAAGGAAACTTAAAAAGTTGTTAAAACATTAATAGAACGTAAGAATAATGTAACAGCAAAAACAAAACGTAACAAATAACATATAAACAGAGTGGCTGTATGGCAGCTTCCATAGCCTTATACAAAAACAACAACTACTAATGACAAGTAATGTCAACAGTCAAAAATACAATAACTTTGAGTATTTACCTACTTAATAAAAATAATATTTTAACTAAATTCTAAACCACATTCTACATCAGTTATTACTAAATTTGGACAATGACAATAATGGACAGACAATTGCAGTGGGTAACAAATAAAGAAGCAGTGAATGACACCGAGAACGAACACTACTTCTTGTTCGCAGCCACACGTTTTGGTCTGGTCGCAGCTGCAGACTCCTTTGTGTCCTTGCCGGTTTGTGCCCTCTTTTGAGCAGCATCTTCCGGCATAGTCGTCTTGGCAAGAGCATCCAGATCAGACATCACTTCGACACGATGTCGCACCCCATCCGATCCCTGAACGTAAACGCAGCCGTCCCGAGTCCAGCACCTGGTTACTCCGAAGCGTTGACGTGCAGACATAAAAATATCATGACGTCTTTTAGTCAAGAACTCGGAGAGTGTTATTCCTGAGTCCTTGAGCGAAGTCTTGGCAGCCCAAACCTTAGAACGCAGGTTCATGTCGCATAGCTTCAAAAGAATGGGCCTAGATCTTTCTGGAGTAAATGTTTTACCCATTCTGTGACACCGGGAAATGTTAGATGTATTAAAGTCCATAAGTTTCAATTTACTGACAATGGTTTCGACAACTGTAGCTAAAGTGTCCTCTTTCTGTTGTTCAGGAACACCGTGTATCAGAAGAATTTTTCTCCTTGAGTGCATTTCTAGGCGATCATTTTCAAGTGAAATGAGCTCCACTTGAGTCTGTAGTGCACGAAGCGCATTCAGAGTGAAAGTTTTAAAAGCAAGAAACTCTTCTTCCAGTGTGGAGAGTGTTGAAGTGGAGGGAGCGCTCAGTTTCTGCTGTCTTACCTCAAATTCTGCAAATTTCTTGTTGAATGTATCAGTCAATTGTGCCATGGACTGCTGAATACCTTCCATTGTGAGATTGTGAAGTTTAATAAAAAAAAAAAAAAGTTCTGTAGTGTTTTTATCCAGTGGAATCACTGCCGGCAGGTTAAAAGTGTTACAGTCTATGCATATATATCATTACACTTTAAAATTAAACTGATTTACTATTTTAAAAATGTATTTAACTAAGAGCACTTTTAATCACAACCTACTTCACAAGTACCGCCCAACAAAAAAAAAAAAGTTAGTTGGCATCTGTGGCACTGTCCGGGAGTTCCACGTCTATGGGGGGCTTCAATGGTAACCCCGGATAGGCCACATACTGTCGCGAGACATGCGATCTTTT
This sequence comes from Bombyx mori, assembly GCF_030269925.1. NCBI lineage: Eukaryota > Metazoa > Arthropoda > Insecta > Lepidoptera > Bombycidae > Bombyx > Bombyx mori. The sequence continues at coordinate 12,993,745 of NC_085130.1, forward strand.
TCTTGGCCTCCGGGGTTGGTTCTAGAGCGACTAGAACCATGTTATATGGTTTTTTGTCGCGTCCGTTGTGCATCCGGTGCACACTTACTATCGGGAGGGACTGAGCGGTCAGATCCTCCCTTACGTACTCTATGTCGAGTTCCTTCGGAACTCCGCGTATTACTACGCGGAGCTCGCGGTCCTCCTGAAGAGCATAGGTATGGAAACCTATGTTCTCCTTTCGGAGGTACGCGGATAGAGCCCTATGGTCGCCCGGCGTTGCGACCTTTATTTGAATCCCATGCGCGACGTTACGCGCATGGGTATAATTTATTTTGTTTGCCTGAAGGGCCTGGGAGACGCGGTTCCATGCTGACTTCTCCTGGAGAATCAGCGGGGGCGGGGCGACGGTTTTTTGCGCGGGTGCGGGCTTGGGACGCGGCGGTGGGGTTGCGCGGCGGCCAGAGTCCGACTCCGGTGTCACGACTACCTGCGGACGGGAGGCAGTCGCTGATTTTGTTTGTTTTGTCGTGGAGCTCCGGGACTCCACGGCGCGAGTACGTTTTTTGGATAGAACCGGGTACTTCTCGGCAAGTAACCCGAGAAACCCTAAAAGCTCTTCTTCCATTTTTTCGTTTTTGCCCGGGGGGGGCGTCCCCGGGACTTAAGGCTCACTCGCCGAAAGGCGAGTCCCCTGAGTAGGAGTTCACCCCCTGAGCTTTACCAGCTCCAAGGGGGGGGAGTGCCTTTGCCGTGAAAACGGCAGTCGGCTAGGATTGGGGTGGAAGTTTGGGAAGGTGGGGCCCCACTGGGTTGTGAGAATGCCACAACAAGCGGTGATCTCAGCGGGGGGTTAGTCTCGAAAGAGACTGTTTTACTCGCCGAATAAATAAATAAATTTAATAAATGATATGAGTGGATGATAATGTGAAGTCGTTACGAATGCACAATCGACAAGTTCGAGTTGCTTTTACGACACAAGGTCGCGACGCCAGCGATAGTGCGTCAAGAATTCGCAACAATGCCGCGATCGATGCGACAACAACAATGCAGCGAAACTCAAGACACGATATCGCGACGGCAGCGACAGTTTCTCGCAAAAACACGTCCGGACTGTAAGGTGATGCAATCGGAACTGGTGAGAACTGCTGTTTAAACTACACATTTTTATATAAAGCCGTTGGTAGCAACAATAGCGCGATTCAGAAAAACCTAACAGCGCCATCTATTGTTGCACAGTGCAAAGTAGCCAACACGTGTAAAGGAGTCCACATCATTAAGTTCTGATTTCCACGCCGAACTAGTGCCCGGGACACCAGTGCTACGAGGCCCCTACTGTGTTGTGCTGTGCGGATAGTGAGTGCCCAAAGCGTGCGTGTTGTTATCTAGCGGTGTTGTTTCGGCGCGGAGACGTTCCGAGCAACGTAACGCAGGACCCGGGAACAGGTGAGTTGTTCGACACTTTCTTTCCTAACATTGGTTAATTGCGGGTAGTTGTCGTTCAGCCTGGAAAAGCTGCGTACTCATTTTATTCTAAGAATAAAAACCGAGTTACGTTAGCGCCTTCGAGTCTGGCCATCTGTGTCCGTTCCCAGTCCTCCCCTACCCTTCGGGGTTAGGAGGGGCTGTTACTAAACCCGCGTAAGCCGATTTACGGTGGTGGACCTCGGCAACGTCGGGAACCCCGTATACAGTTTGTTTTTAGATATAGTAGTAGTTCATAGTAGTTTTCTTTATTCTTGCTTTATTGTCTTTAAATTGTTATTATTTCTATTACTAATTATTTAAACTAATTTTGAGATATTAATTATAATTCCTATTTTGTAATCACCCACTAGCGCCACTGTGGCAGATCTATTTACTATAATTAAGTCTTTTCAAATATACCCTCCATAGTTTTAATATTTTAAATTCATGTAAATATAAATTTAATTTTTACGTTCCAATATTGGCGAACCGACCGACCCTTGTAAGTGGTCATTTCAATTTTTCTTTTAGTAATTAGTACGAACACGCTGTAGGTTTCCCCGTCGTTGCCGACTTACAGTAGTTTGTTTTCTTTGTAGATTGTAGATTAAATTTATGTGTCTGTTGGAATTCTATCCCCACCTTACTACAAGCTGGGGTGGAATCCTGCAGGTCCATCGGTATCGTGTCGGGGCGATTGAACGCTCGACGCATACATATACATAATTGTTAATAGTCTCCTTATTTCTTTATTTTACACCAAATTATTATAGTTTAGTATTTACTAGGTTGAATATTTTACAACATTTAGATGCATATAAATAAGAACTCGAGTCTTCAATAGTAAGTACATTGTTAATTTTGTAGATTTTTATTATTTTATGTTAATTTTCCTACGCACACTACAAGTGGCCGGCTGCGGCGGATGCCTGCAGGGTGGACCGTTGCAGATTAATTTTAGTGTATGTTCAATTTTTTGTCTTTGCTATTAGTTTAATCCAATTTTTTATTATTATTATTCTATAATTCTTTTCAAGTAGCTTAAATTAGGGTATCTTTGACCAGTTAATTAGTTTAGTTCAGTTAATTATAAGCACCTATTAATTTATTAGTTAAAGCCAACAAATACATCGGTCGGTTAGCGGAAGTATATGGTTATATAGTAACTATCACGGATGTACCGACAGTCGTGGGACCCGTTAAAATAATTGGCTAAAACATGTCTGGGGGGACATCACCCCCCATTATCAGCACCCCCGGCCCGTCCCGTAAGGGACGCCAAGTTATGTCGAGTCTAAGATTCAGACCAGCACCAGCAACCCGTACAGTCTCGATGGGACTCGGGACGGACAGCCGGCCCGGGCCTCCGGTCGCGGCCCAGAGGACTCCGAGGATCGAACCGGAGGAAGATGTCCTTCCCCCGTTGACCGATCCCTCTGGGCCCTCTCGGCCGCGGAAGAAGGCCAGGTCCGAGTCTGACCGAGGCTCATCGAGCGAAAAGGACAAGCGTCCTAGAATAGGCCCCTCGTCTAGATCGGAGGGAGAGGAGAGTGCGACCACATCCTCTGCACACTCCTCAACCGAATCGGTCACTCCTTCCTCGTCTAGGTCTTCGTCCCCCTCTGGGAGTCCAATCCCAGCTCAACCAATTCCTAAGCCTAGGGCTCCCGCCAGGACAGGGACAGCCCCAAGGCAAGTAAGATCCCCTCCTCGCTCTCCTTCCCCAACGCTATCTCCAATCCCGGTAGACTCAACCCGAGGTGCCCCCGCCCTAAGCGGCACGGCGGGCAACCTGGATTCGACCAGGTACATGGACCTCGAGTCTACCAGACCTCAACAAGTCACTAAGCCCAACCCCACTCCCTCCACCTCCTATGCTGCCATGGCAGCTAGGCCAGGTATCCCTACCGCCCAGAGGACTTCCCAATCCTCACGAGTCCCTCCCCCGAGGCCGAAGGGTCGCGCCCAGGAGGAACTGCGCCGACACCCGCCAATTATGGTGGAGGCCCTTCCAAATTGGTCCCGCCACATGGCGGCCATTAGGGAGCGCCTGGGCCGCGCCCCCTCGGTGCGACCCTTCGGCGCCGGTTTCAGATTTCTGCCGACGTCGGCTGAGGAGTATAGGGCGGTCCAGGCCTACCTGTCGGAGGCCTCTGCCAGGGACGGTACCATTAAATGGTACTGTTACGCCCTGGCGGAGGAGATGCCTTCGAAGGTGGCGGTCCGGGGCCTCCCTGCCGACACCGACGAGGCAGAAATCATCAATGCCCTGAAGGAGCTGGGATTCCCGGCCCGATATGCCAGGTGCATTAGGTCCCAAAGAGGGCGTCCGGGCTGCGTGTTTCACGTAGCTCTGGACCACCTCTCGAAGGACGACCTCGCCCGCTTGTACGCAGTCAACGAACTGCTGTACCTGCCGGGGGTGACGGTCGAAGGATGGCGTCCAATCCGAGGGCCTGCGCAGTGTCATCGCTGCCAGGCCTTCGGACACGCCTCCTACAACTGTCATCGTGCGGTCCGTTGCGTAAGGTGTGCCGGGGAGCACATCGTAGCGGACTGCCCGAGGCCGAGGGACGGCCCGTTCTCCTGTGCCAACTGCGGGAAGGACCACGCCGCCGTAGACAGACGGTGTGCGGTCTTCCGCAAACGGGCCAGGATGATGGGAGTAACCGTCCCTCCTCCTGTACCACAGGCGCCTCGGGCCGGGAGTACAGCTCTTCCGGCTTCAGTACCTGTAGCAAAAGGGAAGGGGAAGGGGAAAGGGAAAACTTCCCAGCCCCCTCCCCCATCCCACTCCGCTCCGTCTGCTGTGGTGGTGGAGGCACTGCCATCGGCGCCTACGCTGATGGCACAGGCCAACCCACCACGGCGGATAAATAAACCCAAACCCACTCCTGCTCCCCGTGGTCGTACATCTGCTGGTATACCAGTGCCTAAACTACTCCCGACTAGCGGCCCTACGTCCACTAAAAGGGAGAAGAACAAGAGGAAAAAGGCTAAAAGGAAATTAAGAAAAAGGGAAGAAAGAGAGAGACTAAGGGGTACATCTGAGCCCACATTGCCAGAACCCCAACAAACCAATATCGAAACCATGGAGGTCGCTGAGGCCCCCCTTACTGCCCAACAACCGACATCAAGCCAACCACTGCCTACAGCCCATCCGGCCGAAGGCAAGCACGACTTGAACAACCAGCCCCCCCTACCCCCCCGCCCTCAGCGCGAGCGCCGCAGCGGTCGACAGGCCTCCCAGCCTGCCGGCTTTGCTGCATGGCTGCTCGCACTGTGGGAGAAATTGTCCGAGGTGATCTCCGGAGTAATCCGTGAGATCGCCTCGGGAGCCAGTCCCTTCGGGGCGCTCCTGTCGGGGTTCTACCGAATGATTGCGCAGTTCAATGGCTAGCCAGGAGCTGCGCATCATTTATTGGAACCCCGACGGGATAAAGTCCCGAAAGAACGACCTGCTTGTTCTCGCCCGGGAGTATAACCCAGAGGTTGTGCTCCTGGGCGAGACCAAGCTACGTCCTCAGGATGCGTTCAGGATTCCAAACTACTTCATGTACCGACGTGACGAGCTTACCCCTGCCGGGCGGCCGTTCAGGGGCACTGCGGCCCTCGTCAGGCGGGACGTGGTGCATGATCAGTTGGATTTGCTGTCCTTCACATCGACAAGGTCAGTCGGTGTGAGGGTACACACCTCGGGGGGAGATATGCGGATTTATGCCGCGTATAGACCCCCGGGGCCTGAATTTCACCCTGAGGACATAAGGCGGGCCCTGAATCACGACAGCCGCCCAGCTCTGCTGGTCGGGGACCTCAACGCGAAGCACGTCGCGTGGGGCTCCCGACTTAACTCAGCAGTGGGCAGGCGGCTGTTAGAAGATGCCGATAGGGGCGACTACTCTGTGGTCGGCCCCGACGAACCCACACACATCCCGACCGCCGCGCGATATCAGCCCGATGTGCTGGATGTGTGTGTGCACAAGGGGCTACGGTGCCCCGTAACGATCGAGGCACTGTACGACCTGGGTACCCCACATCTCCCTGTCCTGGTGACACTGGGAATGGGGCTCACCCGGGTTGCGACCTCGCCCCTACGACCGAAGGTCGACTGGGAGCTCTTTAAGAGACGACTAGTCGACCTTCCCGTGATTCAGGACCCCAACACCCCTGATGGGGTCGACGATGCGGCAACCCGCCTTGTTGACTCCATCAGGGGAGCGATCGACCAGGCGACGACTCTTGTGCCCAGCGGCGGGCCCAGAGGTATACTCCCGGCCCATCTGAAGGCGATTATTCGCCGGAAGAGGGGCTTGAGGAGGCTCTGGGCGACAACTCGTTGTCCCAGGATAAAGCGCGAGCTTAATGAGCTGGAAGCGGAGCTGGCGACAAAGATTAGCACCTTTAGGGGCTATGCCTGGCAGGAGAGGATCGAGGAGGCCCGCGAGGACCCCTCCTCAGTATCCCTCCACCGGCTTTGTCGCCAGCTCTCAAATCGGCCTGCCCCGACTTGTCCACTCGTGGACGAGAGGGGCAACCGATGCTTCTCGGCTCAGGCCCGCGCCGATATCCTGGCCGAAATGCTGGAGCGGCAGTTCGCTCCTAATGACTCTGCACCCTCAGAGGCCGCATTCCACCAATCGGTGGAAGAGAGCGTAGCAAGCCTACTCTCCTCCCCGGTGCCACCGTTGGGAGATGGTGATCTCATCACTCCCAGCGAATTGCGCCTCATCATCAAGCGGATGAAGAGGCGCAAGGCGCCGGGCGAGGACGGTATTCCCTCCCTCGCTTTTTTCCACTTCCCTGAAACGGTCGTGTCATATATGACACGGCTGTTCAACTCCATTCTGTCCACAGGACACTTCCCGGGAATTTGGAAATTGGGCAAGGTTATCGCCTTGCCCAAACCCGGCAAGGACAGGAGAAATCCCTCCAGTTATCGTCCGATCACGTTGCTGTCGCACGTGGGCAAGTTGTTCGAGCGGCTGCTGCTGAGAAGGATGTCGCCGCACATCCTTCTCAGACCCGAGCAATTCGGGTTTCGTAGCGGTCACTCGACAACGCTGCAATTGGTCCGCGTCATGCATCACTTGGCGGATCGGTCCAACGCGCGCCAGTACACGGCCGCAGTCTTTCTCGATATCGAGAAGGCCTTCGACCGTGTCTGGCATGCGGGACTGATCCACAAGCTGTTGCAGAACACGGACCTCCAGCACGCCTACGTGCGACTGCTGGGGTCGTACCTGGAGGGAAGATCCTTCCTTGTCGCGGTCGAGGGCGCCAAGTCGTCGGTGCGCCCAGTCACGGCCGGAGTTCCGCAGGGGAGCGTCCTGGCACCATTCCTCTACGCTCTCTATACCAACGATATTCCCACGCTCGAGGGCAACCTCCAAGCGTGGGAAGCCGACGTGAAGTTGGCGCTGTTTGCCGACGACAGCGCCTACTTCGCGTCATCCAACTTCCCCTCTGCGGCCATTTCGAGGATGCAGAGGTTATTGGACTTACTGCCCCAGTGGCTGGACCGATGGAGGGTCGCGGTCAACGTGGGGAAGACTGCGGCTATTCTCTTCGGTCCAGTCCGCACAACAGTCGTCCCGGGACAGCTCAGTCTCCGTGGCGCTAATGTCGAGTTTGGATCCAGCGTCCGGTACTTGGGGGTCGATATCGACCGGAGTTTGAGGATGACCGCCCACGCCATGTCGGCGTTGGCGGCAGCTCGCTATGCGAGATTCCTCCTCCGGCCGGTGTTGGCCTCCAGGTTGCCGGTCAGGACTAAGCTCGGCATTTATAAGACGTATGTCCGTTCCCGTATCACGTACGCAGCTGCGGCCTGGTATCACCTCATCCCGCAGGCCATGCGGGTGAAGTTACAGGCCCAGCAGAATCTGGCTCTTCGCACGATAGTCGGAGCAGGGCGTTACGTCAGTAATGCCGTAATCGCCCGGGATCTGGATGTGGAGTCGCTCGAGGAGTTCATCCGGAGGCTAGCTCGTAATCTTTACGAGCGGGCTGACGGTGGACCCCACGAGCATCTCCACAATTTAGCTCCCTTGCACGCTAGACCACCTGATGGTCTGGCGCTACCAAGGGAGCTACTGGAACCCCCGGCTATGGTAAGATAGTCGGCTTAATCGGAGTGATATGGGAGTGCTCATAATGAGTGCCCCCATGGGACTGAGCTGTCCACACTCGTCACTTCCCCCCACATTGTTGGGGTGCCCCCCTATGGGGACCCATTTTCCACCCCAGAGGGTGGACCACTCCCCCGTCTGGGGAGTGTTTTAAGTCGGCCCCTCCCCGTGACGGACTTCCCCTTCTGGGGAGCCCGGAGCGGGTGAGCGCCTTACTAGTGCCGCGGCTCCCCCTCTGACTTGTAGAGGCGGGGCCGCGGCATGGGGCCGGTGGCGGGCCCCTCGTATCCGCTGACTGTTGTCCTGTGCTGTTGTAAATAGTAGTGTAGTTTAGTTTTAGTTAGCTTGTAGTTAGTCAGTAAGGAAAAAAAAAAAAAAAAAAAAAAAAAAAAAAAAAAAAAAAAAAAAAAAAAAAAAAAAAAAAAAAAATTAGCTTTAGGAAGCAGAGGACAACACGACGCCGGAGGATCCTGCTGCCGGGCGTCATCCCTGGAGCCATTCAAGCCCATCGTATTATATTTAAGTATTTATTTATTTTGTCGATGTAGTGCGCCGAGACGCGCATAACGAACAGCCCCCCCCTAGTATAACATCTTGCATCCACATCACCCCTGCCCTGTGTGGCAGGGAGCTTCGTCCCGGGCAGTGGGGATTGCCCCGAGGCCCGTTCCGTACCCCCGAAAGGGGGTACGACGACCCTTCTTGCTTGCTTGCCGAACTAGTAGATGCGAGAATCAAACCTACTACTACTACTATCCGTCTCCGTTCCCGTTATCTGGGGTCAGGTCTCCTCACTCTACGGCGCCAGGCTGATCTGTCCTGGGTTGTCGGTTTTGGCAATTGGGCTTTCTTAAGGTCTCTTTGTGAGAATCAAACCATTACGAATCGAATTGTCACGTTATAATACTCATTGTAAAAATGGATATTAAAAAAAAAACTAATATAAAAAAACTAATATTTAAAAAAAACACATGCCCGCTGAGTTTCTTGTTATTATTTACTTTCGGCAGTCAAAACAACAAATTAATTGGAGCGCCTTCTTTTTTTCGCTTAGCTAATAAGATATTTTTGTATTTGCGTGAATAAACAATAATGAATAATGTATGGATGAAAAATAAATAGGAGTTAAAAAAAACATGCACAGTCCACGCCTTTTTTACAATAAATTGATTTATAATTTTTTAGTTGGATTTTCTATAAAAGCGTGTTTTTTTAACCTTTTTTTTTTCTTCTTACCTAACGTTTCTAATAATACCTTTCGTTTTCACTGACTAACTAACGTCTAAGAAAGGTTAAAGTCTAAAAACAATTTGAACTCAGTTCCGTAGCTTGACAAAACAAACATTACGAACGAGACATTACGAAAATACTAGCTGACCCGGCAAGCGTTGTTTTGTCATTTAAATTATTTCTACGAAAGATAATTTAGACACCGACTGCAGCGCTATCTGCCGGGCTGATTTGTAAATCTAACCCATTCTCGAATCCACCTAAAGGTACACAGAGAATTTCATTAAAATCGGTCCAGCTGTTTTTTTTTTTTTTTTTTTTTTCCACAGGAGAAAATCGCCGGATCCCCACCCGCGCGGCAGGTGGGGTATGTGGGAGTTGAACCTCACTAAAAACTCCTGCCGCTCACAACCGGCGCCCTACCTCGGACCGGGCCGGAGCCCAGTCGGGGCTATTGAAACGGCGGGACAGGGTTGACGCAGAGCACATTACATCCATCCCACCGTCCCACGGACGCCGGACCGGTGGCCGCCAGCGACACGACCACCGGTTCCCTCGTTCAGCGGGCCGAGAGCCCGCTTTGATGGCGCCGCGTTACACCTTCCCCCAGAGCGGTCGGGGGAACGCGGTCTACCATCACCCGGCTTCCCATTGCGGGTGAGCGTGCAGAGCACGCCACCCCACGTCTGGGTCCCTCCCCGCACAAAACGGGTGGGACCCCTAGCTCTTAGGGGGCCAGGTCACGGATACGACCCCGATCCCGACCCCCTGCTCGGCGGCGGCGGGTTTCTGCGTAGTGAGGAGAGCTTTCCCTCACTCGCCCCGCGGTCCAGCTGTTTAGGAGGAGTTCAGTGACAAATACACACACAGAAGAAATATAATAATATATAATACTAGTTGTACCCGTCCGCTTCGCTGGGCATTTAAAATTAACTTTATTATTTCTCGCTCCCATAAAGATTCTCATCATTAACGTCCCCGCATCTGGTGTAGGGAGTCCAACACTCATATAGATATTAGCCTATCCATTGAGTACATGTATTTTCTAAATGGATACCAAGTTTCAAGTCAATCGGACGCATGGTTCAGGAAATATTACGGAACATCGGTTTTTTTTTTTTGTTTGTTTTTTTTTTTTTTTCCTACCTAAGCTGATAGCCCTAGTGGCTATTTCAGCGTAACCCTAACTTTAGTAGGTGAGCTCACGGGGCTCAAACCTGATGACGTTGCTAACACAAACCCTAGCAAGAGCCGTGCTTCGCAGAATCTACCACCGGATCGGAAACACGACCCACTGAGAAGATCCGGCGAGAAACTCAGTGGGCTGTGTCTGAGAGTTAATTTACTCGTCGAGCCCTTCGTCGCAAGCGACGGGTTCGACGGGAACGGTGACCGGTGCTTGAAGTACCTAAAAGCACCGTTAGTGGATCGGGAGGATCCGAGATGACGTGTTATGGGCGACGTCGACTGCTTTCCATTCGGTCCGCAGGATCGGGAATGTAGTTACCGGCGGCCACGATGAGAGGGTTCTCGTGTCGTGCCGCTTTATCGAAGTGGCGCATCGAAGCCGACTGTAGATACTTACTGATGGACTCTAAGTCCAGGTCGTCATGGAGGTCGACGTTCCTGACGAACCACGGGGCTCCGACGGCTATCCTGCAGAAACGGGATTGAATAATTTGGAATGATTTTATGTGTATGCGGGCCGCGTGAGCGAACACTACACTTGCATAGGTCATGACGGGGCGTATGCAAGTTTTGTAGAGTGTCATCTTATTTCTAAGGGACATTTTACTTCGCCTACATATCATCGGGTAGAGACGTCCTAGAATGAAGGCGGCACGGTCGCGTACCGTCTTGATGTGAGGGCGGAATGTCATCCTACTTTCGAGGGTGACGCCTAAATATTTGACCTTCGGGGCCCACGGTATGGGCTGGTCGAACATCGTGATTGGCGTGAGTGGCGGGGGCGGAGGTGTTGATGCGCCTAGTCGGGAGGGGGATGCTCAGCGTGGTGTTCGGAGGGCGACCCCTTTTGAAGAGCAACGCTGTGCTTTTCGTGGGGTTGATGTCGATGCGCCACTTCCGGAACCACTGTCCCATGGTGGTAGTTGCGGTCTGAAGTCGTCAATGAAGCAACGCCTTCTTCCTACATGAGTAGTAGATGGAGGTGTCATCGGCGAAGAGCGCCAGATGGGTCTCCGGAGACCGGGGTATATCATTGATATACAAACTAAATAGTAACGGGGAGAGGGCGGAGCCTTGCGGGACTCCGGCTGTGACGTGACGGGGCCGGGAACGCGTTCCCTCGACTCGATATCGAAACGAACGGTTCGACAAGTAGTCTCGTATGATGAGCACGAGTCTGTCTGGCACTCCCATGTTATACAGTTTGTATATCAAACCGTTGTGCCAGACTTTGTCGAACGCCTTCGCTATATCGAAGAAGACGGCTCCTGTCGGAATGGGTTTCCGCCTATTCAGCCCTAGTAAGATGTGCTCCGTGAGGCGGTGCACTTGATGGACGCACGAGTGTCTGGCGCGGAATCCAAACTGCTCGTCTATGAGAATTTTATTCGCGGATACGAAGTCCCAGAGGCGTTTACGAAGGAGCCGTTCGTATAGTTTGCCTATCGCCGGGAGGAGACTGATGGGGCGGTAACTCGCGGTTTCATTTTTCGGTTTGCCCGGCTTGTGTATGCCGATAACGTCAGCTTCTTTCCACGCCGCGGGAAAGATGCAGTTCGTCATAGCAGCATTTAAAATAGTGGCCAACATCGTTATCAGTTGGGCTGGTAACAATTTAAGTGCGCGGTTGCGGATGCCGCCGGAGCCGGGAGCTTTCCGTGGTTGTAGGCTATCGATCGCCTCCTTAACCTCGGAAGTGGTAATGGGGGGTAACGCGTCCGAGGGCGGCAGGGAAGCTCTGCGCTCGACCTCCCTGTCGACGAACTCGGTGTGTTCGGGGTCCGCGTGTTGAGTGCAGGTGGTGCACTGCTCTTGCAGTGCATCGGCCAGCAACTCTGCCTTGTCATCGTCATCGTAAGCCGGTGGTTGGCCTGAGGGGCGTACGAGAGGCGGCATAGTGGCTATAGTTTCGGACTTGAGGGTCCTAGCTAGTCGCCAGTATGCTTGGTGAGTGGGCGCGAGTTCTTCTAAATAACTATCCCAGTTTTCGTTTCGGGCGTCGCTTAAGCGGGATTTGACCTCCCGCTGTAAGCGACGCATCCGAGTCCGGTTTGAATCCGTGGGATATCGATCGTAGGCCCGGATTGCCGCGTTTCTGGCTCTTACGAGGTCCCTAAGATCGGGAGAAAGTCTAATGCGGTGGAAGCAGTCCTCCACATCGACTTGTTTTGAAGATCTTATGATCGCCGTCGAGACGTGATCAGTGAAGATGTTTATGGATTCGACTGTGTCCTCGGGAGATGGAGTTGAATCCGGGCCGCAGGGGAGGATTGGTGGAGCGGTGTCGGCTAAGCACGTGCCCAGCTTCTTTCAATCCACCATGGTCCTCGTATCTGGTTCGCGGTTAAATGGGCGACCGAGCTGCATGACGACAGGTCGGTGGTCTGAGTCGAGTTCTGACATTGCCTCGATGGAGCGCAAGCGCAGAGTTACGTTCCTCAGCAGTGCCAGATCTATTGTGCTTGGACGACGCGCGGCGTTGTACGGATAGCACGTGAGGGTCGGAGGGTTGAATATCTCGAATGTGAGGTCGTCTATGAACGCGTCGAGACGCCTACCGTTCACATTCGTGCGATGGCAGTTCCACCTAGTGTGGTGGCAATTTAAATCGCCTGGCAGAATGACCGCATCCCCCGTACCGAGCAGTGTCTCGAGGTCACTGCTCAGGAGGGGTTTGTCAGGGGGGAGATAGACGGATGCGATGACGATCGGCTGGTGTCCCGTCAGCGCGATGCGGCACACTGACGCCTCGATATGTAAGAGCGAGGGAGTATCGAGAGGGACGCAGTGCAGAGCCCTCCTATAGTAAATGACAGTCCCGCCTTTGGAGGCGGAGAGTCTGTCATTCCTAACCATGACGTAATTCGCGACGCGAGGGCATTGTAAAATGCTAATTTTAAAGAACGGGGTTCAGCGTTGCCACCTTGGTGGTTTTCCCACCAGAACTGGTGATTTTTCGAGGCGTTTAAAATACCACATTTTTTCATTCTATAGCGCATTTATAATTTTTAGTGGTTTTTGGCGGTTTTTCTATAAGGAATCTGGCAACATACCTTTGATAGGGAAATCTCCTGATATCCCGAAATTTCATGATAATGTTTTCAGCTTAGGTACTCTATAACCGGGGAATTCCTAGGCGAGGTCGTTTGTTAATGAATGTTTTGTTTTTACTTTGTCCCATTATACGCGGGTATCGAAAGAGTATTTAGTGTAATGAGCATTGTAAAAAGTAAACTGCGGAACAGGATGGCTGGTCCACTTTTAAATACTATTATTTTTATAAAAAATAGGCTTAAAGCTATTGATGCAAAGTATTTCAACTATGAATTACCAAGCGATGTCATAGCACCTAATAACGGTCTAAACACAAAAAAATCTTACAAAATCACAAGACTACAGCTATCAACACCTTTAGCGTCGACGGTAGCATCTACGAGTAAGAATGATGATGAAGTTGTAGAAGATTTTTACTAGAATTTTTTTAGACTAGAATTTTAATTTACTCTTCTAATTCTTGTTCTTCTCTTATTTTACTCTTCTGATTAAAAAATAAACATATTAATTTGGTTTTATTTTACTGCCAATAGAATATAGGAGCCAGTTTTACAGTTTCCAGATGAGTTCCCGTAGTCTATAGCTAACGAATCGTTCATTCAAAACTGTAATTTAACCAATCGTAGATATTTCTTATTACGGAACTGGTGAAACTGGCAGTAAACATAATCGACTTAGGATTTCTATAGTCTGATTCAAGTTCAAAAACTTAGCGGAAGTTGGTGGTTTTTTTATTAGCAAAATTTCCGAAATCTGGCGAAATTTTTCTCATGACCAAGCGCCTTAAATAAATCTAAGGTGGCAACACTGACGGGGTTTATCCCTACCGTTGTACGCCATCGATTATCGGTATTACGCCAGCGTACGCTGCATGGACTCGATGACGTCCATATGGTCGAACGTCGCGTATATCCTATCTTCGGCGTGCACAGTATTTTTTTTTCTTTTCCTACCTGTGCTGATAGCCTTGAGAGGCTATTTCAGCTTACCCTAGCTTGTGTAGGTGAGCTCACGGGGCTCAAACCGGAGAATTGCTAACACCGCCCTAGCAAGAGCAGTGCTTCGCAGAATCTACCACCGGGTCGGAAGCGCGACCCACTGAGAAGATCCGGCGAGAAACTCAGTGGGCTGTGTCTGTGGGTTAATTTGCTCGTCGGGCCCTTCGTCGCAAGCGACGGGTTCGACGAGGACGGTGACCGGTGCTTGTATTGCCTAAAAGCACCGTTAATGGATCAAGAGGATCCGTGATGACGTGCTTTGGGCAACGTCGACGGTTTACCATTCGGTCTACAGGATCGGGTATGTAGTTTCCAGCGGCCACGACAAGAGGGTTCTCATGTCGTGCCGTCTTCTCAAAGTGGCGCAGCGATGCCGACTGTAGATACTTACTGACGGGGTCGAGCTCCAGGTCATCGTGGAGGTCCACGTTCCTCTGGAACCATGGTGCTCCGACGGCTATCCTGCAGAATCGGGATTGTATAACCTGAAGGGGTCTCAAGTTGGTGCGGGCCGCGTGAGCGAATACTACGCTTGCATACGTCATGACAGGGCGTATGCAAGTTTTGTAGAGGGTTACCTTGTTACGGAGGGACAGTTTGCTTCGTCTACAAAGCATTGGGTAGAGTCGTCCTAGTCTAAACGCGGCGCGATCGCGTACCGTTTTTACGTGGGGACGGAATGTCATCCCTCTGTCGAGGGTGACGCCTAGGTATTTGACCTTCGAGGCCCACGGTATGGGCTGGTCAAAGAGAGTGATGGGGCTAACGGCGGAGGTGTTTGCGCGCCTATTGGGGAGTGGGGTGCTCGAAGTGGTATTCGGAGGGCGACCCCTTTTGAATAGCACCGCTGTGCTTTTCGTGGCGTTGATGTCTATTCGCCACTTCCGGAACCACTGTCCCATGGTGGTTACTGCGATCTGGAGTCGCCGATGAAGCAACGACATCTTCCTACACGAGTAGTAGATAGCCGTGTCATCGGCGAAGAGCGCTAGATGGGTCTCCGGAGACCGGGGTATATCGTTGATATACAAACTAAATAGTAACGGGGAGAGTGCGGAGCCTTGCGGGACTCCGGTCAGATGACGGGGACGAGAACGAGTTCCCTCTACTCGATATCGAAACGAACGGTTCGACAAGAAGTCTCGTATGATGAGCACGAGTCTGTCTGGCACTCCCATGTTGTACAGTTTGTAGATCAAACCGTTGTGCCAGACTTTGTCGAACGCCTTCGCTACATCGAAGAAGAGGGCGCCGGTCGGGATTTGTTTACGCCTATTTAGCCCTATTAAGATGTGCTCCGTGAGGCGGTGCACTTGTTGTACGCACGAGTGTTTGGCGCGGAATCCAAACTGCTCGTCTATTAGAATTTTATTCGCGGTAACGAAGTCCCAGAGGCGTTTCCGAAGGAGCCGTTCGTAAATTTTGCCTATCGCTGGGAGGAGACTAATCGGTCGGTAACTAGCGGTTTCATTATTCGGTTTGCCCGGCTTGTGTATACCGATAACGTCCGCTTCTTTCCATACCGCCGGAAAGATGCAGTGCGTCATAGCGGCATTTAAGATGGTAGCCAACATTGTTATCAGTTGGACTGGTAAGAGTTTTAACGCGCGGTTGCGGATGCCGTCGGAGCCGGGTGCCTTTTTAGGTTGAAGGTTATCTATTGCTTCTCTAACTTCGTCAGAGGTAATGGGGGGTAACGCGTCCGAGGGAGGCAGGGAAGCTCTGCGCTCGACCTCCCTGTCAACTGCCTCGGTGTGTTCGGGGTCCGCGTATTGAGTGCTGGTGGTGCACTGCTCTTGCAGTGCATCGGCCAGCAACTCTGCCTTGTCATCGTCATCGAAAGCCGGTGGTTGGCCTGAAGGGCGTACGAGAGGCATAGTAGCGGTAGTTTCGGACTTGAGAGTCCTTGCTAGTCGCCAGTATGCTTGATGAGAGGGCGCGAGTTCTTCTAAATAACTATCCCAATTCTCATTTCGGGCGTCGCTTAGGCGAGATTTTACATCCCGCTGTAGACGACGCATCCGAATCCGGTTTGAGTGTGTGGGAAGTTGATCATAGGCCCGGATTGCCGCGTTTCTAACTCTTAGGAGGTTCCTAAGTTCGGGGGACAGTCTGATGCGGTGAAAGCTATCCTCCACATCGACTTCTTTTGAAGATCTTATGATTGCGGAAGAGATGTGATCCGTGATGATGTTTAGGGATTCGACTGTGTCCTCGGGGGATGGAGTTGAATCCGGGCCGCAGGGGAGGATTGGTGGAGCGGCATCAGCTAAGCACTTGCTCAGCTTCTTCCAGTCCACCATGGTCCTCGTAACTGTGACTGGGTTGTGGGGGCGACCGAACTGCATAACGACAGGTCGGTGGTCTGAGTCGAGCTCTGACATTGCTTCGATGGAACGCAAGCGCAGAGTTACGTTCCTCAGCAGTGCCAGGTCTATAGTGCTCGGACGGAGCGCGATGTTATACGGATAACATGTTGGAGTTGGGGGACCGACTACTTCGAAGGTAAGGTCGTCTATAAACGCGTCGAGACGCCTACCATTTATGTTTGAACGGTGGCAGTTCCACCTAGTGTGGTGGCAATTTAGATCGCCTGCCAGGATGACAGAGTCTCCCATGCCGAATAGTGACTCGATGTCACTGCTCAGGAGGGGCTTGTCGGGGGGGAGATAAACGGATGCGATGACGATCGGCTGGTGTCCCGTCAGCGAGATGCGGCACACTGACGCCTCGATATGTGAGAGCGAGGGAGTATCGAGAGGGACAACGTGCAAGGCCCGCCTATAGTAAACGGCAGTCCCGCCTTTGGAGGCGGTGAGTCTGTCATTCCTAACCATGACGTCATTCGCGACTTTCGGGTCACGACGCGAGGGCTTCAGGCAGGTCTCCTGCACTAGCAGAATATCTACAAGATTGTCGCGGAGGAATTCGTAAATTTGATCGCGTTGCCGCGCGAGTCCGTTAGCATTATAGAATGCTAACGTAAGGGAATATGGTTTCTCTCTAGCGTTTTGCGCCATTGATTACCGGTAGATTTTTAGAAAGTACGGGCCACGGACTCTTAAACGTCCATGTGCTCAAACGCGGCCGCGAGCCGTTGTTCGGGGGTTATTACCCTTCGCATCGCGTCTGCGAACGATCGCAGACGGTCGAAGTTGACCGTGGTGACGAAGTCGCGTACGAGCGCGAAGTCGTTGACGGCTGAGGGTTGCGGGGGACGGTACGCGGGCGCGGGGGGAGGTGCGAGCAGGGGCTGCGGCGCGAAACGTGTCGCGAGCGGGGGCTGGGGTGCGGTTTGTGTTCCCGACTTCGTATACGGCAGCGGTTTATTTCACGCCGAGACGGTGGGAACCGCAGCCGGTACGAAGGCGGGTTTGTCGGCCGGGAAAGTCTTTGGGCCGACGGTACGGGGGGCTGGGTGGGTCGGACGTTTACGCGGAGCCCTAGGACATCCACGGTAATTCGCAGGGTGCCCTTGCTTAAGGCATAGGACACAGCTTGGAGGTTCGGTCGCGGTTTCCCTAACTCGCGAGCAATCTAACGTGGCGTGATCGCCGAGGCACTTCACGCAGCGAGGGCGCGCGTGGCAATTTCGAGCCGAGTGGCCATAGAGTTGGCATCTATGGCACTGTCCGGGAGTGCCACGTCTATGGGGGGCTTCGATGGTGACCCCGGATAGGCCGCATACTGTCGAGAGACATGCGATCTTCTTTTTGGCCTCCGGGGTTGGTTCTAACGCGACTAGAACCATGTTGTACGGTTTTTTGTCCCGTCCGTTGTGCATCCGGTGCACACTTACTATCGGGAGGGACTGAGCGGTCAGATCCTCCTTGACGTACTCTATGTCGAGTTTCTTCGGAACTCCGCGTATTACTACGCGGAGCTCGCGGTCCTCCTGAAGAGCATAGGTATGGAAACCTATGTTCTCCTTTCGGAGGTACGCGGATAGAGCCCTATGGTCGCCCGGCGTTGCGACCTTGATTTGGATCCCATGCGCGACGTTACGCGCATGGGTATAATTAATTTTGTTTGCCTGAAGGGCCTGGGAAACGCGGTTCCATGCTGACTTCTCCTGGAGAATCAGCGGGGGCGGGGCAGCTACTTTAGGATCGGGCGCGGGTTTGGGACGCGGCGGCCGGAGTCCGACTCCGGTGTCACGACTACCTGCGGACGGGAGGCAGTCGCTGACTTTGTTTGTTTTGTCGTGGAACTCCGGGACTCCACGACGCGAGTACGTTTTTTCCCGCGTTTTACCGTTTGGAACCCATCCGAGGTTCCGGGCTGCGGGCTCGTCGCGGACTCGAAGTTCATCTCCGATCCGGTATCGGAGTCTGAACCTGAGTTGGTAATTATGGACGACGCGACGGACGAAATCGGCGTGAACGACGTCGCGGGTGCGTTAGGCGCTTCGTTGGCGCTAGGCGCTCCCTGAGTCGCTACGTGCGTACGTGCGCTCGAATTGGATTTGGGGGCGGGGCATGACTGCGCGGCTCGAAACGACGCGGCGAGGGACGCGGGCGGGGGGGGGGGGTACTTGCGCGGGTGGCCCTGTAGGCCGTGAATTCGGCCGTAAGGTTAGAAAGTATCGGGTACTTTTCCGCAAGTGACGCACAGTTCCGATTGCATCGCCGTACAGTCCGGACGCGTTCTTACGAAAAATTGTCGCTGCCGTCGCGATCTTGTGTCCTGAGTTTCACTGCATTGTCGTTGTCGCACCGATCGCGGCATTGTTGTGAATTCTTGACGCATTGTCGCTGGCGTCGCGACCTTGGATCGTAAAAACAATTCGAACTTGTTGATTGTGCATTCGAAACGACATCCTCACTATCATTTCACGCATATCATATTATTAAATTTATTTATATTATTCGGCGAGCAAAATAGTCTTTTTAAAGACTGAACCCCCACTGCGATCACCGCTTGTTGTGGCACTCACAACCCAGTGGGGCCCCACCTTCCAAACTCCACCCCAATCCCCAGCCAACTGCCGTTTTCACGGCAAAGGCACTCCCCCCCTTGTTGCTGGTAAAGCACAAGGGGTGAACTCCTACTCAGGGGACTCGCCTTTCGGCGAGTTGCTTTAAGTCCCGGGGACGCCCCCCCTGGGCACAACCACCATGGCGGACGACGACCCCGCCATGTTCGTCCTTTTCGTCCGGGAGTTTTGCCCGGACATCATGACTCAATTTAGGGCCCATAAAGCCAAATTAGCAGCTCAGTCCCGCGCACCGCTCGCCGCCGCCGCGAATATCCCAGACTCGCCGATGTCGCCCCCCACCCCCGCGCCCGCGTCGATAGCGTCCTGCGCGGCATCGAGCTCCGGCTCCGACTCCGAGTCGGAGATGGAGTTCGAGTCGGCCGCCAGCCCCGAACCCGGAACCTCCGATGGGTTCCAAACCGTCACGCGCGGGAAGAAACGCGCCCGCGCCGTGGAACCGTCCGCGGCGCCGAAACAACCCAAGGCCGCGAACGCGTCGCGGCCTAAAGTCGTGGTCTCACCCGACTCCCCTCGCCGCGCAACCCCGTCGCCGCGACCCCAACCCGCGTCCGTCCGCAAAATTCCCGCGCCGCCGCCGGTAATTTTACAAGATAAGACCGCGTGGGATCGCGTATCCCGTGCCTGTAAGGCACAAAACGTTAACGTCGTCCATGCGCGTAACATCGCGCACGGCATACAGATCAAAACGGCCTCACCGGACGATCACAGGGCGCTGACAGCCCACCTCCGAAAGGAGCGCATAAGCTTCCACACTTATGCGCTCCAGGAGGATCGCGAGCTCCGCGTAGTAATACGCGGAGTACCGAAGGAGCTCGACGTCGAGCTGGTCAAGGAGGACCTCATCGGGCAGGCGTACCCGATTGTAAGCGTGCACCGAATGCACAGCGGGCGCGATAAATTCGCATATAATATGGTTCTCGTCGCGTTAGAACCAACCGCCGAAGGCAAACGGATTGCCTCAAGCCTCCGCACCGTTTGCGGCTTATCCGGGGTCACCGTCGAGGCCCCATATAGAAAAGGCACTCCCGGGCAGTGCCACCGCTGCCAGCTTTACGGCCACTCCGCGCGCAACTGCCACGCGCGTCCACGGTGCGTAAAGTGCCTCGGTGACCACGCGACAGCCGACTGTTCGCGGGTCAAAGAGACCGCGACCGAACCTCCGAGCTGTGTGCTCTGCCAGAAGCAGGGCCACACAGCCAACTACCGCGGATGCCCCAAGGCCCCGCGGAAGCGTCTGGCCAACGCGCCTCCAAAAACCGTCGGCCCAAAGACTTCGGCGCCCCGTGCGCCGAAGCCTGCCTTCGTGCCGGCACCGGTGCCCACCGTCTCCGCGTGGGCAAAACCGCTGCCGCTCACGCTGGCAGGGAAACCACCGGCACCCCAGCCCCTGCTCGCGCCGCGCCCCGCCCCCGCGCCCGGTCCCGCGCCTCGCCCCGGCCCCGCCCGGCCAGCCGTTAACGACTTTTCAATCGTGCGTGATTATATCGCCGCGATAAATATAGATCGCATGCGCTCGTTCGCCGACGCCATGCGCAGGGCAGTCACGGCCGATGACCGCCTATACGCGACGTTCGACCATATGGACGTCATCGAGTCCGTCCAGCGTACGCTGGCTTGATTACCGGTAATCAATGGCCAACAACGGTAGGGAGAAACCGCGTTCCTTAAAGTTAGCATTTTATAATGCTAACGGACTCGCGCGTCAGCGCGATCAAGTATATGAGTTTCTCCGTGACAATCTCATCGACATCCTTCTGGTGCAGGAGACCTTCCTAAAGCCCTCGCGTCGCGACCCCAAAGTCGCGAATTACGTCATGGTTAGGAATGACAGACTCTCCGCCCGCAAGGGCGGGACTGTCATTTACTATAGGAGGGCCCTGCACTGCGTCCCTCTCGATACTCCCTCGCTCTTACATATCGAGGCGTCAGTGTGCCGCATCGCGCTGACGGGACACCAGCCGATCGTCATCGCATCCGTTTATCTCCCCCCTGACAAACCCCTCCTGAGCAGTGACCTCGAGACACTGTTCGGTATGGGGGACGCGGTCATCCTGGCAGGCGATTTAAATTGCCACCACACTAGGTGGAACTGCCATCGCACGAATGTGAACGGTAGGCGTCTCGACGCGTTCATAGACGACCTCACATTCGAAATATTCAACCCCCCGACCCCCACGTACAACGCCGCGCGTCGTCCGAGCACAATAGATCTGGCACTGCTGAGGAACGTAACTCTGCGCTTACGCTCCATCGAGGCAATGTCAGAACTCGACTCAGACCACCGACCTGTCGTCATGCAGCTCGGTCGCCCAGCCAACCGCGAACCAGATACGAGGACCATGGTGGATTGGAAGAAGCTGGGCACGTGCTTAGCTGACACCGCTCCACCAATCCTCCCTTGCGGCCCGGATTCAACTCCATCCCCCGAGGATACCGTCGAATCCATAAACATCTTCACTGATCACGTCTCGACGGCGATCATAAGATCCTCGAAACAAGTCGATGTGGAGGACTGCTTCCACCGCATCAGACTTTCCCCCGATCTTAGGGACCTCGTTAGAATTAGAAACGCGGCAATCCGGGCCTACGATCGATATCCCACGGATTCAAACCGGACTCGGATGCGTCGCTTACAGCGGGAGGTCAAATCCCGCTTAAGCGACGCCCGAAACGAAAACTGGGATAGTTATTTAGAAGAACTCGCGCCCACCCACCAAGCATACTGGCGACTAGCTAGGACCCTCAAGTCCGAAACTATAGCCACTATGCCGCCTCTCGTACGCCCCTCAGGCCAATCACCGGCTTACGATGACGATGACAAGGCAGAGTTGCTGGCCGATGCACTGCAAGAACAGTGCACCACCAGCACTCAACACGCGGACCCCGAACACACCGAGTTCGTCGACAGGGAGGTCGAGCGCAGAGCTTCCCTGCCGCCCTCGGACGCGTTACCCCCCATTACCACTTCCGAGGTCAAGGAGGCGATCGATAGCCTACAACCACGGAAAGCTCCCGGCTCCGACGGCATCCGCAACCGCACGCTTAAATTGTTACCAGCCCAACTGATAACGATGTTGGCCACCATATTAAATGCTGCTATGACGAACTGCATCTTTCCCGCGGCGTGGAAAGAAGCGGACGTTATCGGCATACACAAGCCGGGCAAACCGAAGAACGAAACCGCGAGTTATCGCCCCATCAGTCTCCTCCCGGCGATAGGCAAACTATACGAACGGCTCCTTCGTAAACGCCTCTGGGACTTCGTATCCGCGAATAAAATTCTTATAGACGAGCAGTTTGGATTCCGCGCCAGACACTCGTGCGTCCATCAAGTGCACCGCCTCACGGAGCACATCTTACTAGGGCTGAACAGGCGGAAGCCCATTCCGACAGGAGCCCTCTTCTTCGATATAGCGAAGGCGTTCGACAAAGTCTGGCACAACGGTTTGATATACAAACTGTATAACATGGGAGTGCCAGACAGACTCGTGCTCATCATACGAGACTACTTGTCGAACCGTTCGTTCCGATATCGAGTCGAGGGAACGCGTTCCCGGCCCCGTCACGTCACAGCCGGAGTCCCGCAAGGCTCCGCCCTCTCCCCGTTACTATTTAGTTTGTATATCAACGATATACCCCGGTCTCCGGAGACCCATCTGGCGCTCTTCGCCGATGACACCGCCATCTACTACTCGTGTAGGAAGAAGGCGTTGTTTGTTCACCCACTTTGTCGTATTTAAATAATAACTTGGATAGTTTTATAGAATTTATTAAACGTAACTTTTTAGAGACAAACAATTTGTATAAAATTTGCAGCAGTAATGGAGGGAAAATGCAATGACACAGATTATACCTATAACATAGATTACCCAACTCAACATACCGCCCCCCCAAAAACGAAGTTTTTGAGAAACACAGTAAATCATAGCAAAATTGTAAGTTTTCATTCTGATAAGCTCCAAGAGTTTAACCAAACAAATTACTAGAATTTACAATATCAAACATAAATCAGATTTTAAAATACATATCAGAAAGTACAAAACAACCTATAATAAATAGGTGAATTTTATGAACATTAGGTCATTCTTAATGTATCATTAACTTTACATGAATAAATATCTATTTTTTAAACATCCTTCTTTACCAATCCTTTAACCATTATTGCCAATTAATTGTTAACTATTTGTATTAAATATATTTATAGATTTACTTAAATTTAATTTAGTAAAAAACAAAACAATAAAGTTTATAAAGTAACCAAATTTTAAGTTAAATGAAAGTTATTCATTAATTGGCAATTTACACAGTCTACTAATGGATCTCTTAATCAATTTACCACAACATTTTAAGCTGTAAACTCTACAGATGTTATCAGAGCCAGGATATTTATCAACTATGCGACCTAAGGCCCATTTGCCTGGAGGAAGGTGATCTTCCTTAATCAGAACCACTTCTCCAATTTTAAACTCATCCTTTAAAGTTAACCATTTAGGTCTTTGTTGTAAACGTGTGAGATATTCCGTCTTCCATTTATGCCAAAAGTTTTGAAGTATCCTCTGAGTATGTTGCCATCTAGACAGTCTGTTTACATTCACCTGGCTAAGATCTGGTTCAGGTACATTGATTGGAGCTTCTCCAATGAGAAAGTGTCCAGGAGTAAGTACATTTAAATTGTCAATATCATTATGATCTATTGGACATAGTGGCCGTGAGTTTAAGCAGGCTTCAATCTGGCACAGTGTGGTGGACATCTCTTCAAAGGTAAGTGTTCTATCAAGAATTCTTCTTAAGTGATATTTTATAGATTTCACCCCAGCTTCCCATAAACCTCCAAAATTTGGGCTATAAGGTGGGTTAAAGTGCCAATGGGTTCCATCTTCAGCTAAAATGTTTATTAAATCTTCAGGTATACTTAATTTTGCTTCTTGCCACATTTTAGCTAATTCTTTACTGGCTCCTACAAAGTTTGTACCTTGATCACTCCAAATGTGGGAGCATCGACCTCTTCTGGCAACAAATCTTCTAAAACATCCTAAAAATGACTCGGTGCTTAAATCTCCAACCAGTTCCAAGTGGATTGCTTTAGTTGACATGCATATAAATATACATATGTATCCCTTAGTGCATTTCATGCCTCTTCCTCTGGAAACCAGAATCTGTAGTGGGCCTGCAAAATCTACTCCTGAGTGTAGGAATGGACGAGTGGGTGTTACTCGTGCTGCAGGTAAGTCTCCCATGAGTTGGTGTCGGACCTTAGCCTTCTGCTTTGCACATATTAAACATTTATGTATTGTAGCTGATATTAATGATTTTACTCTTATGATCCAGAATCTTGATCTAACAAAATTCATTGTGAGTTGGAGTCCTCCATGAAGTGTCTTCAAGTGTGCATCACTAACTATCAATGTTGCAATGGGGTTCTTATGACTTATGATCATAGGATATTTAGCGTCATTTTCCATTTCCGCATTTCGTAATCGACCGCCTACTCTGAGAAGACCTTTCTTGTCTAGATAAGGATTGAGATTCTTCAGTACACTTCTATTACTTACTCCAGTCCCTTGTAGCAAATCGTGGATTTCATGTTCAAAATCATTATGCTGTGCTAAACGCACACGTTTCAAGAGCCTCTGTTAACTCCAGTGGGCTGAAGCACTTCGTACTAATGTTATCGCTACTTCGTTTAAAATTCAAGAATTTTTTGCAGTACACAATAGTTCTTTGTAGTTCCATCAAGTTGTTAAAGTTTTCAAATTGATTGTGTATATAATTTCCTTCATTATGATTATTGTCCATTTTTATGTTTGTATTGATAATTGTTCTTCTCAACTCTAGGTCAGTAGAAATATTATCTCCGCGAGACATCAATATTTCTTCATGGGTGAGCCATTTAGGGCCGTTCCACCATAAACTAAATTCTTTGAGATCTGAAAGAAGCATTCCTCTTGATGCTATGTCTGCAGGGTTGTCTTGAGACTGTACATGATACCATGCATTTCCAATATTGTCAAGCACTGTTACTACACGATTTCTCACAAATGTTTGCCATCTCGTCGGGTCTCCAGTAAGCCATGATAGTACTATGGTAGAATCTGTCCAAGCAAAGATTTGTTTCCTTGGTATCCGTGTAGCACGACTGATGTGTTTCAAGAGCTTTGATAATAACACCGCACCGCACAGTTCCAAACGGGGCAGTGAGACTGGTTTAACAGGTGCGACTCTAGTCTTCGCTGCTATCAGCATAGTTTTATATTCATTATTGTAAGTTTTGACTCTCAGGTAAGCAACTGCTCCATATGCAATTGTTGATGCATCACAAAATCCATGTATTGACACATCTTCTATGACATCACTAGTAATAAGTAACCAGCGTGGTATTTTAATTTCCTTTAAATAATTTAAGTTGTTTCTCATCTCTAACCAATCTCTTTTAGTTTCAGAGTCTACTTCTTCATCCCAGGTAAGTCTTTTCAACCATAGTCTTTGTATTATTAGTTTTCCAGGTAACAAGGCAGGTGCTATCCAACCAAGTGGATCAAATAAGCGTTGTATCTCAGCAAGTATACTTCTCTTAGTAATGGTAAGTGGCACTTCTGGCAAATTAAGATTATACTGTAGCACATCATCTCCTATATTCCATGATAACCCCAATGTTCTAACAGTTCCTCCCAGGTTCATATCCACATTTATCAATGTACTTCTTTCTGTAGGTGAAATATTTTTCATAAATTCAATACTGTTAGAAGACCATTTTTGTAATTTGAAACCGCCACGATTCAAAATGTCACTGACATTTCTTGCTGATTCAATGGCTTCACTTACTGTATCGTTACCAGATAATAAGTCATCCATCCAGAAGTCTTCCTTAATCATTCTAGCTGCTTCAGGGAAATCTTTGCCTTCATCTTCTGCAACTTGTTGTAGAGTTCTTACAGCAAGGAACGGAGCTGAAGCAGTTCCAAATGTTACCCGAAGCAATCTGTAATCTTTGACTTTAAAATTTGGATCAATTCTCCACAAGATTCGTTGGTAATCTGCATCCTGTTTGGTAACCAATATCTGCCGATACATTTTCTCAATATCTGCTATGAAACAAACTCGTTTTAGTCTCCATCTCATAACCAATGATCTCATGTCTTCTTGCAATTGTGGGCCAACTAGTAACTCATCATTAATGGAAACATTATTAGATCCCATTGAGGAGGCATTGAACACAGTTCTTACTTTGGTAGTCTCACTTGTATCCTTTACAACTGCATGATGAGGAAGGTAGACAGAGGGTTTCCCTAATTCTTCTTCTGGTACTTCTTCCATATGATTCAATTCAATATATTCTTGCATCACTTTAGTGTATTCTGTCCTTAACTTCATGTCTCTCTGTAATCTTCTCTCTAGTTGTGTTAATCTTCTTAGTGCTATATCCCTGGTATTACCTTCTGTACTTAGTATGACATATGATTTAAAAGGTAATTTCACAATGTATCTTCCTTCATTGTCTCTCCTAACATTTTCATAATAAATGTTCTCACAGAGTTCCTCTTCTTGTGTAAGTTTTCTTTGATTATCACAGTCTAACTCCCATAATGTGTGTAACAGTTCATCAAAATCCATGTGGTGGTGCATTACTGTTATTTTCCTTTCTTCAATGTCATTGTGTACCTTTCCAAAGAGAATCCATCCAAAACTTGTATGTTGTGCGCATGGAGAGCCAGGAGGACCTCGAATAATTTCATTTTTCAGAATGGCTGCATATACTTCTACACCTAGAAGCATATCAACTCTCCCTGGTTGATTAAAGGTGGGATCTGCCAGCTTGAGACCTTTCAAATGCGACCAGGTGAGTGTGGAGTCGGCAATAGTTGTGGACGGTAAGTATGTTGTTAAACGTGAAGGCATCACATATGCTTCCACGTTGAGCTTGAAATTGCATTGGTATCTAGATAATATTTCAAGCTGGACTGCCAGATTTACTTCCGTTTGTGTAGATCCAACTCCAGTGATTGTCCCCTTAGTGGGTGTTCCTTTGACTTTCAAAAGTTGTGCTGCTCTTTCACTAATAAAATTAGCCTGTGACCCTTGATCTATTAAGGCGCGCAATACTGTATAATGTCCTGTACTATTCTTAACAGTTATCAATGCTGTGGCCAGCAATGCTGTGGACCTCTTTGTCGCCATATGCGACAGTATAGCAACGTCTGCATCATTATCCTTTATAGGGCCTGGTTGGATGTTTGTGTCTTCAACTTGTTTATAGTTTGTCTCTAATCCATTGATTGTTTTGTGTAGTAACGAATGGTGCCGCTTACCACAGATTCTGCATGATATTCTGAGTCGACATTTAAACACTGGGTGTCCTGGTAGTAAGCAATTATAGCATAAATTCTTGTTCTTCACAAAACCAATTCGTTCATCTGGTAACAGTTTAATAAATTCTTCACAATGACAAAGGGTATGATTTTCTTTACATTTAATACAGATCTTTTCTGTTGTGGAAATTTGGAATGTTTTTTGTTTATAAGATTTCAATTCTTTTGTTTGAGGTGTGTATGTTACTAATTCCATTGTTCTAAATTTACAATCTAGAAAGTTTTTCATTTCTTGCCAAGTAGTTAGGTCTTCACTATTTCTATGGAAACTATACTCTTCCCATGCTTTATGTGTTTCAGGATCCAGTCGTTGCACAATTATGTAGATGATAATTAAATCCCATGACTCAACAGGTAAGTTAAGGTTTTGTAGGCTGCTCAGGCATTCAGTTGTAGTATCTAATAATCCTTTTAGTTGAATGGCATTAGGTGTGTTTATTTTTGGTTGTTGAAACAATCTTCTCAAAAGTGAATTAACAATAAGTTTCTTATTGCCATATCTGTGTTTTAATATGTCCCATGCCTGTTCATAATTGCTTTCAGTCACTAATATGTGTTTGAGTAGAGAAGCCGCTTCATCAGCAACACTTGCCTTTAAGTAATGTAATTTTTGAACTTTAGATAATGTGATATTGTGATGAACAAGTGAAGTAAATATGTCGTTGTAGGTCGGCCAATCATCATAATGTCCAGTAAACGTAGGTAATTGTATATGGGGTAATTTTATATTCAAATCTTGTTGTTTAATTGGTGTGGGGGTACCTGCAGTTTGTACGAAATTGGACAAAGTATCCTTTAAATCTGATGTTGTATCCATATATAACTCTTCAATATTGCTATACACATTTTCTTTGAAATATAATATATCCGATCTTTTTTCTTTGGTGAGGGACTTCACAAGAGTGTCGTGTGTTTCTTTAAATATTTGCCAGTAATCTTCGATGGTATTCAACCTCGTTTCTACGTACCCCTTCGTCATACGTGTCTTCGGACATTTTTTAATGTTTGTCGTGCATTTTAATATCAGATCAGCTTTTTCCTCCAGAATATTGATAAGTTCTGTGATTTTGCTCATATTGTCGAAGTCAATTCAAGTTGAACACACTCGAGTTTGTTGCAAATCCGGTTCGATAAGGACCAAAATATGTTTGTTCACCCACTTTGTCGTATTTAAATAATAACTTGGATAGTTTTATAGAATTTATTAAACGTAACTTTTTAGAGACAAACAATTTGTATAAAATTTGCAGCAGTAATGGAGGGAAAATGCAATGACACAGATTATACCTATAACATAGATTACCCAACTCAACAGGCGTTGCTTCATCGACGACTTCAGACCGCAGCTACCACCATGGGACAGTGGTTCCGGAAGTGGCGCATAGACATTAACCCCACGAAAAGCACAGCGGTGCTCTTCAAAAGGGGTCGCCCTCCGAACACCACGCTGAGCATCCCTCTCCCGACTAGGCGCGTCAACACCCCCGCCCCCGCCGTTCGCCCAATCACGATGTACGACCAGCCCATACCGTGGGCCCCGAAGGTCAAATATTTAGGCGTCACCCTCGACAGTAGGATGACATTCCGCCCCCACATCAAGACGGTACGCGATCGTGCCGCCTTCATCCTAGGACGTCTCTACCCGATGATATGTAGGCGAAGTAAAATGTCCCTTAGAAATAAGGTGACACTCTACAAAACTTGCATACGCCCCGTCATGACCTATGCAAGTGTAGTGTTCGCTCACGCGGCCCGCATACACTTAAAATCCTTTCAAATTATTCAATCCCGTTTTTGCAGGATAGCCGTCGGAGCCCCGTGGTTCGTCAGGAACGTCGACCTCCATGACGACCTGGACTTAGAGTCCATCAGTAAGTATCTTCAGTCGGCGTCCATGCGCCACTTCGATAAAGCGGCACGACACGAGAACCCTCTCATCGTGGCCGCCGGTAACTAC
The DNA here is from genome assembly GCF_030269925.1 of Bombyx mori. NCBI lineage: Eukaryota > Metazoa > Arthropoda > Insecta > Lepidoptera > Bombycidae > Bombyx > Bombyx mori. Next base: position 13,023,111 of record NC_085130.1, read on the forward strand.
ATTCCCGATCCTGTGGACAGAATGGAAAGCAGTCGACGTCGCCCTAAACACGTCATCTCGGATCCTCCTGATCCACTAACGGTGCTTTTAGGTACTTCAAGCACCGGTCACCGTTCTCGTCGAACCCGTCGCTTGCGACGAAGGGCTCGACGAGTAAATTAACTCTCAGACACAGCCCACTGAGTTTCTCGCCGGATCTTCTCAGTGGGTCGCGTTTCCGATCCGGTGGTAGATTCTGCGAAGCACGACTCTTGCTAGGGTTCGTGTTAGCAACATCGTCAGGTTTGAGCCCCGTGAGCTCACCTACTAAAGTTAGGGTTACGCTGAAATAGCCGCTAGGGCTATCAGCTTAGGTAGGAAAAAAAAAAAAAAAAAAACGCAAGTGACCCTAGGAATCCTAATAGTTCCTCTTCCATTGTTGGTGGTGTGCCCGGGGGGCGTCCCCGGGACTTAAGCAAACTCGCCAAAAGGCGAGTCCCCTAAGTAGAAGTTATACCCTCTGCGCTATACCAGCTAGTAAGGGGGGCGTGCATAGTTTTTTTTTTTTTCCTACCTAAGCTGATAGCCCTAGCGGCTATGTCAGCGTAACCCTAACTTTAGTAGGTGAGCTCACGGGGCTCAAATCTGACGATGTTGCTAACACGAACCCTAGCAAGAGCCGTGCTTCGCAGAATCTACCACCGGATCGGAAACGCGACCCACTGAGAAGATCCGGCGAGAAACTCAGTGGGCTGTGTCTGAGAGTTAATTTACTCGTCGAGCCCTTCGTTGCAAGCGACGGGTTCGACGAGAACGGTGACCGGTGCTTGAAGTACCTAAAAGCACCGTTAGTGGATCGGGAGGATCCGAAATGACGTGTTTTGGGCGACGTCGACTGCTTTCCATTCTGTCCGCAGGATCGGGAATGGAGTTACCGCCGGCCACGATGAGAGGGTTCTCGTGTCGTGCCGCTTTATCGAAGTGGCGCATGGACGCCGACTGCAGATACTTACTGATGGACTCTAAGTCCAGGTCGTCATGGAGGTCGACGTTCCTGACGAACCACGGGGCTCCGACGGCTATCCTGCAAAAACGGGATTGGATTATTTAAAATGATTTTAAGTGTATGCGGGCCGCGTGAGCGAACACTACACTTGCATAGGTCATGACGGGGCGTATGCAAGTTTTGTAGAGTGTCACCTTATTTCTAAGGGACATTTTACTTCGCCTACATATCATCGGGTAGAGACGTCCTAGAATGAAGGCGGCACGATCGCGTACCGTCTTGATGTGGGGGCGGAATGTCATCCTACTGTCGAGGGTGACGCCTAAGTATTTGACCTTCGGGGCCCACGGTATGGGCTGGTCGAACATCGTGATTGGGCGAACGGCGGGGGCGGAGGTGTTGACGCGCCTAGTCGGGAGAGGGGTGCTCAGCGTGGTGTTCGGAGGGCGACCCCTTTTGAAGAGCACCGCTGTGCTTTTCGTGGGGTTAATGTCGATGCGCCACTTCCGGAACCACTGTCCCATGGTGGTAGCTGCGGTCTGAAGTCGTCGATGAAGCAACGCCTTCTTCCTACACGAGTAGTAGATGGCGGTGTCATCGGCGAAGAGCGCCAGATGGGTCTCCGGAGACCGGGGTATATCATTGATATACAAACTAAATAGTAACGGGGAGAGGGCGGAGCCTTGCGGGACTCCGGCTGTGACGTGACGGGGCCGGGAACGCGTTCCCTCGACTCGGTATCGGAACGAACGGTTCGACAAGTAGTCTCGTATGATGAGCACGAGTCTGTCTGGCACTCCCATGTTATACAGTTTGTATATCAAACCGTTGTGCCAGACTTTGCCGAACGCCTTCGCTATATCGAAGAAGAGGGCTCCTGTCGGAATGGGTTTCCGCCTGTTCAGCCCTAGTAAGATGTGCTCCGTGAGGCGGCGCACTTGATGGACGCACGAGTGTCTGGCGCGAAATCCAAACTGCTCGTCTATCAGAATTTTGTTCGCGGATACGAAGTCCCAGAGGCGTTTACGAAGGAGCCGTTCGTATAGTTTGCCTATCGCCGGGAGGAGACTGATGGGGCGGTAACTCGCGGTTTCGTTCTTCGGTTTGCACGGCTTGTGTATGCCGATAACGCCCGCTTCTTTTCACGCCGCGGGAAAGATGCAGTTCGTCATAGCAGCATTTAATATGGTGGCCAACATCGTTATCAGTTGGGCTGGTAACAGTTTAAGCGCGCGGTTGCGGATGCCGTCGGAGCCGGGAGCTTTCCGTGGTTGTAGGCTATCGATCGCCTCCTTGACCTCGGAAGTGGTAATGGGGGGTAACGCGTCCGAGGGCGGCAGGGAAGCTCTGCGCTCGACCTCCCTGTCGACGAACTCGGTGTGTTCGGGGTCCGCGTGTTGAGTGCTGGTGGTGCACTGCTCTTGCAGTGCATCGGCCAGCAACTCTGCCTTGTCATCGTCATCGTAAGCCGGTGGTTGGCCTGAGGGGCGTACGAGAGGCGGCATAGTGGCGATAGTTTCGGACTTGAGGGTCCTAGCTAGTCGCCAGTATGCTTGGTGAGTGGGCGCGAGTTCTTCTAAATAACTATCCCAGTTTTCGTTTCGGGCGTCGCTTAAGCGGGATTTGACCTCCCGCTGTAAGCGACGCATCCGAGTCCGGTTTGAATCCGTGGGATATCGATCGTAGGCCCGGATTGCCGCGTTTCTAATTCTTACGAGGTCCCTAAGATCGGGGGAAAGTCTGATGCGGTGGAAGCAGTCCTCCACATCGACTTGTTTCGAGGATCTTATGATCGCCGTCGAGACGTGATCAGTGAAGATGTTTATGGATTCGACGGTGTCCTCGGGGGATGGAGTTGAATCCGGGCCGCAAGGGAGGATTGGTGGAGCGGTGTCAGCTAAGCACGTGCCCAGCTTCTTCCAATCCACCATGGTCCTCGTATCTGGTTCGCGGTTGAGTGGGCGACCGAGCTGCATGACGACAGGTCGGTGGTCTGAGTCGAGTTCTGACATTGCCTCGATGGAGCGCAAGCGCAGAGTTACGTTCCTCAGCAGTGCCAGATCTATTGTGCTCGGACGACGCGCGGCGTTGTACGGATAGCACGTGGGGGTCGGGGGGTTGAATATTTCGAATGTGAGGTCGTCTATGAACGCGTCGAGACGCCTACCGTTCACATTCGTGCGATGGCAGTTCCACCTAGTGTGGTGGCAATTTAGATCGCCTGCCAGGATGACCGCGTCCCCCATACCGAGCAGTGTCTCGAGGTCACTGCTCAGGAGGGGTTTGTCAGGGGGGAGATAAACGGATGCGATGACGATCGGCTGGTGTCCCGTCAGCGCGATGCGGCACACTGACGCCTCGATATGTAAGAGCGAGGGAGTATCGAGAGGGACGCAGTGCAGGGCCCTCCTATAGTAAATGACAGTCCCGCCCTTGCGGGTGGAGAGTCTGTCATTCCTAACCATGACGTAATTCGCGACTTTGGGGTCGCGACACGAGGGCTTTAGGAAGGTCTCCTGCACCAGAAGGATGTCGATGAGATTATCGCGGAGAAACTCATATACTTGATTGCGCTGCCGCGCGAGTCCGTTAGCATTGTAAAATGCTAACTTTAAGGAGCGCGGTTTTTCCCTACCGTTGCACGCCATCGATTACCGGTGATTAAACCAGCGTGCGCTGGACGGACTCGATGACGTCTATGTATTCGAACGTCGCGTATAGGCGGTCTTCGGCCGTGACCGCTCTGCGCATGGCGTCGGCGAATGAATGCATGCGGTCGATGTTAATCGCGGCGATGTAGTCGCGAATAATCGAAAAGTCGTTTGAGTGCGCGGGGCCGGGGCGAGGCGCGGGACCGGGCGCGGGGGCGGGGCGCGGCGCGAGCAGGGGCAGGGGTGCCGATGGTTTCCCTGCCAGCGTGAGCGGCAGCGGTTTAGCCCACGCGGAGACGGTGGGCACCGGTGCCGGCACGAAGGCAGGTTTCGGCGCGCGGGGCGCCGAAGTCTTTGGGCCGACGGTTTTTGGTGGCGCGTTGGCCAGACGCTTTCGCGGGGCCTTGGGGCATCCGCGGTAGTTGGCTGTGTGGCCCTGCTTCTGGCAGAGCGAACCCGCGAACAGTCGGCTGTCGCGTGGTCGCCGAGGCATTTGACGCACCGCGGGCGCGCGTGGCAATTTCTAGCGGAATGGCCATAAAGTTGGCACCTATGGCACTGCCCGGGAGTGCCTTTTTTGTGTGGGGCCTCGACGGTGACCCCTGATAAACCGCAAACGGTGCGGAGACTTGAGGCAATCCGTTTGCCTTCCGGAGTTGGTTCAAGCGCGACGAGAACCATGTTATACGGGAACTTGTCCCGACCGCTGTGCATACGGTGCACAACTGCACACTAGACATGTGTAAGTAATGCGAGTGATATTACTCCGGTAATATTACTCTACGATGTAATGCAACATCACACATTACGCGAAGGAAACAAACATCACACTATCACCCACAGAACACTATTACTTCTAGCGAAGCTATCACCCAACATGTTTCTTTCTTTGTCGTGTAATGTTGCTTGATACACGAACGGAACCGAGCGAGCGAGACAGACCGATCGACGCAAAATAAATGAGCAAGCGACACGGAATTATTCCTAGTGATTTTGAACCGTATGTCCTGGCCGCTAGGTACATTTTTATACCTATGGTACGTCTGAATTTTAATATAGGTATTTGTGTTTATATTTTTCATGCGGCCAGCCGGTAGCTCCCCGCAAGTACTTACTTAATTTTTTATTCGCAACTTTTGTAAAATCGCTAGTCGCTCGTAATTGTTTAGTAATATTTCATATTAATTTTTGTGTTATAAAATGCATCTACTGCTCTCGTATATTAACATTATTGTCGAGCTCAATTTGCAGTCTAAGTCGCCATATGAAATCCGTTCATCCCACAATAAATTATATTAAGTAAAAAATAAAATTATTATATTATTAAGTAAGTCAATCTCTGTCAAGTAATATAACAGTGTATTACAATGCAAAGTTCATACTTTGTATTGTAATACACTACTGTAATGTCACACCCGAATCATTACCTAAGTGATGTGTTGATACACATCACTTAAGTAATGATTCGGGTGTATAGATACAATGTATTCGTCGTCACAGTATCTATTGAACGCACCGAGTAATGTTAAGAGTGATGTGTAATGTTTTCGAGTAATATCACCTGTCTGTAAAAGTGATGTCATATCACATTACATCGGGAAGTGATGTTTTGCGCAAGTCTAGTGTCAACGCGACGAGAACCATGTTATACGCGAATTTGTCGCGCCCGCTGTGCATACGGTGCACACTTACGATCGGGTACGGTGCATAGTATTTTTTTTTTTTCCTACCTAAGCTGATAGCCCTAGCGGCTATTTCAGCGTAACCCTAACTTTAGTAGGTGAGCTCACGGGGCTCAAACCTGACGATGTTGCTAACACGAACCCTAGCAAGAGTCGTGCTTCGCAGAATCTACCACCGGATCGGAAACGCGACCCACTGAGAAGATCCGGCGAGAAACTCAGTGGGCTGTGTCTGAGAGTTAATTTACTCGTCGAGCCCTTCGTCGCAAGCGACGGGTTCGACGAGAACGGTGACCGGTGCTTGAAGTACCTAAAAGCACCGTTAGTGGATCAGGAGGATCCGAGATGACGTGTTTAGGGCGACGTCGACTGCTTTCCATTCTGTCCGCAGGATCGGGAATGTAGTTACCGGCGGCCACGATGAGAGGGTTCTCGTGTCGTGCCGCTTTATCGAAGTGGCGCATGGACGCCGACTGAAGATACTTACTGATGGACTCTAAGTCCAGGTCGTCATGGAGGTCGACGTTCCTGACGAACCACGGGGCTCCGACGGCTATCCTGCAAAAACGGGATTGAATAATTTGAAAGGATTTTAAGTGTATGCGGGCCGCGTGAGCGAACACTACACTTGCATAGGTCATGACGGGGCGTATGCAAGTTTTGTAGAGTGTCACCTTATTTCTAAGGGACATTTTACTTCGCCTACATATCATCGGGTAGAGACGTCCTAGGATGAAGGCGGCACGATCGCGTACCGTCTTGATGTGGGGGCGGAATGTCATCCTACTGTCGAGGGTGACGCCTAAATATTTGACCTTCGGGGCCCACGGTATGGGCTGGTCGTACATCGTGATTGGGCGAACGGCGGGGGCGGGGGTGTTGACGCGCCTAGTCGGGAGAGGGATGCTCAGCGTGGTGTTCGGAGGGCAACCCCTTTTTAAGAGCACCGCTGTGCTTTTCGTGGGGTTAATGTCGATGCGCCACTTCCGGAACCACTGTCCCATGGTGGTAGCTGCGGTCTGAAGTCGTCGATGAAGCAACGCCTTCTTCCTACACGAGTAGTAGATGGCGGTGTCATCGGCGAAGAGCGCCAGATGGGTCTCCGGAGACCGGGGTATATCGTTGATATACAAACTGAATAGTAACGGGGAGAGGGCGGAGCCTTGCGGGACTCCGGCTGTGACGTGACGGGGCCGGGAACGCGTTCCCTCGACTCGATATCGGAACGAACGGTTCGACAAGTAGTCTCGTATGATGAGCACGAGTCTGTCTGGCACTCCCATGTCATACAGTTTGTATATCAAACCGTTGTGCCAGACTTTGTCGAACGCCTTCGCTATATCGAAGAAGAGGGCTCCTGTCGGAATGGGTTTCCGCCTGTTCAGCCCTAGTAAGATGTGCTCCGTGAGGCGGTGCACTTGATGGACGCACGAGTGTCTGGCGCGGAATCCAAACTGCTCGTCTATAAGAATTTTATTCGCGGATACGAAGTCCCAGAGGCGCTTACGAAGGAGCCGTTCGTATAGTTTGCCTATCGCCGGGAGGAGACTGATGGGGCGGTAACTCGCGGTTTCGTTCTTCGGTTTGCCCGGCTTGTGTATGCCGATAACGTCCGCTTCTTTCCACGCCGCGGGAAAGATGCAGTTCGTCATAGCAGCATTTAATATGGTGGCCAACATCGTTATCAGTTGGGCTGGTAACAGTTTAAGCGCGCGGTTGCGGATGCCGTCGGAGCCGGGAGCTTTCCGTGGTTGTAGGCTATCGATCGCCTCCTTGACCTCGGAAGTGGTAATGGGGGGTAACGCGTCCGAGGGCGGCAGGGAAGCTCTGCGCTCGACCTCCCTGTCGACGAACTCGGTGTGTTCGGGGTCCGCGTGTTGAGTGCTGGTGGTGCACTGCTCTTGCAGTGCATCGGCCAGCAACTCTGCCTTGTCATCGTCATCGTAAGCCGGTGATTGGCCTGAGGGGCGTACGAGAGGCGGCATAGTGGCTATAGTTTCGGACTTGAGGGTCCTAGCTAGTTGCCAGTATGCTTGGTGAGTGGGCGCGAGTTCTTCTAAATAACTATCCCAGTTTTCGTTTCGGGCGTCGCTTAAGCGGGATTTGACCTCCCGCTGTAAGCGACGCATCCGAGTCCGGTTTGAATCCGTGGGATATCGATCGTAGGCCCGGATTGCCGCGTTTCTGATTCTAACGAGGTCCCTAAGATCGGGGGAAAGTCTGATGCGGTGGAAGCAGTCCTCCACATCGACTTGTTTCGAAGATCTTATGATCGCCGTCCAGACGTGATCAGTGAAGATGTTTATGGATTCGACGGTATCCTCGGGGGATGGAGTTGAATCCGGGCCGCAAGGGAGGATTGGTGGAGCGGTGTCAGCTAAGCACGTGCCCAGCTTCTTCCAATCCACCATGGTCCTCGTATCTGGTTCGCGGTTGAGTGGGCGACCGAGCTGCATGACGACAGGTCGGTGGTCTGAGTCGAGTTCTGACATTGCCTCGATGGAGCGTAAGCGCAGAGTTACGTTCCTCAGCAGTGCCAGATCTATTGTGCTCGGACGACGCGCGGCGTTGTACGGATAGTACGTGGGGGTCGGGGGGTTGAATATTTCGAATGTGAGGTCGTCTATGAACGCGTCGAGACGCCTACCGTTCACATTCGTGCGATGGCAGTTCCACCTAGTGTGGTGGCAATTTAAATCGCCTGCCAGGATGACCGCGTCCCCCATACCGAACAGTGTCTCGAGGTCACTGCTCAGGAGGGGTTTGTCAGGGGGGAGATAAACGGATGCGATGACGATCGGCTGGTGTCCCGTCAGCGCGATGCGGCACACTGACGCCTCGATATGTAAGAGCGAGGGAGTATCGAGAGGGACGCAGTGCAGGGCCCTCCTATAGTAAATGACAGTCCCGCCCTTGCGGGCGGAGAGTCTGTCATTCCTAACCATGACGTAATTCGCGACTTTGGGGTCGCGACTAGGGATGTAAACCGGTTCGAAGAAAACCGGAGAAAAACCGGTTTTTATACATACCGATAAACACCGGTTTTTATTTAAGAATACCGGTTTTTAATTACGCGTTACATTCACAGTTCACACCAGTGCTACCAGATCAAATATACAAGCTACCTAAAAAAACCGTGTTTCAGACTCAAATTACCGTGCATTACATTTAAAAACTACAGTGCAATAACCACAATATGGTTGGTAGACTTTTAGCGTACGAAATGGGGACCGTGACCCAAATATCCACATATCTGCACCCAACACTCAGAAATGGCTTTCGTCAACCAGAGCACATGTTGTCTGCAAAAGAGATGGTGCGTCGTGAACTGGGGAATCTTCCTAAATAATTTTCAACTCTAGCTTTATCATCGGAACAGCCAGAAGAAACCACAAACAATTTTAAAAAGCCTGGTATTCTGGATTTTTTGCATTCGCGAAAACGGGATATTCCGAACGCCACGGCGGCCGCAGTGTATATAATACGATTCTATATTGAGACTGAAGCCGCCACAGGAAACCATACCGAAATTGCTGGTACGTTTTGGATGAGCAATACTCATTTAAGGCCTTTAAACAAAATAGCATTTAAATACCTATCAGTCCCATCAACTTCTGTGCCTTCCGAACGTATGTTTTCGACGTCGGGGTACGTGCTAACATCCAAAAGAAGCCGGCTTCTGGATGACACAGTGGACCAAATATGCTTCTTGCAAAAAATTTCATAAAAAAAAATTAAAAAAATTAAAAAGCTTTTTATTTTTATTGGATAATATAAATATGATCATTAAAAGCCTATATAAAATATGCTCACCCAATTAATTGTATGAAGAAAACTCTTCGTTTGCACGTAAATTTGTTTTATTTAGTGATTATTCAGCCTTTATAGAAAAAACCTAAAAATACCTAAAAAAACCTAAAAATACCAAAAAAAACCGGTTTTTTGAGAAAAAAAACCGGTAATAAACCGGAGCCAGAAATTGTAATCGGTTCACATCGCTAGTCGCGACGCGAGGGCTTTAGGAAGGTCTCCTGCACCAGAAGGATGTCGATGAGATTGTCACGGAGAAACTCATATACTTGATCGCGCTGACGCGCGAGTCCGTTGCATAGTACTATTTTTTTTTTTTTTTTTCCTACCTAAGCTGATAGCCCTAGCGGCTATTTCAGCGTAGCCTTAACTTTAGTAGGTGAGCTCACGGGGCTCAAACCTGACGATGTTGCTAACACGAACCCTAGCAAGAGTCGTGCTTCGCAGAATCTACCACCGGATCGGAAACGCGACCCACTGAGAAGATCCGGCGAGAAACTCAGTGGGCTGTGTCTGAGAGTTAATTTACTCGTCGAGCCCTTCGTCGCAAGCGACGGGTTCGACGAGAACGGTGACCGGTGCTTGAAGTACCTAAAAGCACCGTTAGTGGATCAGGAGGATCCGAGATGACGTGTTTAGGGCGACGTCGACTGCTTTCCATTCTGTCCGCAGGATCGGGAATGTAGTTACCGGCGGCCACGATGAGAGGGTTCTCGTGTCGTGCCGCTTTATCGAAGTGGCGCATGGACGCCGACTGCAGATACTTACTGATGGACTCTAAGTCCAGGTCGTCATGGAGGTCGACGTTCCTGACGAACCACGGGGCTCCGACGGCTATCCTGCAAAAACGGGATTGAATAATTTGAAAGGATTTTAAGTGTATGCGGGCCGCGTGAGCGAACACTACACTTGCATAGGTCATGACGGGGCGTATGCAAGTTTTGTAGAGTGTCACCTTATTTCTAAGGGACATTTTACTTCGCCTACATATCATCGGGTAGAGACGTCCTAGAATGAAGGCGGCACGGTCGCGTACCGTCTTGATGTGGGGGCGGAATGTCATCCTACTGTCGAGGGTGACGCCTAAATATTTGACCTTCGGGGCCCACGGTATGGGCTGGTCGAACATCGTGATTGGGCGAACGGCGGGGGCGGGGTTACTGACGCGCCTAGTCGGGAGAGGGATGCTCAGCGTGGTGTTCGGAGGGCGACCCCTTTTGAAGAGCACCGCTGTGCTTTTCGTGGGGTTAATGTCGATGCGCCACTTCCGGAACCACTGTCCCATGGTGGTAGCTGCGGTCTGAAGTCGTCGATGAAGCAACGCCTTCTTCCTACACGAGTAGTAGATGGCGGTGTCATCGGCGAAGAGCGCCAGATGGGTCTCCGGAGACCGGGGTATATCGTTGATATACAAACTGAATAGTAACGGGGAGAGGGCGGAGCCTTGCGGGACTCCGGCTGTGACGTGACGGGGCCGGGAACGCGTTCCCTCGACTCGATATCGGAACGAACGGTTCGACAAGTAGTCTCGTATGATGAGATAGTACTAGAAACTTCACATTTTTATATAAAGCCGTTGGTAGCAACAATAGCGCGATTCAGAAAAACCTAACAGCGCCATCTATTGTTGCTCAGTGCAAAGTAGCCAACACGTGTAAAGGAGTCCACATCATTAAGTTCTGATTTCCACGCCGAACTAGTAGATGCGAGAATCAAACCTACTACTACTACTATCCGTCTCCGTTCCCGTTATCTGGGGTCGGGTCTCCTCACTCTACGGCGCCAGGCTGATCTGTCCTGGGTTGTCGGTTTTGGCAATTGGGCTTTCTTAAGGTCTCTTTGTGAGAATCAAACCAATACGAATCAAATTTTCACGTTATAATACTCATTGTAAAAATGAATATTTAAAAAAAAACTAACATAATAGCTTTTATATTGTACACTATTCCCCTCTTATACATCGTATTTCTCTCTGCTAATGGTTTGCTGGAAGAAAACTCATGAATGAGTTAAGCTCGCCTTTGTACATAGTATTTAGACATTCTTTAAATCTGTTTTGATTGTATTTTCTTTGTGTGTACAATAAGCATAAAATAAAATAAAATAAATATGTAAATAAAACTAATATTTAAAAAAAAAAAACATGCCCGCTGAGTTTCTTACCAGTTCTTCTCAGGACGGAGGTTAGTTTTTGTGAATTGGCGGTAGTTCTTTTGACGTTCAACAAGTATGTACTTTCATTTATGTTGAATAAAAAAAAATTATGTGATTTAAAAAAAAAAATTACTTAATTTAAAAAAAAATTGATTTCATTTGATTTGATTTGATTTACATTAAAACTAAAACTAATTTTTTAGCTAGAATTAACCCCCTTTTTCTTACGCATGTTAGTTTTTTTTATGATGAGGGATTACTGGTGGCCCGGAGGCCTTTCTAGTTTCACCAGGACAGGTGGGCGAGCAATAACTCAGCCAGGAGGTGTGGGATTTGCTAACAGCTACCCGAGCGCCTTCAAAGGAGACCTAACAACTCAAGAGTAACTGCTTCGCGAATGAATCTACCACCGGATCGGTATCGACGCATGTTAGTATGTATGTATGTATGTATGTAACAGAAACTTTGAATGTGTTTTGACCCCCTCAAAATGTCGGATTAACTCAAAATTCGAAGTACCTATCTAGTTATCGCGGACCGATGACAATTCAATATTTTAAAGAGTTAGACTCGTTATTATTTACTTTCGGCAGTTAAAACAACAAATTAATTGGAGCGCCTTCTTTTTTTCGCTTAGCTAATTAGATATTGTTGTATTTGCGTGAATAAACAATAATGAATAATGTATGTATGAAAAATAAATAGGAGTTAAAAAAAAAACACGCTCAGCCCACGCCTTTTTTACAATAAATTGATTTATAATGTTTTAGTTGGATTTTCTAGAAAAGCGTGTTTTTTTAACCTTTTTTTTCTTTTTACCTAACGTTTCTAATAATACCTTTCGTTTTCACGAAAGGTTAAAGTCTAAAAAGAATTTGAACTCAGTTCCGTAGCTTGAGAAAACAAACATTCCGAACGAGACATTACGAAAATACTAGCTGACCCGGCTTTTTTTTTTCCTACCTAAGCTGATAGCCCTAGAGGCTATTTCAGCGTAACCCTAACTTTAGTAGGTGAGCTCACGGGGCTTAAACCTGATGACGTTGCTAACACGAACCCTAGCAAGAGCCGTGCTTCGCAGAATCTACCACCGGATCGGAAACGCGACCCACTGAGAAGATCCGGCGAGAAACTCAGTGGGCTGTGTCTGAGAGTTAATTTACTCGTCGAGCCCTTCGTCGCAAGCGACGGGTTCGACGAGAACGGTGACCGGTGCTTGAAGTACCTAAAAGCACCGTTAGTGGATCGGGAGGATCCGAGATGACGTGTTTTGGGTGACGTCGATTGCTTTCCATTCTGTCCGCAGGATCGGGAATGTAGTTACCGGCGGCCACGATGAGAGGGTTCTCGTGTCGTGCCGCTTTATCGAAGTGGCGCATCGACGCCGACTGTAGATGTAGACTTACTGATGGACTCTAAGTCCAGGTCGTCATGGAGGTCGACGTTCCTGACGAACCACGGGGCTCCGACGGCTATCCTGCAAAAACGGGATTGAATAATTTGGAATGATTTTAAGTGAGTGCGGGCCGCGTGAGCGAACACTACACTTGCATAGGTCATGACGGGGCGTATGCAAGTTTTGTAGAGTGTCACCTTATTTCTAAGGGACATTTTACTTCGCCTACATATCATCGGGTAGAGACGTCGTAGAATGAAGGCGGCACGGTCGCGTACCGTCTTGATGTGAGGGCGGAATGTCATTCTACTGTCGAGGGTGACGCCTAAATATATGACCTTCGGAGCCCACGGTATGGGCTGGTCGAACATCGTGATTGGCGTGAATGGCGGGGGCGGAGGTGTTGACGCGCCTAGTCGGGAGGGGGATGCTCAGCGTGGTGTTCGGAGGGCGACCCCTTTTGAAGAGCACCGCTGTGCTTTTCGTTGTCGGTTGATGTCGATGCGCCACTTCCGGAACCACTGTCCCATGGTGGTAGCTGCGGTCTGAAGTCGTCGATGAAGCAACGCCTTCTTCCTACACGAGTAGTAGATGGCGGTGTCATCGGCGAAGAGCGCCAGATGGGTCTCCGGAGACCGGGGTATATCATTGATATACAAACTAAATAGTAACGGGGAGAGGGCGGAGCCTTGCGGGACTCCGGCTGTGACGTGACGGGGCCGGGAACGCGTTCCCTCGACTTGATATCGGAACGAACGGTTCGACTAGTAGTCTCGTATGATGAGCACGAGTCTGTCTGGCACTCCCATGTTATACAGTTTGTATATCAAACCGTTGTGCCAGACTTTGTCGAACGCCTTCGCTATATCGAAGAAGAGGGCTCCTGTCGGAATGGGTTTCCGCCTATTCAGCCCTAGTAAGATGTGCTCCGTGAGGCGGTGCACTTGATGGACGCACGAGTGTCTGGCGCGGAATCCAAACTGCTCGTGTATGAGAATTTTATTCGCGGATACAAAGTCCCAGAGGCGTTTACGAAGGAGCCGTTCGTATAGTTTGCCTATCGCCGGGAGGAGACTGATGGGGCGGTAACTCGCTGTTTCATTTTTCGGTTTGCCCGGCTTGTGTATGCCGATAACGTCAGCTTCTTTCCACGCCGCGGGAAAGATGCAGTTCGTCATAGCAGCATTTAAAATGGTGGCCAACATCGTTATCAATTGGGCTGGTAACAATTTAAGCGCGCGGTTGCGGATGCCGTCGGAGCCGGGAGCTTTCCGTGGTTGTAGGCTATCGATCGCCTCCTTAACCTCGGAAGTGGTAATGGGGGGTAACGCGTCCGAGGGCGGCAGGGAAGCTTAGCGCTCGACCTCCCTGTCGACGAACTCGGTGTGTTCGGGGTCCGCGTGTTGAGTGCTGGTGGTGCACTGCTCTTGCAGTGCATCGGCCAGCAACTCTGCCTTGTCATCGTCATCGTATGCCGGTGATTGGCCTGAGGGGCGTACGAGAGGCGGCATAGTGGCTATAGTTTCGGACTTGAGGGTCCTAGCTAGTCGCCAGTATGCTTGGTGAGTGGGCGCGAGTTCTTCTAAATAACTATCCCAGTTTTCGTTTCAGGCGTCGCTTAAGCGGGATTTGACCTCACGCTGTAAGCGACGCATCCGAGTCCGGTTTGAATCCTCGTATCTGGTTCGCGGTTAAGTGGGCGACCGAGCTGCATGACGACAGGTCGGTGGTCTGAGTCGAGTTCTGACATTGCCTCGATGGAGCGCAAGCGCAGAGTTACGTTCCTCAGCAGTGCCAGATCTATTGTGCTCGGACGACGCGCGGCGTTGTACGGACAGCACGTGGGGGTCGGGGGATTGAATATCTCGAATGTGAGGTCGTCTATGAACGCGTCGAGACGCCTACCGTTCATATTCGTGCGATGGCAGTTCCACCTAATGTGGTGGCAATTTAAATCGCCTGCCAGGATGACCGCGTCCCCCATACCGAGCAGTGTCTCGAGGTCACTGCTCAGGAGGGGTTTGTCAGGGGGGAGATAGACGGATGCGATGACGATCGGCTGGTGTCCCGTCAGCGCGATGCGGCACACTGACGCCTCGATATGTAAGAGCGAGGGAGTATCGAGAGGGACGCAGTGCAGGGCCCTCCTATAGTAAATGACAGTCCCGCCCTTGGGGGCGGAGAGTCTGTCATTCCTAACCATGACGTAATTCGCGACTTTGGGGTCGCGACGCGAGGGCTTTAGGAAGGTCTCCTGCACCAGAAGGATGTCGATGAGATTGTCGCGTAGAAACTCATAAACCTGGTCGCGCTGACGCGCGAGTCCGTTAGCATTGTAGAATGCTAACTTCAAAGAATGGGGTTTTAGTCTCGCGTTGTACGCCATCGATTACCGGTAATTAAACCAGCGTGTGCTGGACGGACTCGATGACGTCCATATGATCGAACGTCGCGTATAGGCGGTCATCGGCCGTGACCGCCCTGCGCATGGCGTCGGCGAACGAACGCATGCGGTCGATGTTTATCGCGGCGATGTAGTCGCGTATGATCGAGAAGTCGTTTGTGGGGGCGCGCGCGGGACCGGGCGCGGGCGCGGGCGCGGGGGCGGGGCGCGGCGCGAGTAGAGGTTGCGGCGCGTACCGCGGTTGAGGTGCCGGTGTCGTTCCTGCCTTCGTGAACGGCAACGTTTTCGCCCACGCGGAGACGGTGAGCACCGGAGCCGGTACGAAAGCCGGTTTCGGCGCACGGGGCGCCGAAGTCTTTGGGCCAGCGGTTTTGGGGGGCGCGTTGGCCGGGCGCTTCCGTGGAGCCTTGGGGCATCCGCGGTAGTTGGCCGTGCGACCCTGCTTACGGCAGAGTACACAGCTCAGCGGCTCCGTCGCTGTCTCCTTAACGCGCGGGCAGTCTATGGTCGCGTGATCCTCTAAACATTTTACGCAACGCGGTCGCGCGTTGCAGTTACGTGCTGAGTGCCCGTACAGCTGGCAACGGTGGTACTGCCCGGGAGCACCACGTTTGTAGGGGGCCTCTACGGTGACCCCCGATAAGCCGCACACGGTGCGGAGACATGAGGCAATTTTCTTGCCCTCCGGTGTGGGTTCCAGTGCTACGAGCACCATATCGTACGCGAATTTGTCGCGCCCGCTGTGCATCCGGTGCACACTTATAACGGGGTAGGACTGACCTACCAGGTCATTCTTAATTTGCTCGACGTCGAGCTCTTTCGGGACTCCGCGTATTACGACGCGGAGTTCACGCTCCTCCTGGAGCGCATAGGTGTGATAACCTATGCGTTCCTTGCGGAGATATGCGGTCAACGACCTATGGTCGTCGGATGTTTCTACATATATTAAGTGTATAATCTATGGTTTCTACCTTGATCTGAATTCCATGCGGGATATTCCTCACATGGATGACATTGATCTTTTGGGCCTTAGGGCCAGGGACACGCGATCCCACGACGATTTCTCCCGCAGGATGACCGGCGGCGGCGCGGCGAGTCCGGGGTCATAACGGTCTTTGGCCGCGACGCGTTCGCGGCTTTGGGTTGCTTTGGCGCCGTGGGCGGATCCACGGCGCGGGCGCGTTTTTTGCCGCGCGCGACGGTGGTGAACCCTTCCGAGGTTCCCGGTTGGGGACTCGCGGCGGACTCGTACTCCATTTCCGACGCGGAGTCGGAGCTAGCGGCTACGGAGGACGCGATCGACACGGGCGCGGGGGTTAGGGTGGGGGGCGACAGTGGCGAGTCGCGGAGTACCGGCGCGGGGGGCGACAGCAGTGAGTCGCGGAGTGCCGGCGCGTCAAGGCCGGCCTTGTAGGCCTCGAAACGCGAGATTATATCCGGAAAGAAGTCGCGGACGAATTTGAAGAATAGCGCGCCGTTAGCGTCACTCATGGTGTTTGAGTGCCCGGGGGGTGGCGTCCCGGGGACTTAAAGCAAACTCGCCGAAAAGCTTGTCCCCTGAGTGGGAATTATACACCCCTGCGCTGTGTTAGACATGTGTAAGTAATGCGAGTGATATTACTCGGGTAATATTACTCTACGATGTAATGCAACATCACACATTACGCGAAGGAAACAAACATCACACTATCACCCAACATGTTTCTTTCTTTGTCGTGTAATGTTGCTTAATACACGAACGGAACCGAGCGAGCGAGACAGACCGATCGACGCAAAATAAATGAGCAAGCGACACGGAATTATTCCTAGTGATTTTGAACCGTATGTCCTGGCCGCTAGGTACATTTTTATACCTATGGTACGTCTGAATTTTAATATAGGTATTTGTGTTTATATTTTTCATTCGGCCAGCCGTTAGTTCCCCGCAAGTACTTAATTTTTTATTCGCAACTTTTGTAAAATCGCTAGTCGCTCGTAATTGTTTAGTAATATTTCATATTAATTTTTGTGTTTGATTTGAATTACTTAAGCACTTGTTTGAAGATAGTTTTATTATCTGTTTTAATGCGTGTTTAATAAGTGAAAGAAATAACGGCGTCTAAATGAAAGTACAGTCCTCCTTGGATGCACTTTGAGGATATCGCGCCGAAACAATGCATCTACTGCTCTCGTATATTAACATTATTGTCGAGCTCAATTTGCAGTCTAAGTCGCCATATGAAATCCGTTCATCCCACAATAAATTATATTAAGTAAAAAATAAAATTATTATATTATTAAGTAAGTCAATCTCTGTCAAGTAATATAACTGTAATGACACACCCGAATCATTACCTAAGTGATGTGTATCAACACATCACTTAGGTAATGATTCGGGTGTATAGATACAATGTATTCGTCGTCACAGTATCTATTGAACGCACCGAGTAATGTTAAGAGTGATGTGTAATGTTTTCGAGTAATATCACCTGTCTGTAAAAGTGATGTCATATCACATTACATTGGGAAGTGATGTTTTGCGCAAGTCTACGCTGTATCAGCTACAAGAGGGGGAGTGCCCGTGCCGTGAGAACCGCTGTCTAAACTACATATTTTTATATAAAGCCGTTGGTAGCAACAATAGCGCGATTCAGAAAAACCTAACAGCGCCATCTATTGTTGCACAGTGCAAAGTAGCCAACACGTGTAAAGGAGTCCACATCATTAAGTTCTGATTTCCACGCCGAACTAGTAGATGCGAGAATCAAACCTACTACTACTACTATCCGTCTCCGTTCCCGTTATCTGGGGTCAGGTCTCCTCACTCTACGACGCCAGGCTGATCTGTCCTGGGTTGTCGGTTTTGGCAATTGGGCTTTCTTAAGGTCTCTTTGTGAGAATCAAACCATTACGAATCGAATTGTCACGTTATAATACTCATTGTAAAAATGGATATTAAAAAAAAAAACTAATATAAAAAAACTAATATTTAAAAAAAACACATGCCCGCTGAGTTTCTTGTTATTATTTACTTTCGGCAGTCAAAACAACAAATTAATTGGAGCGCCTTCTTTTTTTCGCTTAGCTAATAAGATATTTTTGTATTTGCGTGAATAAACAATAATGAATAATTTATGTATGAAAAATAAATAGGAGTTAAAAAAAACACGCCCAGCCCGCGCCTTTTTTTCAATAAATTGATTTATAATTTTTTAGTTGGATTTTCTATAAAAGCGTGTTTTTTTTAACCTTTTTTTTTCTTCTTACCTAACGTTTCTAATAATACCTTTCGTTTTCACTGACTAACGTCTAAGAAAGGTTAAAGTCTAAAAGCAATTTGAACTCAGTTCCGTAGCTTGAGAAAACAAACATTACGAACGAGACATTACGAAAATACTAGCTGACCCGGCAAGCGTTGTTTTGTCATTTAAATTATTTCTACGAAAGATAATTTAGACACCGACTGCAGCGCCATCTGTCGGGCTGATTTGTAAATCTAACCCATTTGTTCGATTCGAACCCAGCGACCTCGTGGCAGCCTAGGGCTACGGAAACCAGCACGAGGTGCGCGTCGAACTTGTGCCGCGATTCGCGGCGCCGTATGTACTATTTTAACAAAATATCATGCAATCACTCACCGGAACCGATGCCTTCGTCTTCTCACGCCGTATCACTTAGGGAGAAGGGTATAGGGCAGGAATGGATAAGGATTAGCGATGATACACAACTTTAGCGTAGACCGTCAATATACAGGTACCGTCCCGTTCGAGAAGCAAGACAAAGTGACAGATGTCAAATCGCGACGGCACCGTCAAATCGCGACCCGTGTTGCCGTGGTAAGAATTCAAAAACTAACGGATTGGTTTCGAACAGTCACCCGCCCGGACAGGTCCCCTACCTGTCCCTAATCAACTGGCAGCCGGGACAACGTTGTGACCGCTCGTTTGAGAACCGAGTCCCCGACCAGAACCTCTGCAGACCGAGGGGTCCCATCCTTACCGGGAAACAGATTAACAATGCGCCCCCTACGCCAACGCAGTGGCGGCAGGTTAGCATCCTTAACCAACACAAGGTCACCGACGTGAGGGGGACTGGTTCTATCCGTCCACTTAAAGCGCTGCTGGAGCAGATGTAAATACTCAAGGGACCAACGTTTCCAAAAATCTTGGGACATCTGCTGCAACATCTGGTATCGCCTCAACCGTCCAGGCTTGATATCCGAGAGGGGATACTCCGGCAACGCATTGAGTGGCTGTCCTATCAAGAAATGGCCTGGAGTTAACGACTCCAAGTCATTCGGGTCTGAACTGAGCGGGCACAAAGGCCGTGAATTAAGTACCGCTTCAATTTTACAAAATACCGTAGTTAACTCCTCAAAGGTGAGCGAGGTTTGCCCTATCACGCGCATCAAGTGAGTCTTAGCCGATTTTACTACTGCCTCGAAAATTCCACCCCAGTGGGGGCATCCTGGAGGACTGAAGGTCCACCGAATACCGCGACGAGAGAGGGCCGTTTCAATATCCACCTGGTTATTGTTCAAGAAATTTACTACATCCCGCAAGTAACGGTCCGCACCTACAAAATTCGTTCCGTTATCGGAGCGTATCAATTCGGGTAAACCTCGACGGGACACAAATCTATCCAAGCTCGCAATAAAGGCTTCAGTTGTAAGGTCGGCAACAACTTCAAGATGTACAGCTTTGGTTGAAAGACAGACAAAGACGCACAGATAAGCCTTAATTAACCTAACATTCCGCAAACGTGAAGCCTTGATCATGAAGGGCCCAGCGAAGTCCGTACCAACTCCAGAAAATGGCCTCATCTTCTTCACTCTGTCTGGAGGCAGATCTCCCATCTGAGGCTGCATCGTAGACGCCTTAAGCCGATAACAGGGTAAACACCGGAAAAGGACGCTCCGAACCGTACGACGCCCTGACAGAATCCAAAATTCCCTCTGGAGGGATGCCAGCAGCGCATTGCAACCGGAATGCGAATTTGCGATGTGGCGATCCATCACCAACAGGTCAACTAACTGGCTCTTCTTGGGAAGTAAAAGAGGATGGCGCGCCGAATAAGGTAAATTGGAGTTACTTAATCTACCTCCCACTCGAATCAGCCCCTGGCCGTCTACAAAGGGGCTAAGACGAGCGATAGCTCCACGAAGCTTAGGGCGCTCAGTCCTTAGCGCCTTCAATTCTGAATGAAAACTGGTGGCTTGCACAACTTCAATTAATTTCAGCAGCGCCTTCTTCCGCTCGATGGGACACACAACAGGTGTCATATTGCGTTGAGACACCGGCAAACGACAATTCCGAATAAACCTCAAAATCCAGGCGGTAACCTTAACCAGCTTGTCCAAGGAGCTATAACGGTTGATGAGCAGATCCAAATCCAACCCCTGAATCACTCCTCGATCCTCGAACTGCGCCGGTGCAGCCACGAGACCTGGAGGAACTCCTATGCGAGAGGGTGGCCACTGAGAAGCCTTCATTGTGAGCCACTGGGGACCCCACCATAACTGATGATCAACTATTTCCGATGCTAAGCATCCCCGAGAAGCGCAGTCCGCCGGATTGAGCTCACCAGGCACGTGTCTCCATGTTAGAGGGACCTCAGATCCTTGAATCTGGGAGACACGGTTGGCCACGAAAACTTCAAGTGTATGAACCGAAGCCTTCAACCAGCACAACACTATCTGGCTGTCTGTCCAAGCATACACAGTGTTTTCTAAATCAATAACCGACCGTAAACTAGTAGCTGTATGGTTTAACAACCTAGTCAGTAGAGCGGCACCAGACAACTCGAGCTTCGGAATTGTCATGCGTGTCCGAAGCGGAGCGACCTTACTCTTAGCTAACACCAACCGTATATCAACCCTTCCAGTTGAAGAAACCGTTCGCAAGTATACCGCAGCTGCGAATCCGCGTTCCGAGGCATCCGAAAACCCGTGGAGAGACGCCTTGTATTTGCCCGCAGGAACCAGCTTCCGAGGTATTGACACGTGGTTAATATCAGGAAGAGACGAGAAAAAGTTCAACCAATCCTTCAATAGGTCACCAGCAATCCCCTCGTCCCATGACAGGTTAGCAGACCACAGTCGCTGCATGAAGCACTTTAAGAGAAAAGTGACAGGAGCGATCCAACCGTTTGGATCGAAGGTTCGAGCAATTGTGGAAAGCACCGTTCGCTTAGACCATACCTTTGGATTTTCCAACTCCACCCGATAGGTAAATTCATCTTGAATCGGACGATATTGAATCCCTAGGACCGACAGCATGTTAGGGTTATCGACATTCTCGAAAAGATGGGGATCCTGTTGATACTCCGTTGGCAAACCAGTCAACAACTCAGGACAGTTAGACAGCCATTTTCTCAACTCGTACCCGCCCCTGCTCAAAAGGCGGATCAGTTCATCCTTGCGTGATAAGGCCTCTTCGACACTGTCGGCGCCCGTACATACGTCATCGACATATAGGTCCCGTTCCAAAATGTCCGCAGCACGAGGGTAGTGCAACCGTTCCCTCACTGCCAGCTCCCGCAAAGAACGAACCGCCAAATATGGACTCGACCGCAACCCGTAAGTGTTCGTGTTCAGTTCATAAATTTTTATGGGCTCATCTGAGCTTTCACGCCAGAGAATGAGTTGATACCGCCTATCCTCCGGATGAATCACCGTTTGCCTGAACATCATTCGGATGTCTGCCACGAAAACGATCTGGTGCCTGCGGAAGCTCGTCAGTATGTCTGAAATGTCCCGGTTCAGCTTTGGACCCGAATGGAGACACTGATTTAACGAGACGCCGGAGGAGGTCGTAACCGAACCGTCAAACACGACCCTAATTTTACCGTTAGGAGTTTTCAAAACCGCATGATGAGGCAGGAAACAGTGCTCCGTAGCACTCCAATCTACCTTGGAAACCGACATGTGACCTAAGGATTCATACTCCCGCATAAACTCTACATATTTCTGACGGAACACCGCGTCGCGCCTCATGCGTCTCTCCATTGACAAAAGTCTAGTCTCTGCTGCCTTCCTCGAACTGCCTAGCAGTGGGCGATTCGCCCGAAAAGGAAGTCTTAACAAGAACCGGCCCGAATAGAGACGACCCGTATTATTCTGGTAAAACAGCTCACATTCCTCCTCATCCGGGTTAACTCGATAAGCTGTAGGAGGTTCTTCTAGTTCCCAAAACCGTTGGACTACTTCCGAAAGTGTAGACCCGACCAGAAAATTGTCCGATTTCCTCGCAGCGACCGGCCGGAACGCAGGACCCAACAATACATGCCCTAATTTTGTGTCCATTGCAACCAAACCCTCCGCATGAAGAACGCGCTTCCCAGTTAGGAGCAGCTTCCCTAGTACATCCGCTCCAAGTAGTACGTCTACTGGCCCCGGTGTGTCAAACTTGGGGTCCGCTAGCCGTAAGTCTGAAGTCAATGACCGTATGTAACTATTTACCTTCACCGGAGGGTGACGACCTATCACCTCAGGCATCACCAAAGCTGAGACTCTAAACTGTAAGCGAGGGTTGGGATTCGATGAGAAAATAAATGAAGTGTGACCGATCACGTCCGAAATTCTAACATTGCCCACTCCACGAATAGAATAAGAAGACTTGTAAATAGGATTGCCCAACCGTACTGCAAGGTTGCTCGACATAATACTGCCCTGTGCGCCGGAATCCAACAGAGCTCGAGCAACCACAGTGTTGCCATCCGAATCCAACACCCGAACAGAAGCGGTAGGAAGTAAAACAGCTTCTGGGGCTGGGGCAACACTGCAGTGAGCGGCAATTTCCTAGCGGGGGCCCGGGTCCCCGCTATCCCGGTCGGCGCGCGACGGAAGGTCGTAGCGTGCCAGCGGATCCCACGCTCCCACATAAGGCCCTCGTTTCCCGTCCCGCCTCATATACCTCCGTGTACGATGGCCAAACGGGCCAAACACTGGAGGGAGTCGCTCCAGCGTCGGCCGCTCCCTCAGCGGAGGGGAAAACCGTACTTCTGAGGGAAGGGGAGACGAGTGAGCAGGGCTACTCGATCCAGCCGGCGAACACGGCCCCGCACGGGGGGACAACGTGGCCACCCCGGCGTAGCTAGTGGGCATCCGCTGGCACCCGCCCGCAGTACCTAACCCGGCGCCTCCCTGCGAAGCCTCTTCCCGAGGGTCCACGCCGCCGAATTGGCGAGGGCTACGACCGGTGCGCTCACCGGTCGGCGAGGCTGGATGACTGCGTCCGGATGACCTCGGAGTGGCGGCAGACTCCAGACACAGGAGGGCATGGTGCCGACCGTCGCAATTAGGGCACAATTGTGGCTGTGGACAGACGCTCGCCGTGTGCGGCCCAAAACAAAAAAAGCACCATCGCCGCTGGGCAACGATGTTGCGTCTACCCCTGATGCGCGTCGACCGGAACCTCGGACAGGCGGCTACGTCGTGCCCGCTCTCATGACAGAAGGCACACCGTGGGCCTCCCACCGCTGCCATGAGCGCAGTCAGTCGTTGAGACGGCCCCCTCTTATCCCCTCCCCCTCCCCTCTGAGCAACCGAAACGGCGTGGCCGGAAGCCGGCACACGCGACCCAGAGGAGGAGGGTGGTGGCATAATCTCGTGTCTGCGACTTTCGCCTTCTAAAAATGCCAGCAGATTGGCCAGGGTAGGCAGTTCGTCCCTACCTGCGTTGTCCTGCTGCTCGAAGCGAGTGAGCACCTCAACCGGCAGCCTACCTGCAACAATATAAAAGAGCAGATATGACCATTGGTCTACTGGTAGACCCAAATTGCCCAAGGCCTTAGTGGCCACCGTAACTGGATTCAGTACCTCGGTTCTGATATCGGACGCCCGAGAAAGTTTGGGTATCGCAAACAGCCTGGCCAGCTGAGCGTCTACCAACCGTCGTTGATTTTGATATCGGTCGAACAGGATCTGGCGTGCGACCGCATAATTGTCGTTGGTGATAGGCAAGTGTGCCACCAATTCACCAGGTTCACCTCGCAGAGCACCCCGAAGCTGAGCCATCTTATAAGAGGCAGTCAAGTCCGACCGACCATGGACCAGGCTGTCAAACAAATTTATAAAGCCGACCCACTCGTTCAGATCACCGTGGAAGATCGGCAGGTCGATGGAGGGGAGGCGCGATATGACGCCTGACGTAGTTCCCGAACCTCCATTACCACCGGATGACGACTGCTTCTTAATATCGGCCACCCGTTGCAGAATGGCATCAGCGTACTCCTGACACTGGTCCACGTCAAGACCGATGGCATGGATCACCTCCTTCTCCACTTCGGACCCCAAAGCAACGAGGTCAGACAACCGATCGTACACTACCTCCAACCGTTCGTGCACCTGAGACGCCCTATCGAGCAATGCCGCATCCCTATCCGTTCTGTCAACCAAAGCATGAGCTGATGCGAACCATCGGAGCTCACTAGTCACCTTCCCGCGAATGTAGGACACCGACATGTTACTTGCAGTTTACAACCAGAACAAAAAAAAACTCAAAAAAAAATTCAAAAAAAAAAAAAATCAAAAAAAAAATTAAAAAAAATCAAAAAAAAAATTCAAAATAAAAATTCAAAAAAAAATCAAAGGAATTATTTAAAGGAGTGTACGAGTGAGCCCACCAAAATATTCCTACTCCTAAGTATTTAGGTAACCTAGACCTCACCACTGTACCAAGGACACCCCAACAAATAAGAACAAACTTAAAATTAAAAGTTATAAGATAGAAAATTGCTGATACCAGGTTTTGAGTTGCAACTAAACTCAAGCACACCTGGCCTCTAGACTATAACTAGAAGCTAGTCACCAAGCAGGACCCAATCAACAATTTACTATCACAAAGTATTCACACCGTTCAACGGGTAAGTCAAATAACAAAATTAAAATTAAAAATTAATTATATGATAGCAAATTGCTGATAAAAATTTGTGAATTAATTTTCAAACACTGATGGCCTCAGGACTATACCAAAGCCAGTCACCAAGCAGGGCCCACAGTCAGCAATCCACTACCACAAATTCAAACAAGTAATTTAAATTTAGAACAAATTAAAACAAATAACAAAAAAATATATATAATAGTAAATTGCTGGTATAAGTTTTGAAATGACACTCATACACCGTTGGCCTCTGGACTATAACTAAGCTAGTCTCCAAACAGGGCCCAACCAGCAATCTACTACTACAAGTTCAACAAGTACTCCAGTTATATTCAATTACAAATGTGTTGCAGCTCAATTATACTAAAACATAAGTAGGAAGTGAGCTACAATCATACACAAATTAATAATAAATTATAAACCCAAACTGTAATAACATTCAGATTGTTACACACAATTATGCTTAAATAGATGTGGTAATCTACTGCTATGATGAGCAGAATTAACATAAATCTGTAGTAATAGTATGAAAATAGCTGACCACTGTAGCAGCTGTGTGCTAGGTCATAAACTCAGCCAGCACAGCTGTCCAACTCACGTACAATTAGTCAGCTATGCGCAGTGGAAGCTAATAAATCAGTCTTACTATTACTAACTATTACTACTCACTAATTTTCTTAACCAGGTGGATAGAAACACACTAAACGACCTGACCTAGGTCAGCAGAATGATAGTTTAAACAGAACCGAACCCTATGCCTACACTACTTCTGCTGACTAGTAACAAAATTAAGTGAGGTTAGACGTAAAAAATTTTACATTCGTGGTAATTACTATAGATTTCACAAATCTAACCACGCTCTGCTACCAGAAATTGTTCGATTCGAACCCAGCGACCTCGTGGCAGCCTAGGGCTACGGAAACCAGCACGAGGTGCGCGTCGAACTTGTGCCGCGATTCGCGGCGCCGTATGTACTATTTTAACAAAATATCATGCAATCACTCACCGGAACCGATGCCTTCGTCTTCTCACGCCGTATCACTTAGGGAGAAGGGTATAGGGCAGGAATGGATAAGGATTAGCGATGATACACAACTTTAGCGTAGACCGTCAATATACAGGTACCGTCCCGTTCGAGAAGCAAGACAAAGTGACAGATGTCAAATCGCGACGGCACCGTCAAATCGCGACCCGTGTTGCCGTGGTAAGAATTCAAAAACTAACGGATTGGTTTCGAACACCATTCTCGAATCCACCTAAAGGTACACAGAGAATTCCATTAATATCGGTCCAGCTGTTTAGGAGGAGTTCAGTGACAAACACACGCACAGAAGAAATATAATAATCTAGCTGTACCCGTCCGCTTCGCTGGGCATTTAAAATTAACATTATTATTTCTCGCTCCCATAAAGATTCTCATCATTAACGCCCCCGCATCTGGTGTAGGGAGTCCAACACTCATATAAATATTAGCTTATCCATTAAGTACATGTATTTTCTACATGGATACCAAATTTCAAGTCAATCGGACGCATGGCTCAGTAATTATTACGGAACATCCGTAAAAGCACTGTAGATTTATATATTAATCCCTGGTCCGTGATAGGGGGGGCGCTGGAACGACACGGAGTGCCCCCCTACCTTCGCCGGCTGGTGGGTTCCTACTTGGAGGACAGATCGGTCACGTGTACCGGACACGGTGGGACCGTGCACCGGTTCCCGGTCGTGCGCGGTGTTCCACAGGGGTCGGTGCTCGGCCCTCTTTTGTGGAATATCGGGTATGACTGGGTGCTGAGGGGTGCCCTCCTCCCGGGCCTGAGTGTAATCTGTTACGCAGACGACACGTTGGTCGTGGCCCGGGGGGGGAGTTTTGCTGAATCTGCCCGTCTTGCTACGGCTGGGGTGGCGCATGTCGTCGGCAAAATCAGGAGATTGGGCCTCGAGCCACTGAGTTTCTCGCCGGATCTTCTCAGTGGGTCCCGTTTCCGATCCGGTGTTAGATTCTGCGAAGCACTGCTCTTGCAAATTTTTTTCTTTTTTCTTTTTTTTTCTTTTTATTGCTTAGATGGGTGGACACCTCACAGCCCACCCGGTGTTAAGTGGTTACTGGAGCCCAGACATCTACAATGTAAATGCGCCACCCACCTTGAGATATAAGTTCTAAGCTCTCAAGTATAGTTACAACGGCTGCCCCACCCTTCAAACCGAAACGCATTACTGCTTCACGACAGAAATAAGCAGGGTGGTGGCACCTACCCGCGCGGACTCACAAGAGGTCCTACCACCAGTAATTACGTAAATTATAATTTTGCGGGGCTAGGGTCAGTGTTAGCATAACTCTGGTTTGAGCCCCGTGAGCTCACCTATTATTTAAGGTTACGCTAAAATAACCTCTCAAGGCTCTCAGTTTAAGTAGGAAAAGAAATGAAAAATAATTTCATATTTTATTTAATTAACAAAAAACTCATTGGAGCGCATGTTCTGGTTGTGCCGCCACTTGCAGGCCCAGTTCCAGCACGACATCCCGGCCCAGGGCTCGTCCGTGTAGAACACTTGGCCGTTTTGGTACATCTACAAGTTGAAGTGATCATAAGGCGATTCTTATAGTTACGGCGTATTTATGGCGTGCGGCCATCTTGTATTCCGGCTTGAAGCCTTCCCACCAGTTGTTGTCGGAAAAACAAGTATCGATTTTCTTGCATAGGTAAACGAACTGTCTATCCACGTACTGGTAAGTAGTTGCCTGAACCCACAGAGATCATAGGGAGAATGATGGTAACTAACCTCCTTTTGTTTCTTTTTTTTGGCAGGGGGCCGAATGTCATACGAGATATCCCCGCCTAAGGGGCGTACGGGCTATGTGGGACGTGATGATCTGCAGATGTTGGGAGCAGACCACGTCCCAAGCATTTTTCAGGGGTGGTAACAACCCCCTGAGGGCTCTCGGAAATTAAAATGAGTGACTTTGATTTTATTACACTATGTTATTCCTTCGTTATGGAAGTCGTTTCTGAGCACGTGTCCAGTACGTATTTTACGTAGCAGGTCACGGCGACTTATCTTTCAACAGCTCCACATACACTTGACACTGTTAATAGCCGCTGAAAACTGAGTGAATCCAACCGGATATACTCACGAAAGACAGGTCCGAGCTTTTGTACGTGACTCCGTCGTAGCCGAAACGGAAAACGAAGTTCATTGAAAATATCGAGAACACGCAGCGGACGTCACTAGTGGCCGGTATGAAATATCTGTACGGGCCGCACCAGTACGACACTTTGGGTTCGTATTCGACGGATTCGGGGAATTCCTCGCGCGGATTTATCCTGTCAAAGGAACTTATAGCTTAGAACACATCACTTTAAGGACGGAATTTATCTAAAGCCTTTCTGAGTCTTTAACACGTTGACTGCGGGATTTTCAGCGGACTTTATTCCAGTGCGTATAAGACTTGATACCCATAGAATTGTCATCACAGTCGCCTCCAGTACCAGACGAAAGGACGCAGTTTTGATACCACACCAGTGTGTTTAGTGTGAGTTTTTTAATTTCTCGAACACGTAAAAGTTAGCTCATATTTGTATGAATTTGGAACAGTTAGCTTTCCTTCGTTTGTCGCTAGGGGCAAAAGACTGGCACTAAGCACACAGGAGATATGAGGCTTTTTTAAAAACATAACGTTTTTTTTTTCATTCTGGCTACGCGCACGGGCTCAACCTGAAAGAATTTTCTAACACTAGCCTAGCAATCGGAATTACGATCCACTGAGAAGATCTGTGGTAGGATCTGTGATGTTACACTGGTGGTAGGACCTCTTGTGAGTCCGCACGGGTACATACCACCACCCTGCCTATTTCTGCCGTGAAGCAGTAATACGCTTCGGTTTGAAGGGCGGGGTAGCCGTTGTAACTATACTGAGCCCTTAGAACTTATATCTCAAGGTGGGTGGCGCATTTACGTTGTCGATGTCTATGGGTTCCAATAAACACTTAACACCAGGTGGGCTGCGAGATCGTCAACCCATCTAAGCAATAAATAAAAACTGTCGAGAAATTCAGTCGGTTTAAATCGACTTCGAAACTTTTGAACGATTTAAACCAAGGCGTTCAATAACCTTACATTTTTACTATAGATTCCTAATACTACCTTAATTGTAGCTTAATGGCCGAAGAACCAGATGCGCTTGAAGAATTGTGTGATTTCTAAAACAGACTAACTTGTATATACATTGCGCGTCACTCCAACTGTCGTCAGTGTGACAGTACAGGCCTTGACTGAGCTCTTTCGTTTCGAATTGCTCCGCGTGCGGTCCCACGTATGTGTTCTCAGAATGGCGATGGTAGAACCCACCGAATGCGAATGCACCTGCACATGTCGGTATTTGAGTTTTAGCTTACATTGCGCAGTGAACATCGGATCCATCAAATCCAATAATCATTGCATTAGACGTCTTTAGGTCTGACACTAGGAGCCGGCTTAGGGACTCCCCTAACCGAACTCGTCGAAATCGACAAAGAGGTCGACGTGCAACCTAACCCATGCAACAACCCGCTGGTTTTCTCGCCGGATCTTCTCAGCGGGTCGCGATTCCGATCCGGTAGTAGATTCATTCGTGAAGCAATTGCTCTTGAGTTGTTAGGTCTCCTTCGGAGGCACTCGGGCAGCTGTTAGCAAATCCCACCTCTTCTGGCTGAGCCGTTGCTCGTCCACTTGTCCTGGTGAAACTAAGGCTTCTGGGCCACCAGTAATCTTTCAATAACAAAAAAAAATATGGGTGAACGTGCCGAATGTCCTATAACAGTGAATTCTTGCACCCACCTCGAAACAGGAGATCAAAGTTTCAATGGTACAGGTAACCCTCCTATAACGCGCTAGATACGTTCCTAAAAAGTCCCGTGCTGTCCGAAACCGTGTTATATGAGACTAGAAGCCCTTACAAACAGGACGAATAATTTTTATGAATTAAACATCTCAACTGTGCGTGTTCGTATTTTTTTACTTATTATACATAAAAAATAAGCAGTAAAATTTCAGGTATTCCTACATATTATGTGTTCATAGTGCATAATGTAATTTTCTTTTTCCACTAACGGTGCTTTTAGGTACCTCAAGCCGGTCACCGTTCTCGTCGAACCCGTCGCTTGCGACGAAGGGCTCGACTAATAAATTAACCCTCAGACACAGCCCACTGAGTTTCTCGCCGGGTCTTCTCAGTAGGTCGCGTTTCCGATCCGGCGGTAGATTCTGCGAAGCACGGCTCTTGCTAGGGTTCGTGTTAGCAACGTCGTAAGGTTTGAGTTTGAGCCCCGTGAGCTCACCTACTAGTTGAAATAGCCTCTCAAGGCTGTCAGTTTAGGTAGGAAAAAAAAAGTAATTTTCTAAATATTGTAAAGAAAAATCTCGTTATCGTATTATAAAAGTACCGCATGTTGTAAGAGTATTTTGGGGAGTTTTTCTTTTCCTGTTACAGTGGAACCGTGTTGTAAAATACCGTGTTATAGGAGGGCTACCTGTACTGCTAACGACTGTACTCTTCAAACGCGTGACTGCGTCGCGACAGAAATAGACAGGACGGCGGTGTTCACTTGTGCGAGTTTGCAATACGCAGCACCGCTATTTGAGTATCACAGTAATTCGCCTTACGACAAATCCACAAGAAGATGGGAGAGGGTAATATTCAAAATACTTGTCCTGTTTAGTTTCTATCCGCAATCGCATTCAATCCTGTTGTAATCTATGGTAATTTTATAATACTGATTTATATTAATCTATGGTTACTTGTTCAAAAATGTCTGTCATGGTTCCTTCTTTCTCTTTCCGTCAATATAATTGTCTAAAAACACTACTGGTCTCCTTTTATTGAAACCTCAACAAATCCCATACGGAATAAAGGAGTGTTATAGTTTTTTTTTCCTAACTATTCTAGTGACCTTGAGGGGTCATGCTACGGCCGCGCTGAATTACAGAGAGCGCACCGCAGCGAAGGACCAGCAGGTACATTAACCATTGATAGATGAACTCCATATGGGCTAGGCTTACCTCGTGGTTTCGTTCAAGTTAATTTGTTAGTTTTTTTCCCCTACCCAAGCTGATAGCCTTGAGAGGCTATGTCAGCATAACCGAACGAGTAGGTGAGTTTACGGGGCTCTAACCTGGGAAATTGCTAACACTAGCCCTAGCAAGAGCCGTGCTTCGCAGAATCTACCACCGGATCGAAATCGCGACCCACTGAGACGATCCGACGAGAAACTCAGAGGGTTGCGTCTGAGGTAGTGTTATATGTTTAATGTTGTGGGGACCGGGAATAGGATAGGATTTACTCCAGAGCAATCACTTTTGATTTTTCATTTTCGACAGTTTTCTGAGCAGATTGATGAACGTTATACATTAATAAGTCCAATTGGCTGGTCGGACCAGATACGCTCCGCTCTCAACACTCCAGTCTACGTTGACATTCACACAGTCGAGGATAGGCAAAAGTGGCGCAGGATAAGGATACATTTATTAGAGGAGGCCACGACCATTGGACGTTGAGGAATTGAGGATTATCGACGCAAGGACGAGCATCATAAACTAATGTTCGTTATTGCTATGAGCACCGCCATTTTTTTTACTTTCTTCTTGAGACATGCCCTATTTCTTTTGGAGCGTCAACAGATGGCGCGAATCGAGGACTGAGAGAGGAATTAGGCAACGGAAGTAAGACCCAACTTCCGTTCCAAGGAGAACAAGGAGTTCGTTCCAATGTTTCCACAAACACAGTTTCACCGTAATTCTCTTTGCGACATTTATGACATTATATATTCTTTATGACATTATGTTTATAAACACATTTCCGCGCGGTCGCTTTGTACTTATTTAAACACTAGCGGCCCGCACCGGCTCCGCTCGGGTCTTTAACAAAAATTTCAACAATATTTGACGTCAATAGTTTTCGCAGGGCACGCGATATATAGAATATTTTAGATAATTTTTTTACATTATTGGAGTTTCATTATTGGAATTTTAGTAAGGATCCTTAATTTTTTTCAAAAAAGATATAGCCTATGTCACTCGGGAATAGTGTGGCTTCCAAACAGTGAAAAACTTTTTCAAATCGGTTCAGTTGTTTCGGAGCCTATTCAATACAAACAAACAAATCTTTCCTCTTTATAATATTAGTATAGACTAGCGACCCGCCCTCGCTGCGCTTCAGAAACATTAAATTTTATTATTGATAGCTGAGTCCTGCGATGTTACTAGCGGTTATTTTCGTACTGCGGGTGATGCCGCGGGGCGAGGCTAGTCTAAAAAAAGTAGCCTAAGTTACTCCTTATATCATCAGCTACCTATCAGTGAAAGTCTCGTCAAAATCGGTTCAGCCGTTCCAGAGATTAGTCGGAACAAACAGACACACAGACAAAAATTGTAAAAAATGTTATTATGGTGTATGTACCATATATATTATATGTTCATATGCATGTAGTAAAAAGCGGTTATTTCAACATTACAAACAGAGACTCCAATTTTTTAGTTTTAGATTAGTATAGACAAAACAGTCGGCACAGTTACCTCTGAACGTGTAGCAATGCGGCTTCCGTTCGCTGGAGAGGATCATTTGCACATCCTCCTGGTTGTGCGCTGACGCAATGTAATAAGACGTGTCCAAACATTTGAATTCTAAATCGAGAAATGTATATTTAAATAGGGTAAAAAAACATCAAGAAAAAGTATTCATGCATTCACTGTTAGTCAATCGATTTTCTTTTATTTTTAATCGATTTCAAAACGGGACGAGGTTCTCGATTCGGCTGTATCATTCATGTCTGGTTAATTTAGAATTTTT
The DNA here is from genome assembly GCF_030269925.1 of Bombyx mori. Classification (NCBI taxonomy): domain Eukaryota; kingdom Metazoa; phylum Arthropoda; class Insecta; order Lepidoptera; family Bombycidae; genus Bombyx; species Bombyx mori. The sequence continues at coordinate 13,055,878 of NC_085130.1, forward strand.
TTCTAAATGAAGATTTTGTATCCTGGGAGAATGTAAGGAGTTTCATTGTGAATTACAAATTTGACTATACTAGACCTGGCTTGTGGCGTAAATTGGGAGAGGCCCGTATCGAGCAGTGGTCAACTATTTGTGGGTAATGATACACCAATTTTAACACAATAACAGACTTCAAGAAAATGAGGAGGTACTGAATTCCCTTTTCTTTTTTTGGATTTAATTATTTTTTATTTAAAGCCGGTTCATCTGTGTATGTAGTCCTAATTAAATTTTATCAAGATCCGATTGTCCGCGTCAGTTCTAGAGTTACCTATCCTTAATAATAATTTAATTTACTTCGACTGTACTGATGATAGTCTCATTCTATTTTGTTTGTTTGATGTTGTTTAATTTGTTTCAATTTTGTATCATAGCTTAGGTATTTTGACGAGGGTAAATGGCAAAAATAATTTAAGTCGTCGTGGCCTAACGGATAAGACGTCCGGCGCATTCGTGTTGAGCGATGCACCGGTGTTCGAATCTCAGGCGGGTACCAATTTTTCTAATGCAATACGTACTCAACAAATGTTCACGACTGATTTTCACGGTGAAGGAATAACATCGTGTAATAAAAATGAAATCCGCAAATTTATAATTTGCGTAATTACTGGTGGTAGGACCTCTTGTGAGTCCGCGCGGGTGGGTACCACCACCCTGCCTATTTCTGCCGTGAATCAGTAATGCGTTTCGGTTTGAAGGGTGGTTCAGCCGTTGTATACTTGAGACCTTAGAACTTATATCTCAAGGTGGGTGGCGCATTTACGTTGTGGATGTCTATGGGCTTCAGTTAACACCAGGTGGGCTGTGAGATCGTCCACCCATCTAAGCAACAAAAAAAAAGAAGGAATTCTTCAGATTCTCTACTGCTTTCAAAGCGTCAAAATCAAACAAACGAAACTAAACAAAACCACTAGATTCTGATGTAACAGCGATTGTTGTCAAAACTCATCAATCTGGCAATCAAAGTATTACGAAGGCGGAACTAACTACTTTTTGGAAATATTTCATTAATAGATAATAATAATAAAATAATCAAAACATAAATGCCTTTCAATCTACTATTAGATCTCACCGGGACTCGTGTATAATCCGAACGGTATCTTCGCTTGAGTCGACTTTATCTTGGCCTCGGACGTGTCCATCTTCTTGTTTAACTTCAGTAACACCATAGACATAAGAGCCATGTCCGTCGCAAACAGCAACCTCTTCAGATCCTTGATGTGGACGTCTATGAAGGAGAAGAGCTTCTTCTGGGCGCTCTCGAGGATCTCATGTCGCTCGGTCTGTTTCAGTCAAATCTTAAATCTTAAGTTTTTAATTCAATCTCCTAAATTTTTAAATTTAACAGTAGAACCTCTTGTGACTCCGCACGAGTAGGTACCACCATCTTGCCTATTTCTGCCGTGAAGCAGTAATGCGTTTCGGTTTGAAGGGTGGGGCAGCCGTTCTAACCATATTGAGACCTTACAACTTATATCTCAAGGTGGGTGGCGCATTTACGTTTTAGATGTCTATGGGCTCCAGTAGCCACTAAACACCAGGTGGGCTGTGAGCTCGTCCACCCAACTGAGCAATAGCTGCTGTTGCCACATTGCCTATATTTACTGCAGAGTCTTCCCGCCACATAAATCCAGGTCGTAATGGCTATGATATAACAAAACCCCTTGTTCCCTATCTCATTGTCACCTGTCCGTATGCAGCGCGAGACCGGAATACGTACAGGATTGTGTGGCTCCTTAATTCTTCCGTTCATGTAACTGTAGTATTCTTGGAGGCGTTCAAATTTCTCGTCGCCGTAGCTTTCACGAGGGTCCACTTCCTTGCTGCTCGGCATATTGTAGGGTTTCTGTGTTTCAATCAAGCACAGCACAGTTATTTAAATCGTTGTTAAATCGCCAAAAAAACAGTCCTATAGCCCTTGTTGTCAGACGAGCACAAGGCCGACCTGATAGTAAGTGGTTACCGTCGCTTATGGATGTGATAATGGAATATCTATACTTTACGAAAAATTGTCTTTGTCAGCATTCCTTTTTTGATTGCTTAGATGTTTTTATTTTTTTTATTGCTTATATGTGTGGATGAGCTCACAGCCCACCTGGTGTTAAGTGGTTACTGGAGCCCATAGACATCTACAGCGTAAATGCGCCACACACCTTGAGATATAAGTTCTAAGGTCTCAGTATAGTTAAAACGGCTGCCCCGCCCTTCAAACCGAAACGCATTACTGCTTCACGGCAGAAATAGGCGGGGCGGTGGTACCTACCCATGCGGCCTCACAAGAGGTCCTACCGCCAGTAAAAAACCACCCACATTAAGCCATGAGTTCTAAGTCTCAGCTTTATAGTACAACAGCTGCGTCACCCTTCAAACCGAAACGCATTACTGCTTCACAGTAGAAATAGGCAGGGTGCTTGTACCCATGCGTACCAGTATAGTGGTAGGGCGTCTCGTGAATCAAAAGAGACAGTATGTGGTCCCATACTTACTTTATAATCACATGTTTCAAAAGTACAGTTGTTATTTGTTTGTTTAAAATATAATACACTTCGACGTGTCTTTGTAAAGGGTCAGTTGACAGTGACACGCCGGTTTTAAGGGTGGGGGTCTCCTCAAAGTGGGTGGTGGCATTCAAGTCGTAATAACTATGATACCGGTAATGCCGCGTGAATTCTGAGTCAGGCATTAAAAACTTAAAAAAAAAAAAAAAAAATTGCTTTTTAAGAAAATCAACTAATAATTGGTAAGTAGCAGAAAAACTTAAAGACAGTGGTAGCAATAATGCAAATTTAAAGTTCAACTTTGAAATGACTCGTTGCCTCAAGATAACCCGAGCAGCCGGGGCCTTGAACTATACTAAGACCTTAGAACTTACTTAATATATCTCAATGTGGGTGGCGCACCTACGCTATAGATATCTGTGGGTTCCAGTAACCACTTAACACCAGGGGGGCTGTGAGCTCGTCCAGCCATCGAAGAAAAAAATAATAATAATAATGTGCGCGCGCAATGGAGTCTAATAGCTATCACATTTATGATGTCGAAGCCAAGCATAATACTGGTTGCACCAGAGATGACGTCACTTTCCCAGGACTTAATACAAACGAACCATCAAAGCTAAAGATGTAAAATTGTTTATTTTAAATAAAATACTAACCGAATCGACTGTAGGAAACGACATTCGTGCTAGCTGAAAGGAAAAAAACATGGTTTTCGTTGAAATAGGCATACTAAAGAGGGTATAATGGCTGATCTCTAATTTGACCTTGATCCGGCGGCTACCAAGCTTCACCGGACTACCCGCTGCGCCAATCTGAAGATTTCTTCAAAATTTCATCCGCCGTTTTGGAGTCCATATTATGAAATATATATATCGACGCTTGAAAGGCAAACGTGACTAAGCGACAATAACTGCTTTGTACATAAATGATAGGCAATAACCATATTCGATGCGCAAAAAAAAATTATTTCTAGGTATATTAAAATCATTTCAATCCTACAGCTAGATCCGTTAAAATATATATATTTTTTAAGTATTTCAACTTTAAATTAGTCTACTGTAAAGTTTACGCATTGTCGCTTAGCCACGTTTGCCTTTCAAGCGTCGATATATACAGGGTGTCCCAGAACTCAACGTTAAGCCGAAACGGGGTGACAGGATTAATTGTAACCATCATGAGAAAAATCAGAAAAAAATCTATCCCATGCAGTTTGGAAATTATGGGCATTTAAGAAAAACTTAGAAATTTGGTCAAACTACAACCATTTTTCGGTTATTGTGGTTAATTTTTTATTATTTTTGTTTATTTAAACTTTGGAACCGTAACCCTAAATAGCATTTCTAGAACCACAGTCAAAAATAATGACACAACTGCCCCAAGTTTTCTAGGAATTAAGACTATTTGTTAAACTATGAATCTAAAATTTTCAAAATTTGTCGATTTGAAAGGATCTCCTGTAAAAAAAAAGTACTAAAGTGCCTTGGCAAGTGCCATTAAAAGTTTGCGCATTTAATCAGAATTTTAAAACGGTAATACTTGTTAGTTTCATACTTAAAAAAAACTAGTAAAAAAATAAAAACCTCGAGTAACCCGATTTTTGCTAACCCATTTTCCCATTAACCCATAGTTCAAATATTTTTTTTTTCGCAAAAGCTCTTGCGCAAGCCGCAAACGTAAGCCAATTACTACTAATTACTTACTAATTGTAATGGTGACAAATCATTGGCACTGCCAGTGGTGAACGGTGCGATGAATATTAGTATCTGAAAATTAGTAAGATAAATAAATACTTACTCTGTACGCCTCTACGCGAGATGGTCGTAAAGATTAGTCGGGTTAAAAATATCATGGTTATTATTTTTATTACCTTTGTACACAGACGAGCATACGGCCCACCTGATGGTAAGTGGTTACCGTCGCCCGTGGACATCAGCAATGCCAGGGGCAGGGCCAAGTCGCTGCTTACCATTAAAATAAGCTCGTTCGACAATGATTCCAGTACCTTAGCCCTTATCCTAGTAATTACGCAATTAATAACTTAAATGGTTTTGATTTTTATTACACGATGCTATTGCCTTCATCGTGGAAGTCATTCGTGAGCATGTGTTAAGTATAGATTTCGATCCTGATTATCAGTTAGGCCACGACGACTTTTGAAAGTTCACCAAATTAACGTCACTGGTTTTAACCGTTTTCAGTCCCAGACGCTATTGAAAAAACACTATCGAAGAATCTCGGACACCGTGACTGCGTATTTTCTATATGTATACAATTGCGCCGCTTGGTATTTCCCGACATAAAATTAAACAAGCAATATCTCGCTGCATGGGACTTAAACGCATACCCGATCCGGCCGACCGAATGGTAAACAGTCGACGTCGCCCTAAACACGTCATTACGGATCCTCCCGATCCACTAACGGTGCCTTTAGGTACCTCAAGCACCGATCACCGTTCTCGTCGAGCCCGTTGCTTGCTCTCAAACGTTTAACTGGATAGAGTAAGAGCTCCTTATTCTCGCTTCCTTTATTCGCGTTTTCACTACTCGCTGATTTAAAAAAAACGCAACCCAATTCCTACGTTCGCAGCTGAAGACAGCTCTTTATTCGCGGATCTAATCAGTACGTCGGTGCATACACATTGATAAAAATGAATGTAGGTATCCTACCGAATATCCTTTGTAAATGCGCTTTACCGTGTATTCGCAGCGTAACTATACTTGAGACCATAGAACTTATATCTCAAGGTGGGTGGCGCATTTACGTTGCAGATGTCTATGGGCTCCAGTAACCACTTAACACCAGGTGGGCTGTGAGCTCGTCCACCCATCCGAGCAATAAAAAAAAAAAAAAAATTTACCCCGCGAATAAATAGCTTTTACTGTATATAAATTATTGGAAATTCGGTTTTAAGAATAATCCCATACACTTAACTAGAGTTTGAAGATATTAAATAACTCACAATGCATATAATTTTATTGTTATTTGCCAACATCGCGTTGTTCACCGCGTCTTTCTAACCACAATATTAAATGTTTCGAAAAATCTGATATTTAATTGGTTAGTTAAATTTTCACAAATTGCCGCCATTTTGTTCAATTTACAACTTTATTGGAGTTTTTATCGGTGTTATTATTACGAGTTAAAACAATGTTGTTTGATGAAGCTATTAGTGACATACGTGATTCGTTTTAGTAATGAAACAATCAGAATTCCGCTACACATTGCGAAATATATTATATATTGAGGTGACATCTGCCATGAACTTTTGTCAATTTGTCAATGTTTTGTATTGATGATCACTTTGTTGGTGCGACTTAATAAATAAATAAATATGGATTACATAAGGAAATAATCTAGGTATGTGAAGTTGAAGGCAACAGATCTAGAGGCCGCAACCCGACTCGTTGGTCCGATCAGATCCGCACCGCTTTGGACAGTACAGTGTACAGCGCGCTGCATGACGCCGTGGACAGGGGAAAGTGGAAAAATATCTTAAGATTGAAGCTCATGGATGATGGTGGTCACGACCCTCAGACATGAGGAACACGATTCGAGGAGGAGGAGGAGTGAACGATAGAGGCTGGTTCCGTGGTTTTTAAAATGATGATGTCAGCGTTTTTGACGCCCTTCTCTCTCATCTCTCTTATCATTATCATTCCTTTTTTTATTTTTTATTGCTTTGTTGGGTGGACGAGCTCACAGGCCACCTGGCTTTAAGTGGTTACTGGAACCCATAGACATCTACAACGTAAATGCGCCACCCACCTTGAGATATAAGTTCTAAGATCTCATTATAGTTACAACGGCTGCCCCGCCCTTTAAACCGAAACGCATTACTGCTTCACGGCAGAAATAGGCAGGGCGGTGGTACCTACCCATGCGGACTCACAAGAGGTCCTACCACCAGTAATGCCTTCCATAGTGACAGTAAGTAATTAAGACTCACTTTTCTAATGAATTCCATTTATTGCTTTTCAAGTGTACAACGATTAAAACTGAGAGCCACGTTCCATTCGATAGCTCGAGTTTAAATGTTTTGTGCTTCTTATTTTTCCTACCTGTGCTGATATCCTTGAGAGGTTATTTCAGCTTCGCCTTGACGTGTAAGTGACCTCACGGGACTCAAACCGGGAGTGTGGCTAACACTGGCCCCAACAAGAGCAGTGCTTCGTAGAATCTACCACCGGAACGGAAACGCGACCCACTGAGAAGATCCGACGAGAAACTCAGTGGGCTGTGTCTATTGGTTAATTTACTCGTCGAGCCCTTCGTCGCAAGCGACGGGTTCGACATGAACGATGACCGGTGCTTGAGGTACCTAAAAGCACCGTTAATGGATCGGAGGATCCGTAATTACGTTTTTAGGGCGACGTCGACTGTTTACCATTCAGTCCACCGGTTCGGATATGAAAAATCCCGAAGAGGCGGCGTCACAAGTTTCTAAGCTCCAAATTCAAAACTGTTGTGGGGTTTATTGGGAGATGAATGACGAAGTGTGTGTTGCGTTGTTTGTTGCGTGTTGTCTGTCCTCCATAAACCTCATCGGAGCGGTCAAAAAAACACTACATATAATAACATCGACGCTTGAAAGGCAAACGTGACTAAGCGAGAATAACTGCTTTGTACATAAATGATAGGCAATAACCATATTCGATGCGCAAAAAATATATATTTCTAGATCTATTAAAATCATTTCAATCCTACAGCTAGATTCGTTAAAATAGATTTTCTTTCAGGTACCTATTTCAACTTTAAATGAGTCTACTGTAAAGTTCACGCACTGTTGCTTGGTCACGTTTGCCTTTCAAGCGTCGACATGTTTATTCGCGTCAGCGACCGCAGTGGATCGCTGCACGTTAACCACTGCTTGACTAACGTATGTTGCTCATTACTATAAATGCGTAGTAAGACTAGTAAGCTAAGCGGGACGGGGTATCATTCCCCTACACTGTGTTGAAAATAACAAGGCGCTCATCCATAAAATAACAACATAAACTATTCTAATAAGATAAATTAACGTAAACGCACCTATTACCGCCAGTTTAAGCCCGGTTCAGATTGATAAGTAAAAAATAAGCAGTTGTTCAATCACTAACCCCGAGGCCCGCTCCGCGCCCCCGCAAGGGGACGCGACGACCCCACGACGCGTTCAATCACTGGCTTTTTCATTTTTTTTTGACGGTTCCGAAGATAACTCTTTTTTTTTAATGCAATTAAGGATCAACTAGCAAAAATAAATAAATAAAAGTAAAAAATAAAAAATTTATGGGAAGGGCCATATTCCTATTACCCATCCAATGCATGGGGTGTGTTCCTATTACCGTTTTCTTGGCAACAGAAGTATGTCTGTTATATAAAAATTATAGTTTCAGTTTAATTTTTTATATGAAGCAACAGTACTTTAATTATTAAATCACAATTCGCTTAATAATCTCTTAAAAATAATCTAAACGTAATCAATACTGATGGCACAGGTAGGGGTAAAAAACCACAGGATTTCATGGTCAGCAGAAACATTAACATTAACGGCCGTCTGGTGTAGTGGTAAGTGACATGGTCACTACACAAGGGGGTCGCGGGTTCGAATCCCGCCAAGGGAAGATATTTGTATGATAAATATAAATGTCTCTTCCAGGGTTATGGATGTATATTAAATATATGTGTGTATAATAAAAATCTTACATTTATATCCGTTATCTGGTACCTGTAACACAAGTTCTTTACGAACTTATCACGGGACCAGTTAACGTGGCGTGATTGTTAGTAAATATTTATTTATTATTTCTTATTATTATTATTAATCAATACAGTTAAACATTTTCATCATTGAAGACTCGAGTCTCCAATACGATTCGAGTCTCAATACCTCTATGGTGCTTCATTGTACAATGACTCGTTTTGTTTTGGGACACAAAAAGAATCCAGTTTCGTTGCAATTAAAACTTCTAGCAGAATTGTTGAGTACTTGGTTTTATTCAAAATGGCCTTGTAGTATTTTCTTTCACTTCATTTCTATACGTTGGCAAATTTTGGACAACTCTTTATTGACATTGTGGGATGGCTTTGATGAAATTTTGAAGCCAGTGTCTTCCTGGCACTCCGTCTTTAATTGGGTGTGGGAGATTTAATGTTTCGACTAATTTTGACACTGTCTCCAATAGCTGGCTTTTTTACAGGAAAATAGTGAATTCAGTCTATTATCTATACTAATCTATACTAATATTATAAAGAGGAAAGATTTGTTTGTTTGTTTGTTTCGAATAGGCTCCGAAACTACTGGACCGATTTGAAAAATTATTTTTCCATTAGAAGCCGACATTGTCCCTGATGAACATAGGCTACTTTTTTTTATTATTTTTTTATTTTATTTTTTTGGTTTCATGTGTGTTTTAATGTTTCCGAAGCGAAGCGAGGGCGGGTCGCTAGTAAATAATTAAATAAATGAATTAATTGGCGTTCTTCATCCTTAGTGAAAACGGTTTGAACTCCATAATATTCTTCAGTGTACTTGTGATATTGCTTGTTCCGAAGAGTTGTTCTAGGAATCTGTTATCTCTTCGAGGTTTCATATACATTAATTTGCTTCAATTTTTTTTTTTTTATTGCTTGGATGGGTGAACGAGCTCACAGCCCACCTTTTTTTTTTTTTTTTTTTTTTTTTTTTTTTATTGCCCTTGTAGGCAGACGAGCATACGGCCCACCTGATGGTGAGTGGTTACCGTCGCCCATGGACTTCAGCAATGCCAGGGGCAGAGCCAAGCCGCTGCCTACCGTTTAATACTCTCCACAAGCCTCGTTTGAAGAAGGACATGTCATAGCGCTCGGGAAACACCGTGGAGGGGAGCTCATTCCATAGCCGGATGGTACGTGGCAAAAAAGACCTCTGGAAACGCACTGTGGATGACCGCAGTGGCTCCAGGTAGTATGGATGAACTCTACTCCGGTGGCGGGCGGTGCGATGGTAAAAACGAGATGCCGGTATCATCTCGAACAATTCCTCAGAGCACTCCCCATGGAACATACGGTACAAAATGCAGAGGGAACCGAAGTCCCTCCGCAGACCCAGAGGCTCCAAACGATCCGTGAGAATGGGATTATCGACAAACCTGGTTAAATGATTACTGTAGCCCATAAACATCTATGACGTAAATGCGCCACCCACCTTGAGATATAAGTTCTAAGGTCTCAGTATAGTCACAATATAATAGTTAGTCATATAGTTAATGGCCATCAATGCAGAGTCAAGTTGACTAGCTACAGGTATATTGTTTACGTCTTGGTGGTTCCATGTTTCTGAAACAAATGTATCTATCGAGTCGAATATATGTTATAAGTAAATAATATTTTTCAATACACTCAAGTGGAAGTCAATAGGTGATTTTTAATACAGTTTTTTTTTTTCAGTAATGAGATGCTGTTTTATTTTATTTTTGCTATAAATTTAAAATTTTTAGCGATAATGTAATCTTAATTAAATTAATTATATTCACGTAGTACTAAAAATAAATAAAATATACTAACACACTTGTGGTAGAACCTCTTGTGAGTCCGCGCGGGTAGGTACTGCCTATTTCTGTCGTGAAGCAGTAATGCGTTTCGGTTTGAAGAGTGGGGTGGCCGTTGTGACTATAAACTAAGATCTTAGAACTTGTATCTCACGCTTTATATGAAATTGAACTAAAAAATAGAAAATAAATTTTAACAAATTTAAATTGAAAATAGCTTCGATCAACAATTGATCGAAGGAAAATAGTGTAAAAAAAAATATTTTTTTGTAAAAAAAGCGTGGGGTAAATGGTGTTATCTTCTATAGGTAGGTATATAAAAATGAATTGCTGTTCGTTAGTCTCGCTAAAACTCGAGAACGGTTGAACCGATTTGGCTAATTTTGGTCTTGAATTATTAGTGGAAGTCCAGGGAAGGTTTAAAAGGTAGATAAATATGAAAATGCTCGGAATTAAATAAAAATAACAATTTTGTTTTTCCTTTGATGTGTCCCCGATCCCCGATTCCTTTTGTTTGTTTTAAGATTATACAAAAGTTTAGGACTTTTATTTATCGATTAAGGCACTACGAAGTCTGCCGGGTCAGTTAGTTATAAATAAATTTTCTGGCAGATATGAGTAGAAGAATTATTATTTCAATAAGATCTTAAAACGCACCCCACGCTTTTTTTAAAATAAAATATATGTTACACTATTTTCAATTTAAATTTATTAAAATTTATTTTCTATTTTTTAGTTCAATTTTATATAAAGCGTGTTTTTTAGTTTTTTTTAAGCTATTATTTATTTTTCATTTTTTAGTAAAATTTTCTATAAAAGCGTATTTTTAAAACTATTAAGTATTTTAACATCAATTCTTGCCGTATCGACTATAGATAAAAATTATATAAATTGGCAAAAATCTTATTTTGCAAATTGAGTAATGGAATAATCTTATCAAATTAGTGTATTGTCATCGGTGCTCGATATATCTACAAAGTTTGAATGAAATCTGGCCGCTTAAAGTGGGTCAAAATCGCATCTAAAGGAGTCAGTTACAACATACAAACATATATACAACTGAAGCTAATATAAAACGTGTAAAAAATATACACTTTAGGGCCTGTCCGCACAGCGATATTTCGATAATTTACTACAACTATTTGGTATATTTATATATTTCCTCCCACAATCTCGCCTTCAATATTCTATCGTGGTATGCTTTATGGAATTTGTCCCACAAGGGAGGTCTCCTGTACATCAGCGAGATTAGTTGCTCCACATCAATCTCATCATTTTCTTGCACGGCCGCCGATCGGGCGGGAGAAGAAACGCGCGACATGTTTTGATTTTGTTTCAAATGTGAACGGTAGATGGCGCTGTTTTTAATTATTTCAGATTTTAAAATTGAAATCTGAAAGCTTTGAAACATCAATCCGCATAAATGTAATTTAAAAAGTACAAGAAGAGGCTTAAATAAAAAGCTGAACTTAACTCAGCCTTAATTAGAATTTTCTTCGGAATTCAGTAGTAAAATTCAAGTTATTTTGATGAAATAAAAACTGAAAAAAAAGTGTGTGTGTCCGCTCCGACGCACGACTGGAGTTTACTGGATATAAAAAATTAAACGAAACAATACGAGAAATAGTTCTATATTACGACAACACGATACACTACAGATTATTAACAAATTAACGAGACACAAAACAAACGACTAACAAATATATGAAAATACAATAATGAGAGAAACGCGCGATCAGTACGAGGCTTTGTGGTGGACTGCCGGCGCAGCAGCCCGGCGTCACCTGCGATACGCATTTCGTGTGACATGCGCAATCAGGCGCATAACGCATTTCGTGTGACATGCTAGTACGATTTTGGTCCCCATAATTTTCATACCCCGGGCCTATATATGTAAATCGATTCTAAAGGAGTAAACTCCAATATTCATAACAACAATTATTAATTCGTAGACAATCACAATGGTTTTATAGTTTTGGGAAGGGATTTTTTGTATCGCCATCTCGTGAAGTATTTCGGTATTACAAAACAAAATGCAAGTATCTAAAATATTTAGGTACTAGATGGCATTATTCTAAATTTTGTGTGCCAAGCATTTAATAATTTTGCGTAAAATCGTGTTTTTATTAAAAACCTGTTAAATAGATACGACTTAATTATCAAATTAGTGTATTGTCATCGGTCCTCGATAAATCTACAAAGTTTGAATGAAATCTGGCCGTTTAAAGTGGGTCAAAATCACGTCTAAAGGAGTCAGTTACAAACATACAAACATACAAACATACATACAAGTGAAGCTAATGTAAAGCGTGTAAAAAAAAACCAACTCTTATTTTTTAAAGTTACATTAACTTTTTTAAAAATGTTGTAATTTGATACCTTACACCCTATGATTAGATACGGTGGTTACAAATATGAACATATCCCCACATTTTTTTTGTACTAGCTACCTAAGTAACATAACTATTAATTACAGTTCCAAATAGGATCAAACATGCGTAGTTTTTAATATAAAAATAAAATAAACCATCTTTTTTCTTGAAATTTTAGAATATTTTAACTTTTAAACCACTTTGACGTGCTGCTGTGTAAAAAAAATGTATGAAATGTTCTATGGCATGTTAATATTATATTACAAAAGTTAGCGCAACTCATTACAATTCTAAAATGGTGCAATAATACGATCACAACACCTACTGCAGTATCTGTGAGATGAGAGTAGCAATTTGGTTTAAGCGTTTTCAATCCGGAAATTTTGATGTAAAAGATGCACGTCGCTCTGGTCGCCCTATTACGGATAAAATGGATGCCATTTTTGAAAAAATTGAGCAAGATCTTTATATCAGTAATTATGAGTAGCTCAATAACTGGGAATTGGCCACAAAACAGTTTTGGCACATTTGAAAAAATACAGGTACATTTATTTGGCACATTTGAAAAATATAGGTATAAAAAAAGCTCGATATTTGGGTACCTCACGAGCTCACTGAAAGAAACCTAATGAAAATTTAAGAGAGATTGGCTGGGAGGTGTTAATGCATCCGCCGTATAGTCCAGACCTTGCACCTTCAGATTTCAACCTGTTTCAGTTTCTTCAGAATTCCTTAGGCAGTGTCACGCTAACATCCCCAGAGGACTGCCAAAACCAATTGTCGCGGTATTTTGATCAGAAGCTCCAAAATTTCTATAGCAATGGGAGCATGTCCCTACCTACAAGATGGCAAAAGTTATCGAACAAAATGGAACCTACATACTTTAGTTAAATGTAAATAAACTATATTAAATGGTTTTAGAATCATCCCGTGTATATAATCAAAGGAATCATCTTTCATAGGCGTAAAGATAAGGCTGTATGAGCTTAATTTCCTTTGTTTTAACTAGCTAAAACAAAATAAAACAGATTTCTGGCTCATAGTTCTACATCCACTTGCTCCATAGATAATGGCCTGTCCGTTAGGGATGTTCGATTCAGGTGTTTTGTATCGATGATCACAACAAATCGTAATACACTGTACCGTTCTGATGCTATAGATTCGATTGTAAATTATTTTTATTTTAGGGCTGAATTTTTATATATCTGGTCATATTTGTTGTGTTTCCTTTTGTTTTTATATTTAAGAAACATAATTAACACTTTCGTCAATTCGCCGTTTTAGTGAAAAACGACGAAATAGTTGATTTTTCGGAGGAGACATAGATATCACAATTAGTATCCGTTGGTGCTTCAAGAGAACAAAATGTAATACAAAGAATTTAAATGATCTATCATCACAACTAATAATATTGAAATTCAAGAGATATTTAAACACAAGATAAAATAAAAAGTAATAAAGACTGTCTCCAGAGAAATATTTATACTATAATAGTTTACTATGAACCTGTTCGTAGTGGATTAGAATTTGTAGTTAAGCAACGGGATTTTAAAGGAGAATGCCCATTCTTGGTTTCGTGTTGTGCTACGATCAAATATATATTAAAAATTAAGTTTTTATTTTTAACAATATCCTCAAAAATATTAAGTTATAACTTCGCCGGGTATAGAAGATTAAAATAATTAGTAATTTAAAAACTTCTAACTAGTAGTAGTTCAATTTTCCCAATAGAAAGGCAAAGATGTTATATCATACAGCCTAATCTTTAAAAAAAGATGATATTATGGAGTGAAATGAAATGAAGTTGATTAATTTGAGATATTAATCAATTGGCATGAAATGAAATAAAATGAAATGAAATGAAATGAGATGATATGGGATGAAATATAATTTCAGTAAAATGGTGGTTATTTGCTGAGACTTTTTCAGTGGACTTTTTGAAGGATTCCAAGAAGTTATGCCCAGCGAGCGCCTTTGTTTCATTTTCTACTTCGTTACTAAACAGTTAAGGAACCACCGTTATTACACATTTCAACCTAAAGAAATATTAAATAGACAAAATAATCTGTCAAATGTCAATCTCAAACCTCAGTGTTGACAGTCACATTATGTTTAGATTTCTAAATTGTAAATGACTAATAGTTTGCCAATTGAATTGACTAATTTAATTTCATGCCAATTGATTAATGTTCCAAATTCTTTTCATTTCATTTAACTTCGTATTAAAAAATTTCACAAAAAATATATATTAGGCTGTATGGTATGATACTCTTGCCTTTCCAGTTGGAAAAATACAACTACTACTACTACCTACTGACACTTGACAAGTAGGTGCTTGCTGAATTCATTTATTTTGATTTACCTACTGGCGTCGTTTCTCATGTTTCCGATCGAGTTATGTATCGTGTGTTTCGTTCGGTCATATTATTCGTTATTTTGTTAGACAGAACTCCAGGCATATTGGGGGCAGAATTAATTTATTTATCGTACGTACTTATTAATTAATCGTGATGAAAACGTTGCTAATACTATTAATTTAATCTCGAGTTATTACTACAGCTATCTCGTTTGGCAATTGAACTGTGGGTTGTTGTGTCCATGTTAGGCTGGGCTGAGCTAGGTATAATGATACATCTGCATAATATGAGAAAAAAATTATTTTATGTCTATTTTTGTTTTATTTTGAATTGCCGTAATAGTGCCACCTTTACTTAACGAATGGACGCAGTGGCCCTATCCACACAATACTATGCTAGGTAAATAGTTTATACTATAAACATGTTTTCATTAATAAAATACTTTATACGTATGTTGTTAAGTATGTAGGAGCTCAGCATAATCAAAAAATATTCACCGCTGTTTTGTACAAAAAATAACCTAATTCTATAAACTTCATTGGTCTTTTACTACTAAATCCGGCGAACTAGAGATACATATTTTTTTGTAAATTAATAAACATATTAAACCCTACAAAATGAGGTAAGTTACATGAGAGCACAACTTGAAACCAAATTCCATACTGCAGTGGGCATTCTCCTTTACAAATAAATAATGTTGTTGACGTCAGTTTAACTTTTTTAGAATTTAATACGAATTGGTCCGATTTTTCGATTCGATCCTCATTGCACATGTATTAATCCACAAACGGCTTAAAAGCCATGGGCACAAAAATCGGGTGGTTCGTATTACTTACTTAGTATTTCTTTGTATCGATCCAGACAGGTATCGGATCGGTTTGTACAACTCTACTACGATCATGGTTGTACAGTTGTAAGTTTGACCTAAAGGTCTTAGTTACCTAATCTTAGGTCATAATATCCCTTAGAAAAAAAAAAAAGATTGTAAGTAAGTGCACAGTTGCCAGATGGGGGCGATTCCCTGCAAACTCGGGAGATTTTTCGACCTTGGGAGATGGGGGGGGGGGGGGGCAAAAGTTGGTTGGGAGAAATTTCGGAGGTTTTTTGAGTACAATAATTCATCCACAAACACAATTCCCATTACTATTAGAATAATTCATGGAGTTAATAAGATAATTATAGTCTACTTAGTAGATAGTAGACTCTATTTACTATTCACAAGTCAATATTAAAAAGGACAAATTACGCAACCGAATGCTAATAGAAACTGCCGAAGCAGTTCTCGGGATTCGATTTTGTTCTCACATCGGACATGTTAAATATCTTTAACTTCGAAAACGTGTATGCTTCTATTTAATAATAACGAAAGTGAATATGATTGTAATAACTGTTTAAGCTGGTTGAAGCTATGGGAGAGCTTGATAAAAAAATAAAAGAATCCTTTTGGGTTTTATTTCTTCTTTGAAATAAGTAAAACTGTTTTGGAGTTTTTGACGTGAATACGTATTTAAAATTACTTCCATAGGGAGGCAATCCAAAAAAACGAATGATAACAAAATCGGGGGATACAGTTTAGTGTTGTAGCTACATATCTATCATTTCCATCCAAATTTCAGTTACACCTCTGGATAGCTAAAGAATCAAAGAATTTATTACGCTAAGTAAGGACTGTAACACATCGCGCACGGGGGAGGGGGCAGCCCCGACATTTTGAAGGTCATTTTGCTGCATATCGAGATTTCCATTTAGTATAACTTTCGACTCGGTGAAGCTACGACGTTCATTCAGGTTTCAATCGTTAGCTCTCGTCAAAATCTATCGATTATATATATATAACATTAGTGTAAAATTGTAACTGTGAATATAATAAGGTGTTAAAATAAAAATAAAATATCAAAAAATATATAATGTCGGCCTATCCCGACGGCCTACGCGTCGAAAAGCCAAATCGAAATACAGAGATCGTATACGGTTGGAAAGGGCATCTCAACAGCAATCGAATGGTACTGTGCGGAGTTATGTGTGGGTCAGTCTTAAAGGAAAATCATATCAATCATAATTATTTATTGTATACGTGTCCGAGTGCCGTGCCGAACTCCGATGGACTGACTCGATGTTGACATGAGCCGGCACAGTACCAATAAAACACCTTAAGATCGAGTCAAGCAGTGCCGGCAACGTAAAGTAATGAGTGCGGCCGAGCGGATCAACGACGGTGCCAGTACAGTGGGACGGTTGAAATTACGCAGATGGATGATGAAATCGCTTCTGTATCGACATCGGGCTTATGACACAGACCTATAATAAATAAAGTTATAATACAGTAATTATATGTTTAGTTGATTTATTTCCTGAACCCATTAAATGAAAAAGTTGCCATCATAAACAAAACATGTATACCCGGAGGACTTCTTATGATTATGACATACATAAATAATAATATTTTATATAGAAACTATTAATCAAATCAAATCAAATCAAAAAAATTTTATTCAATTATACATACGTGTTGAACGTCAAAAAAACTAACGCCAATTCACAAGATTTATTACCAGTTACGAGACGTATTCACGTACAACAAACGGCCGTGTCCATAACACAGCCACACTCCATTTTTTTTTTCTTCCAAAAGCTTATTTTCGGGGGGTTTTCGTAAAAGGTTGGAGGCAATTTCACACGGTCATCTGGCAGCACTGAGTAAGTGACACATTAATTGGACCTTTTGGCGGGAACGCGAGGAGTGAAGTTGTGTGATTTGTTTTATTTTGTCTATTTAGTGTGTCAGGTCAGGTTTAAATGTGTAATAATGGTGGTTTATTAACTGTTTAATATCTGTGAAAGTGCACAAATCTGAGAAAATGCAACAAAGCCGCTGGACGTAACTTCTCGGGATCCTCCAAAAAGTCCACTGAAAAAATCTTAGTAAATGACCACCATTTTACTGAGATTATATTTCATCTCATATCATCACATTTATTTCATCCCAGTTGATTAATGTCTCAAATTAATTATCTTCATTTCATTTCACTCCATAATATAATTTTTCAAAAAATATGAATATACATTAAAATAAGATATGACTTAAAGGTCTCAGTTACCAGGTCATAAAACCCCTAAAAAAAAAGACATTAATTTTAATTTACAAAACGACACTCCGCCATTCTCAATCTCACTCAATAGAAATTTTTACCTTTTTTGTTTGTTTTCCGAATTAGTTGGTCTGAAATCTTGTAAGTTCTTTGGTTTTCGTGTGTATAAACTGTTGATTCATTGATAAGTGGTGTCGTTCTTTCGTTTTTAATGGTATTAGCCAATAATGCCATGAGTATTGACTTTTAAAATGGTCGTTGGTAGATCAAAATGGATTTATAGTTTATTTGTCATAATTTGAATTATTACTGATACTACGACGTTGATATGTGTACTAGATTTTTCCAGTTTCTAGAATAGTCTTGGTTGGGTTTTTCTTCGAAAATTTGGTTGCCGCTTTTTCGACTTAACTGTTGGTCCGTAGCTCTTGTACAATAGAAAATGTGTTTATTGTGATTTGTACATAACTTGCAAATCTTTTTTATAGTACAAACCAAGGAAATAATATTAAAACCATCGAAAAATGCCGTTTGTCCCTCTTCAAATCCCCATTGAAATAAAGTAGACATTGTGATAAGTAATAATAAACACCAATGAAATCAAATCAAAATTATTAAAAACTGAAAATATTCTGTTACATATATTTGAATACTTGGCTAACTAGCATTAATTAACCAGTGCATTTGGTAATTATTGCTTATTATGTAGTCATTTACAATGAAATCCAAAACAACTTGTTATGAAAGTATTGCAATGAATCTTTGAGTTAACTAATGGTTGATTAAGAGCACAACTTCCCGATATTTAGTCTGGTAGCTTTGAGATGCACCATAGCATAATGTCATCAGGAGAGAGAACACCCAAATTTCTGTTTTTCATTCTGATAAGCGTAGAGTGAATTTTTAAAGCCTTATAGTACATGTAATACTGCGTTCTGAATTGAAAGTCAAGTCATGATGTTTTAAAAACTTTAAGTTAAAACCAACTGACATTTCATGTATTATTCTTTCTTCTTTCTGGTCGTTCCCTCAATGCTGAGGATCGTGACTGTATGTCAATCTTCTCCACTCAGTCCGGTTCTGCGCCATATGTACCGCTCCCCATATACCTTAATATGAATGGTCAAATGGCTGCTAAACAAAACACATTTATATTAATATAGAAAGAAATTTTAACCATTTAGTAGATAGACTCGCTCTTATTATGAATGAATAATATGGAACATTTTAGTCTCATACTTTATTTCCTAAATTTAGTATGCAAAGTGGCCAGAGGTTAAGGTTTTTACTTAATTAGCTAAAGTTTTGTGGGTGAGGTAAAAGATTGGTAAATAATTAAAATAGTACTTTTAAAATTTTTTGAAGAGAGGCGTGATATAATATAGCGCAGTAAAATGAAAATTAATATTAATTATGTATAAAAATGCATGATAAGTGACATGTATTTAATTGACTATAAATAATATAAAACATATTGACTATAAATACATTGACTAAGGAGCTATTAAGGTAGGGGAGACAGGTAAGTAAGAGAGAAACAAAGAAATCATTTATTCGCCAAGCATCATGAAAATGAGTTACTACCTAAGTTAAAAGCAGCGTGTATGCTTTGTCATTATTTGACATGCGAATTTTAGTGCAGTGCAAGATATTATAATATATTATTTACCAATCATTCATCAATAATTCAACTAATAATAAAAAATTTCATTTATTTTCAATGTTGTCCCTAAGAAAATCATTTATGTGATAATAATTTCCACTAATAAGATTATCTTTTAGTTTAGGTACAAAAGTAACACTCTGTACTTTTATCTTGATTTGTAGCTGGGCGTTATTATTTTCATTAAGTTAATACAACTATATGGGTAGTAATTAAACAGACTTCCTTTTAATGGCAATATTTGCCTCTAAAAATTTAAGTTTCCTTCTAAATTACTAAGTCAGCCACATAGACTCGCATCTTAATAATATTATTTTAGCCAATATTTATCTTCTATATAAGCCACTCTAAACATACTCAGCATGGTGGTTATTATTTAGCATCTAAATTTGTTAAAAGCACTCAAGCAACAAACATCTAAAAATTAATATACGGCACTAATATTACAATTCTGTTAGCTTCTAATTTTATAACTCGGAATGTTTAAAATGTAACTCATCTTACATTAACTGATCCTTAAATTTACCTAAAACTGCCGTTAAATAGAATATTAAAGCCACTAATACGAGTATTACTTAGGAACTATTGAGGGCAGACAAAATAAAATAATTTATATAATTTAAAAATCAACTTGTATATTGAATTGCTATAATTTTTAGTAGGTTAATAATTAGAAGAAATATATATTAATATACTTAAAAGGTATAGTTACACAATTAAAAGGGAAAAAATTATTATTGGATTATTAATGCTGCTCATGCTTTTTAGTTGGCCTTCCACGCTTTCTTTTAAGTCCAAGCGGTTGTGCCTATGCCTCTAATGGTGGTGTTACGAATTTCAGTCTGATTGCAAAGCCTGTTACATGCTTCCAGATGTACTTGCGATAAAAGTCTGGACAATCACAGCAACCAGTAATCCAGTCGGTCTGATTGTTTGGTAGTGTTACCTTCCAAAATGAAAAAAGCACTTTTTTATATCCATTAAAATGCTTGAATTGTTTTCTCACCTGATTATTTTTGAGCGAGTCTTTGTCTGAAATTAAATATGTTTTGTTTGCTGGTGTTGATTGTGCAACTGTAATGTTAGTATCAGTTTTGGCCCATTGATATCCTGTTGTCCAATCAGATAACTACAATTTAGGTTGTGTCTCGAAGGTTTCTTCTGTTGCTTGTTGTAACCAGCAGCTTTTACTGGTGATAGGACCTCTTGTGAGTCCGCACTGGTAGGTGCCACCACTCTGCCTATTTCGGCCGTGAAGCAGTAATGCGTTTCGGTTTGAAGGGTGGAGCAGCCGTTGTAACTATATTGAGACCTTAGAACTTATTATCCAGATTTATTAGAATCCAGATGAATGAAATATATTCTTAGCCAGTTCAATAGTTGCGTGCATAGTGTTATCTGCTTCAATTTGACTGCCCAGGTACTGCTGAAGCGGTCGTCTCTTTCTGATGTGCAACGTTTTCTTCCGGATCCACTTTTTCGGGTATAGCCACCAGTCTCACGGAACCGTTGGTATACTCGTCGAACTGAGAATCGGCTAAGGTTCAACTGTCGAGTAACGTCAACCTTTCGCAGTCCTTGTCGGCTTCTTCAGGGGTTGTATCCATCTTCAGGTATTGTTTTTTTTGAGTATGTTGTTCCGGTGTGTTCACTCTAAGGGCTTAGGTAGTGACTGACTCATTTTTTACCTGGGCATGACCTTTTATAACCTTTTAGGGTAGCTAAACTAGTGCTCCTTAAGTGAGCATTTATTCCAACATCTTATTGATTGGTCCCGGTTAGAAATAGTAATTGGTTTTTTAATGATACAGGTAATTAATGTAAAGATATTGAAGTGCACTTTACGATGATATATTTTTTTCACACCTGGTATTTATGTGCTAGATTCTAGGAGCGATTTACTGGAAAAAACATAAGGGTGCGATTTTTATGACGCCGAGTGTATATTTCTGACGTTGCTAACACGAACCTTTGCAAGAGCCGTGCTTCGCAGAATCTACCACCGGATCGGAAACGCGACCCACTTAGAAGATCCGGCGAGAAACTCAGTGGGCTGTGTCTGAGGGTTCATTTACTCGTCGAGCCCTTCGTCGCAAGCGACGGGTTCGACGAGAACGGTGACCGGTGCTTGAGGTACCTAAAAGCACCGTTAGTGGATCGGGAGGATCCGAAATGACGTGTTTGGGGCGACGTCGACTGCTTTCCATTCTGTCCGCAGGATCGAGAATGAGCAGTTGCAGTTTCGCCTGTTGACATGACATTTGACCCCATCTGCGGATCCAAGATTTGGACAATCAACAGACCGGGCGAGAATGAGACCTAGGTCTAGAAAAATCTTATTTTCTCTAAATCTAATTGGAATTGTGTATAATTCCAATTAGATTTAACAAGAAGATCTATTTCTTCATGTAATTTCTTAAAGTACACTTGAGAGTTCTATTGTAAATAATATGGGGTACTCAGATTCAACTTTTATTATCGAATAAAAAAAAATTAAAACGCTTGCTGGATGTAATATTATATATTTATTAAAGAAACTAACGTATATGATAAAATAAAATGTCCACATGTTCCAGTACATTTTTTGGCAAACATGCTAGTAATTATTTTATATGGTGCTTTTTATGGTTATTTTATATTATATATTGGTAGTGTACAGAGATGAAAATACAGTTGTCGACGAGCTGTTGGAGTGCGGTCCGGACTTCTGAAAAATAAAATAACGTATAAAAATATGTTTCATAAATACTTAACATAGGCCGCCCGGTGGCCGAGGTGCTTGCCCTGCTACTGCTATAATAAGTGTCTATAAAAAAATTGATTTAAGAAATGAATGAGAACAAAATAAAATAAAAAAATCAAGTAAGGCGCATCTATCTCAAAATTCTAGTTTTTCTTTGATTTCGAACTAAGCAATAATTATTGAATATAAATTTAATGGCTGAAAAATTTAGTTTTATTTATAAAGTAGGTTATATTATTGAATAATATAGTTACAGGGCAGATGATGATGGCACCGGAAGCTCCTCCTGGTCCCTCCTGGTCGGGGACGGAACGTCCGTTCTCCACATTTCTGATTGGAAAACAAAGCTAGAGATACTGTTTTGCTGTTGAAAAACCTAAATATATTTAAAAGTACCAGAATACACACCTTGGGTGTTTCGTTACCACAGAAGCGAGCACCCTTACCCTCTTAAGGTGCTGTGGCGTTTCTAGAGGTTGGCCGGGTGGCAACTCCTGAATTGGTATTGAGACAAGTCTGAAATGCGTATTGGCATTAAAATAAATATATCAAATGAGCTTGTGTAAAAAGTTGTAGATGTATCTGGGCTCCAGTAACCACTTAACATCAGGTGGGCCGTGAGCTCGTCCACCCATCTATGCAATAAGACAAACAAAAAAAGTAAATAAAAATATATCTTAAGCTTTGCTTATAGGAAGAGTGGGTTCTAACATTTCGAAATCGAGAATTTCCTCATTTTGAATATCGTCACTAATTATTTCTTCTTCTAAATTGATATTTATTGTATTGTTTTCTTCTTCTAAATTGATATCACATCTAAAGTGTGAACTTTATACATATCCGCGTTTCCAGTTTCCATTAAAAGTAACAGCTTAGAAATTTTAGCGGTTTGGAACCCATAATCCGGTAATCTATAATTTTGTTTATGAATTGACATCGTATTGCTCATAAATGAAGCCAATTGTTCCATGTCGTTTTCGGACATATTAAAAAGCTGGGTTAAAGTCGCACCACAAGCTTTTGCATATTTTTCTATGGTCTTATAAACACATAACTGATCCCCCAGCTTCAGAGAATAAAAAATCATTATATGTGTTTACATATTTATGTCTTAAATAAATTAAGGTATCTATATCTTTTTGAACATCTTTGTTAAATAAAACTGGAACCCCTCTCCCTCTTTTCCCTCGAATAACAATTCGTTTTAAATTGTTTACTAATATTTTTTCCGTTGCTGATAGTACTTTGTCAAATTCTTCATATTTATTGTTTTCGTTATCTTTTTTATCATAATTTTCGTAAACACTCAATTGGAATCTCTGAAGTTCTCCGAGACGCTGTCGGATTAGTGACAAAAGGCGGCAGAACACGGATTTTATTAATTTATTGAATGCATTGCAATTTAATGAATTATTTGATTTCGATAGCTTGACTACTGCGTGTGCAGCAGTTTTATTTAGATAGTCTTTTCAACTTTTTAAATCAGATGCTAATGTGACAATTGTTGTTTTATTATACCGTTTCATATTTAAGTCGTCAGCAGCTTGGCTTGAGACGTCAAATTTCCAATTAGATTGTTAAGATCTGTTTGAATTTTTGTTCTATTAATACCAGCTTCCGCTTTGTAAGACTCAAGTAATGCTATATGACTCAAGTAATGCTATATTGCAACATTGTTTTAGCGATATTGCAATATTCATGGCATAAGTAGGTGAACCGTAACGATCTTTAAAATTATTAAAACTAGTTGCATTTTTAGTAGCTAAAACTAGTGTTCCATAATTTTCCGGCTTCAAGGCGTCTAATAAGCTACAAATGTTTGGTTTTTTTTTTTTAGTTCTTTTAATAGTTTACCAAGCTCACGCATTTTTCTAGAGGTTAACTTTATAAAATAGTTTCTCTATGTGTCCTAAGATATTGGAATTCAAAAGTACAGATCAAAGAATCTTTTTTCGCAAACATAGATATTTTATCCGGCCTTATACGTGGAAAAACATCATCTTTTAATTTTTGGTTTACTTCATATGTGTTCAATGTTACGAAGCAACAAATTCTGTGCATCAACTTGAACATTTGATGTGAGATTATTACTGTCACATAGTTTTTTGTGCTTCCATAGTTGTTTTCGAGAGTAAAATCCTAAGCATTTAGTACAAGGTAAATAGTCGTCATTTCTGTTATATATTTTTTTTTTCATTGTCTTAAACGTAGAGTTTTCAGTGTTAGTAATGTAATTTCCTTTCTTAAGCAAGAGGGTAAGCATTTGTTTACGAGACTTACTATTTTTTGGTATCGATAACATCTTTTGAACTTCCGGTTCATTAGAATGATTTCTTATAACGTGTCTAGCGAAATTAAAATTAAACTTCCACAGTAAAAACAACAATCCCTTTGTCATATCCTCTTCTTTTCATCCCCTACCTTTTCTTCGGTAGAAGACCTTCAGTTTGTTTGTTTTTGGTAGCTTCATCGTGAATTTCAAATGAAACCTAAAAGAAAAAAATATATTAATCAATGGATAATAGGTATATGTTTTTATTCTATTATATTTCACGTATCCGGTCGTATGTGTGTGCTCAGTTATTCATGTCTAGATTAAAGGTTAAGGCAACTGAGGGTTCGCAACGCGTACTTTAACTTTTTAGTTTTTATTGCTTATTTTTATAATAGTACAAATTTATAAAATTTTCTGGGTTCTTGATAAATATACAAATTTCAAATTAATCCGACGTTTTGCAGTTCTTAAAAACCGAGTCTAAAGATTCCGTTACATACATACAAAAGCCAAGCTAATACAATCGCGTTAACACTACAATTTTATTAGACAATACTGTACTTATTACTTTCGGAAACCATCCGTCGTGACAAAAACAACTCGTTTGATTCGGGTAGTACCACCTCCTCACAGAATATCGGCGTGAAATAACAATATTATGTGTTGTATTTGGTTTTAGTGAGCGAGAGTGCCAGAGGCCTATTTTTCGCCAAGTCGCTCTAATAATTTAGAAAAATCTGTGTTTTTATGTAATTTTTTTACTCACTTGATGGTTCTGCTTAGAGTTGCTGGTAGCTTTTTTTTTTTTTTTATGATTGAGAGATTACTGGTGGCCCGAAGGCCTTTCCAGTTTCACCAGGACAGGTGGGCGAGCAAAGGCTCAGCCAGGAGGGGTGGGATTTGCTAACAGCTGCCCGAGCGCCTCCGAAGGAGACCTAACAACTCAAGAGCAATTGCTTCGCGAATGAATCTACTACCGGATCGGAATCGCGACCCGCTGAGAAGATCCGGCGAGAAACTCAGCGGGCTGATGCATGGGCTAGGTTGCACGTCGACCTCTTTGTCGAGTTCGACGAGTACGGTTACTGGGGTCCCTAAGCCTGCTCTAATGCTAATGCAAAGGTTATTGGATCTGATGGATCCGTAAGGACGTGTCTAGGGCGTCGACGGTGACTGGCTCCTGCATGATCAGGATTCGGTGCGTAGTCAGCGGCGGCAACGATAAGGCGATTATCATGACGCATAGCCTTATCGAAGTATCGTTCCGACGCTGACTTCATGTATTTCTGGATTGATTCAAGGCCCAGGTCGTCGTGTAGGTCAACGTTCCTCACGAACCACGGAGCCCCGACGGCTAACCTGCAAAAGCGAGATTGTAGGGATTGGAGGGTGTCTATGTGTGTGCGGGCCGCGTGAGCGAACACCACACTCGCGTAAGTCATGATGGGCCTTATGCAAGTTTTGTAAAGTGTCACCTTGTTCCGAAGGGACATTTTACTCCGCTTACAGATCATGGGATAGAGTCTGCCGAGAATGAATGCGGCACGGTCGCGGACTGTTTTTATGTGTGGGCGGAATGTCATGGATGCATCCAGGGTGACTCCCAGGTACTTAACCTTCCTGACCCAGGGTATAGGTTGGCCGAAGAGGGTGATCGGGGGAGTGATATTTCTCCTCCTAATGCGGGAGGAAATAAGCGGTGAGTTTCCCCTTTGAAATAACACTGCTGTGCTTTTCGCCGGGTTGATGTCTATGCGCCATTTTCGGAACCACTGTCCGAGGGCTAACGCTGCGCTCTGGAGTTTACTCGCGATTAGGGACTTGTTTCTACTTGAGTAGTAAACGGTTGTGTCGTCAGCGAATAAGGCTAGCTGGGTCGGCGGCGACCGGGGAATATCATTAATAAATAAACTAAATTGCTGGTAGCTGAGGTCTCATCACAAATATCGAAGTCATTATCAGATTCGTCAGTGGTTTCTGGTACATAAAGGTTATCGCTTGAATCACAAAAGTCAGCATCGTCATCACTTTCCGGCACATTGAAAGATGTTTTTTGATCTTCGGTGTTTACATAATATTCAGGACTATTTTTAGTATCAATAATATAACTAACTCTTTTCGGTAACTACGTGATTGATATCTTTATCAAAAACGGCACTACTTATGGTACTATCTTACGTCGATGCTCGGCGCTAGCGCGAACTATATTGCTGGTGAGCTACGCATATTGCCGTTCCTTTTTCTGCAAATTGTTTCTAAAAAATATGAATTTAATTAACATTGATATTTTTTTAAAAAGACAATTTAATTTATATCTTTACAGCGTGATACTTTACCTAAGACATTTTTTTGTATTTTGATTTTTTCTTTTAGACACGGCTGTATTTTCTCAACATTTTCGTCATACTTGCTTACGTTAACTGCGCTTGTCTTATTTCTTCTCGTGTTATATGCTTGTACTGGATCCAAAAATAAAATAGATTTAGTTACAATATATATACAGTCGACTCTCGTTAATTCAAAACTTGAGGGACTCTTAAAATATTAATGTTTGAAATATCAAATGGTTCGAAATTTGTGAGAGAAAATAAATAAAACTTCGAATTACTAAGTATTGATCAATAATTATTTATTAACTGCTATTCTATAACAATGAAAAAAGTTTGGAGTATACATACATACATACATGTACCTACATTCGTATATATACATAAACCTATTCATAATGTAAATTAATTAATATTTCGAAAGAACTGTTATACTGGTTTGCTTCAAAACACATTGCTGCTGCTCAGACTGCTCAATAACTTTTTTTAAGAGAAAAAGTGCCTGAAATGCTTTTTCATCACTTTCGTTTTGTAGACAGAAGCGTTGTAAGGTATCGAATGAGGATCATGCTTCCTTAACTGACACCTCTGTTAAAGGTTCTGATGTATCGTCCTCATCTTCATCGTTGCTTTTTTCATTCGTATCTGTCGCAGATAAAATTTCGCCATCGGTTAGTTCACCTGAGACAGCAACATCGTCATCCACTTGAACAAAGTCAGAAAAACTCACACCGCTGATGTCTACTAATGGTTCTACTGCTGATTCTTCATAATCCATAAGTATTGAAAAAATTTCTTTTAAAAAACCAGATTTTTTTAAGCAGTTGAAAATCGTTATGGGTGTTACAGCTCCCCATGCCTTGTCAATCAGTAAAATAGCTGTCAGAACCGTGATATTCGCAGTTAGCTGCTTGTCAAGAGATTCGAAAACGATCTTAACAATTTCTTTGCGATAGAACGTCTTAAAATTATGGATAATCCCTTGATCCAATGGTTGCAATTTTGAAGTTGTATTCGGCGACTCCAAATTATGGCGTTTAGAGCAAGCCGTACTCTCTAAAACTGACCATAAATCATAATCCAGCGGATTAAGATCGGGACTAGACGACGGCCAGTCTTCAGCTCTGATGAAGTCCGAAACGTTCGTTTCCAACCAAGACTGCGTAGACCGAGCTTATGACCTGGCGCCGAGTCTTGCTGGAAGGACCATTCTTGATTATTGAACATGGTGTTGTTAGGGGCTTCACTACCTTCTCAAGAATGGTATCTTGGTACACTTGTGCTTATGTTTTAATAGTTAATACCCCACCAAACCATCACTGAAGTCGGATAGTGCTCACGTTGCACTCTGTCGACTAATTAGGAAGCTTCCTTAGAGCTAGCTTTGAGCAAAAATACGGTCATTTTGTTTGTTAAAACATTAAATGTTAAATTGAGCAACACAGTTGTAAAAATGTTCTCATCCGTAAACAAAATTTTTCTATGACCTCCCTTTGCGTACCGCTTCAGTAGTTGTTTCGATTTTACCACCCTATTCTCTTTTAAATTATCAGTTAAGAAATGACCAGTACGTCTCTTATAGGCTGCAAGTCCTAAGTCATCTTTTAAAATACGCGACATGGTTCTAGGTGCTATCTTTATCTCCCGAGATAAAATCTTTTGCTTTCGGACAGGATTTCTTCGAATTCTTTCCCTTACTGCTTTGACCACCTTTTTCGTACGAATACTACGTGGACGGCCAGATCTTTTTCTGTCACGAACAGAGGAGGTCTCATTGCACCTATTAATAGCCCGGTACACAAACATTTTACTAATACCAAGCATATGAAGAGTTTTAAAAATTGCATTTGGCTCCATACCTACTTTGTGTAATGCAATCACAGCGATTCGGTTCTCTTTATCACTCCACTCCATTTTAATATCGCAAAATATTGTACAATGTATTGGCGCCAAAATGAGAAAACTCAATGAGCAAAAAATGACAGATTCCAAATTCAAATGTAATATTTTGTTTATTTTTAATTTTAACAGTATTTATGGCCAGACTAAGTATAGCTATAGCAATTTTTTACACTATGAAAAGGTTAACGAAAATTGTTGAATAGTAATCGAATTAATCCAGACACGAAAAATTTGTTAACAGCAAACAAACCTATTGGAATCAATTATATCAAATTCACCAAGGGGGTTCTAAAATGATAAAATGCGTTTTTAATTTTCTTTTTATTTTAGTATAGCACTGATTTTACTACTTTCCAAAAAGGAGAACAAATAATCACGAATCTGAATCACATATAGTTGTCGTGCGAACTCTCTGGCGTCGAGATTCTTCTCCTCCTGCGCGAATTCGTTTTTATATATTTATATCGGGACGGCCTACTTCCTCTCTGAGGCGACAATGCGTACTGCTCAGATTTCTAGATTTTTCGTATGAGACGAGATAAAGATATGGAAAGAACGGATCAACCGATGCAAATTGTGAAAGAAAACTCTTTGTGTGTAGAAAACTCTTGTGGTACTGAGATAACAATCATCAAACCGAGCGAAATGGAATCATTCACAGCTAGTTGACCCGTTGTTTGCTATTGCATTTTTTTTCGATATTTCTAGGCAACGTTCGAATGTTCCTAATAACGTTCCTAGACATAATAATAAAATGAGATGCAGCTCGCTAAACCCAATTATACTAAAATATAAGTAATAAGCGAGCTACAATCATACACAATTAACAAAAATTATGAAATTAAATTGTCATTATTCAAATTGTTATACACAACTATACTCAAGTAGGTGTGGTAATCTACCGTTATGATATGCAGAATTAATATACATCTGTAGAGTAATAGTATGAAAGCAGCTGACCACTGTAGTAGCTGCGTGCTAGGTCATGAACTGAGCCAGCACAGCTGTCCAACTTAATATACAATTAGTCAGTTATGCGCAGTGGAAGGAAATAAATCCGTTTATTAATTAATATAAACATCTCTCTGTTGCGAGTATCCGTACACTATAAAACCACTGTCGCACAGCAAGATGTGAACATCAACTTACTATTAGAGTTCATTTCACGAAAGAAGTCTTGCAGACGCGGCGCTGCTGTTATGCGACGAAATGTTGCCAGCGTTTACTATTGAATTCCCAAAAATCCCCTAGTTAGAGGACAGAGTGCTAGTGGCAAGTAGTAAATAAAATTGAACAATTCGCTATTTTATGTATACATAAAAGAAAGAAAATACAGGAAATAAAATTTAATTTTAATTATATTATAAAATTTAATTTTAATTATATTTTAACAACATAATTATGGTCACCTATCGGGTTTATTTCAGACATACAACAGTCACTGCGTGAATCATAGTCATCCATATTACTTTGGTCATCCGACTCTTGTTTCACTATCAGTTACTGTTGTTATAATAATCCGGTCCATTTCTTCATCCATCAGCCCTTCATTCTTAAAATATACATCCTCGAAATGCTCCACATGTTTGCACTGAACAAACCAATCTTCTGAAGTCACGCTAGTAAACGCTTCTTCCGTCAATTTAAAAAATTTTTCGAGTCCAGTTAGCTTGTGGACGGAGACGAAAGGCTTTTTAAAAAGACAAGTATTCAGCTTGAAGAGCGGATTAAGACTGACTTTATTGCATCATAAGAATCTTATATACTATTCTTTACAAAGGTGCTTATTCTAAGTATTTCCTGTTATCTTTATGATACCAGGAAAGTGAACATTGTTGGCGCTTTGTTTAGCTGTGTGCAGTGGTATGGAGCATTGTCTATAACCACAAGTGACTTTTCTGGCAAATTTGGGATTACCTTTTCAGTCATCCACTTCAGAAAATACCGGAGTTCATATCATGATAATCTGATGACTGACTGGGATTTAAAAATTAATAGAGCATTCACAACAAAACCATTTTCAGATCCAGTATGAGCAATTATTCACTTACTCCCGACAGACTCAGAAATGAATAGCCCTGGCTCTCCAGGAACTTTAGGCATGATATGTATTATGGGTATAGGTTTCATCCAAGCACACCATGGGTCTTTTTTCTACGGTTCAATTTTGTCTCATTTTTTCTATGTATCTAGCGCGCCAAGCAGTTATATCGTACCGTTCCATTAATAACTTCCTTTTTGACTGGCATCGTTTTTATTTTTAAAACCAATACTTTGCAGTATTCTATGTAGCGTGGCGCGGCTTCCTTCACACCCCATGTCTTCTTTTTTATTTAAAGTAGGAAGTTCTTTTTTTTACCCTATAAAACTGATGAATTTATTGCGAATAGCACATAAATCGAATCCATCGAAATCTATTTTTTTCGCACGTGGGCGACTCTTCCATGGTGTGATAATCCTTTACTAGCCGCTACTTTTCCTTCTTGTGTTATACTCGAAACTGTTTTCTCAGACGCACCTGCAATTTTTTTAATAGATATAAAACAAAATAGGCTCTTCATAATTTTCAATAGTGTTGATAAACTTTAATGATATGTTTAAATCTTAAATAATAATAAAATACTTTAATCTAACACTAAGTACAAAACCATAAAAAAGTCCCAAATAAAATGGTAAAAATCACGGAAAGAACATAAAATATAAAAAATACAAATTTCTGTAAAAAAAAAACAAAAAATTAATATGAAATTCAAACGCCTTATCTATATTTGGTCAACAGCGGCCTTTTGTTAAACAAAACCCTATCTGTGACGAGTCCGGAATTCGGACGCTTGAGTGTGTTCACATATTTGAATTCGAAATTTTTACATTTGCGAATAAAATACACGTCCTTTGTAATACTTTTAATTAAGTTCATTACAATATTGATCTCATTACAAAAAACCGTAATGACGAGGCTGTTGCTTCAAAGACTGTTTTTGTCATAAAATGCAAATAACATTTACGCCACGTCAGTAAAATATAATGAATTAATACTTACGATTCCATTATTAAACAATAAAAAAAATCACTGAACCGTTATTTTTATTAAATAAATTCGCAAATACGTGCGACCACACCGGGCTCGGATTTCACACTGATATTCACATAGCAGCCCCCTTCAGTTATTTTGTCGTAAATAATGTGTGAGAGAGAAAGTCGATTCATTGGGTACGGTTTTAAATGTGTTGAAAAGAATAAACCATAATTTTATAACTAACAGTTAAAAGTCCAAAATTGGGACTACGAGCGTCCTAGATTCGTACGCTCAACATACCGGCAAAAATCGTGGTCCGTCCGAGATTCAGACGATCAACACGAAGTATAACAATCTAGGGTTTTATCAAAATTTTGTAGATAACACTTAGTTTTATAGGCTACAGAGGAGGTTAAATAAAACAATAAGTGAGTACAAAATACTAAATTTATTAAACTTTCAAGTTCCAACAAAACATCTTAAAGTCTAAATTTCATGTTCAACACGTCCGCCCCTGTTTTGCACACATCTTTGCATTCTTTTACAAAGTCCAGTTTTTAACCAGTTTAACCAGTAGTTCATTTCCTTCTTATTTCATTTGCCGCATTAACCTGTCTCTCAATACTTCAATTGATGTAATTGGGTTGGGCTCACTTCTCTCACGAGACTCTTCATGTGACCCCACACATAAATATCCATGGGGTTAGGTCCGGACTTCTGGCTGGCCAGGGTATAGGCCCACCTCGTCCAGTCCACTTTATGTTCAGCCATTCTCTGACACTTCTCCTGAAATGTGCAGGGCAGCCATCAAGCTGAAACCACATTTCTTGAATCAGATTGAGTGGCAAATCATCTAATAGGTCATTTAGGTCTCCTCGCAGGAAATGATCATAGTATTATTTTCCCCATTTAAATTGTCTGGGAGAAAGGAAGACCCAAACCAATGATTGGAAATAATGCCCATCCACACTTTCTTTACTCTCTTGTTCGGATTTTTCAATTCTTTTGGAACCCAATAATGAGCGTTAAATTAGGTTATCCCATCTTTATCAAATTTCGACTCATTTGTCCACAAGATTTTTTAAAGAAAGTCGGGTCTTCGATGTCAGCATTTAACATAAATCTGCAGAAATCCAATTTTCTCACGTCCCTGCTCGATAGCATGTACCAGCGTATAATGATATGATATAGGCCCACTGTGTGAACGGTAAACCATACTTTCCATTGCAGATCACGGGCAACAATATTAGTAGAAGTGGTTGGATCCAATCGAAATCGTTCCACTATCTCATTGGTTTGTTCTTCCTCGTCATCAGTCACGCGTGGTTGAAACGGACTTTCTCGAAGTCTTCGATAAACTCTGTCGAACCCGCTCACATCCGGCACTCGAAGGCCGGGAAAGCGTGTCATGTTGCAAGCATGTGCAGACACAGAATTTCAGTATCCGTAACAAATTAACATATCAGCATATTCCTCGTTGATTCCTCATTCGTGTGTTTCTCGTTTATTCCTCATTCTCTCAAATACTACTTGTAATACAACTTGCACTGCAGCTCAAGAGATGTTGATTGAAAAAGCTTCGGACAAAGTGACTTGTCCTTTTATACTAATTGTCTTACGGTTCTCGAATGTTCCGCCTATAGTGCTGTGACAATCTCACCCTCGAACCATCTTGTATTCATAATTATATATTTCCTCACACTGCGCCACGTATACGCTAGAGGGCGTTAATTTCAAAACAAAAAAAAATATTTTAATTTTCTAGCGAAAACAAATACCCCTTTCTGGACACCTTGTACAAGAAGCAATTTGGTTAGCTCCCCAAGCTGCTACCGCTTCATGCCACACATAGCATACAGCTTCACCAGTTTTGTTGTCGTGGACAGATCAGTTGAACGTATTGCCGCTATAAAATTAAAATTGCCGCCATAATTGCCGCTTATAAAGGGTGATTTTTTTAACAGCTATAGGAAATATTTATTTTAATCGTTGGTACGCTCCTTAAAATTTAATGTTTGAAAATTATTTCATGCTTATTTAATGCAAATGGTGACCACGGCTGCGCCTCAATGGGCCATCCGCTTAATTCAATTTTTCAATGTTGTATTGCATGCGAAAGGCATGTATATGTCTCCGTCCGTGAAGAAGATGAAGTGACAGATGTAAGCCGCGAGGGCATCCTCAAATCGCGGCCAGTGTTGCCGTGGTAAAAACTCAAAAACCCACAGATTGGTTTCGAACAGTCATAATAGCCCGAATAGCTACTTCAGTGGGTCGATTAAACTGACTATAAAATGGAAGAAGCGCGCGATTAACTTTCTTAACAGGGCACGCATTTTGGTAATAAAACTCAATGATTTTCAAGCGTTGTCTGTTTGTCAGACGATCCATGGTTAAATTATAAACCAAACTGAAGATGTTTGACAGTGACACAAAACACGAAACGTGCGTGAGCTGTCAAAATCAGTGATGCTGTTGGGTACGCAACACATCACACGTGTCGATAAGGCGAGTGACGTCAACCCGGGTTAACGGTTTTATTAATCTTTCAAGATTTCTTGAAAATCTTATAAGACGCCGGGATGCCCGTCTCGTGGCGATTATTCGTGCCAATCCGAAGCAGTCAATATAAGGCCCTATGATGTACGATATCGCCCAAGCTCACTCGAAATTAAACTCAAAACATCGCTACTGAACGTAAACCGAGCCCGAATTCTTCTACTTAGTCTGGCCATAAATACTGTTACAAAGGGAAAAAAAATTCTATTGCAAATAACATTTGTTACTTTTACAGTGTGTTAGTTTAATACAGGGTGGGCCATAAAGTTGAGCGGATTATAAAAAATCATATAAAAAAAACTACAAAGCTCAGGAAAAAAAAGAATTTATTTATAATAAAGATTACAAATGGGAATTTTATTTTTTTAAAATAACATCGCTGAGATTTGTGCCATCGACATGTATCTTCCAATCTAGCCCTCAAATTCGTGAAAACTCGCTGGCACATCGCTCGTGGGATATCGGCAATTGTCGTCGGTTTATTGGCGTAAACGCGACTCTTGAGGTACCCCCACAGAAAAAAATCCAGTGGCGTGAGATCTGGGCTTTTGCAAAGGTCTTTGATGTTTCAATTGGGGATTTTCTTCGGCCCAATACCGACAATTTTGCTTATTGACAAATCCACTTAAATGAAAATGAGCTTCATCCGAGAAGAGGATATTGTTCAAACTTTCAAAACGCTCTAACATTGTTTTGGCAAATGCACGACGTAAATGGTGGTCATTTGGTTTCAATTCCTGTACTAATTGGAGTTTATATGGGCGTAATTTAAGATATTTGGTCAAAATACGCCTTAATGATGATCTTGATATCGCGAGCTCAGCTGATCTCTATCGGGACGACTGCTGTGGATCGCGCCTTACAGACACCGCAACTTCGCTTACATTCTCCTCCGTTCTTGTAGACCTTGGACGCCCCGCAGGTTTTTCATTTAATGTCGAACCCGAAGACTCAAACTTTCTGACCCACGATCTGATCACACTTTCACTCGGATATTGGTTTAAATCATGTAAATTAAACTTAGAACGAAATAAACGCCGCGCAATAGTGCCCGAATCGCCATTTTTGTAATACTCTCTCACACAAAAAGCACGCTGCTCACCGGTAAAACCCTCCATGGCAACTGAGAATTTCCGAGAACCAAGGAACCTATCTCCACTACCAAGTAACGCGAGCCGCTTTTTGCTCTTCAAATTTGCCATGAATTTGCCATGTTCGCGAATGCGGTATCCATCGGGAAAGCAACTTTTTTACACCTAATTGTTCATGCAAGATTATTTGTATTTGACTCATGCCAATGTCTAAAGTTGCCTGAATTTCGCGGTATGTCACATGTCGATCTTCCTCAATCAGCTTACGCACAGCATCAACGTTTTCTTGGGCGACTGCAGTTTTTGGACGACCTTGACGGGGATCATCACTGAGCTTGACACGTCCACGTTGAAACTCAGCAAACCAGCGACAAATTGTGGTTTTGGATGGGGCTTCATCACCAAATGCAGAAATCATCCGGTCAACACACTGTTTTTTTGTTAAACCACTTCGAAAGTCATAATAAATCATCGCTCTTGAATTTTCTCGAGTCAATTCCATTTTCTCAACGACTAAACAAGTTTGACAAAACCTCGTGACAAGACCGAGAATATTTTTTTAAATAAATAAATGATATTCGAATTTTAAAACCAATGAGTTTTCAATTAAAAAGATTTTAATATGACAGGAACAGTGGAAATATTCCATTCCCGATACTTTTAGTGCAGCCCTCGTACTATATCCCAGGGCTGTTTCGGGTATGTCCCTTAGAATTAGGGTTTCAAATGAATGAGATTTTTGAATGAGACTTTTTTTTACAATCACCATAGAATTAACCCATTGAGTTGGTTCTTGAATTACATCAAGTTGCTCCAATCGATCAAGCTCATTTTTTATTTTATCCACTTCTTTAAAAAGAGTTTGCCTTGGTGGCTCCACTACAGGTGGACAGTTGTCTGTTTTCAATTTTCCTAAACCATGAAAGAAATCTTTGTATTCACTAATGTCCTGAGCTACACATTCCTTTGAAATATTTTTAACTTTATTTATTAAACCCAACTGCGCTTTAGCTTACAAAGCTCAGCACATTAGTAGTTTGAATTTTTATCACATAAAAGTCAAGTACATACTTTTGTTTATTGACGGTTATTGGCGTTTTTCGTTTGTTATCTTATGCTTAGGAACTGCTTTCCCTCGCATGTCAGTTTAAGTACCCCTATGGATGATCTCTTCTTTATAAAACTCGTCTTTATAAAATTGTCACTTGTATCTAAAGTTTTCATTAAACATCCTCGGCAGACAGGCTCACGTTTACCATGCACAGTAAAAAGCACTCCCGCCGTCAGCTGACGGGGGCGAGAGCGAGTTTCCTCTACTTGATATCGATACGAACGATTCGAAAAGAAGTCTCGTATGATGAGCAAGAGTCTGTCTGGCACTCCCATGTTGTACAATTTGTAAATCAAACCGTTGTGCCAGAGTTTGACGAAAGCCTTCGCGATATCGAAGAAGAGGGTTCCGGTCGGGGTTTGTTTACGCCTATTTAGCCCTATTAAATCAAATCAAATCAAAAAAGTTTTAATCAACATAAATGAAAGTACATACTTGTTGAACGTCAAAATAACTACCGCCAATTCACAAGAATTAGCCTCCGTCCTGAGAAGAATTGGCAAGAAACTCAGCGGGTATGTCTTTTTTCTTTTTTTTTTAAATGTTAGATTTTTTTTTATATTAGATTTTTTTAAATATTCATTTTTATAATAAGTAATTATAATATAACAATTTTACAATATGGAAATGCCCGGAGCGAGCAACTCATTCCCACTTTGTGCAATCTTCTAGATAATCATTGACTTTATAGTAAGCTTTATTGCACAGATGTTCTTAATAGTTTTCTTAAACTTATGTATATGTAGGTTCTGAACATCTTGTGAGATTTTGTTGTACAGGCGCACAGACAAACACCCGAATGAATTTCGTATCTTATGTAACCTACTTATCGGCACAACAAGCTTGTGTTCGTTCCTAGTATTTCTATTATGTATGTCCCGGCATTTTAGGAAACTCCTCAATATGTTTACGAAAATACATCAAATTTTCAAAGATATACTGGGATGGCATAGTGAGAACTTTAATTTCTTTAAATTTCTCCCTCAGGGATTCCCTTGAGTGCATGTTATAAATAGCGCGTATAGCTCTTTTCTGCAGAATAAATATCGTTTCTACATCGGCCGCATTGCCCCATAGCAAAATGCCATAGGACATGACACTGTGGAAGTAACTAAAGTAAACTAAACGAGCCGTGTCCGCATTTGTTAACATTCTAATTTTTTTTACTGCGTATGCTGCAGAGCTGAGGTTACTCGCCAATTTATGAATATGAGGTCCCCACTGCAGTTTGGAGTCCACTGTTATACCAAGAAATACGGTTGACTCAACAAGCTCCAATGATTCCTCAGAAACAATTAACAATTACAGAAACCGCATCATTCACTTCGTCATAGACTTGTAATTGTCGTTTAATTTTAAATAATAAAGATGTATCATCTGCGAATAATACGACCTCGTGTCGGGACTCAATAAAACTAGGCAAATCGTTTATATATATTAGAAATAAAAAAGGACCCAAAATGGAACCCTGAGGTACACCCATTTTCAACGTGGTGCCTGAAGATCTATTACCTTTCACATCTACTGTTTATATCCTTCCTGATAAATAGGAAGTAATAAGTTTCAATGCACCATCCCTAATACCATAGTGATGTAGTTTCCTCACCAATGTTTCATGTTCAACACAGTCAAATGCTTTGGATAAGTCAGAAAATTCCAAGACAATCATGCGATTCCTCCCAAGATTGAAAGATATTTTTGATTAGATAAGCACCTGCATCAGTTGTAGAGCGACCCCTTGTAAACCCGAATTGTTTATTATGAAGCAGGTTTTTGAATTAAAATGTTCTAAAAGTTGTGTCAAAATAATTTTTTCAAAGATTTTACTCAACGTAGGGAGTACTGAAATAGGTCTTTAGTTAGAGGGATCATCAGTACTACCAGATTTAAAAAGAGGAATCACTTTACTATGTTTCATTAAGTCAGGAAATACACCACACTTAATACAATCATTAAAAATACTAACAAGATGAGAAGCAATAATGTCTATTACAGACTTCAAAACCTTTACTGATATTCCCCACAAGTCAGCTGTATTTTTTGCATTAAGGCTATTAAAACTTTTTATTATATTGCTTGAATTAATTTTCTTAAATTAATTTTCTTAAATTTAAAAATTTCATTATATTTGTTGACATGGTTATGCAATAATATTTCAGCTGCTGTGGGGGATGAATTTAGAGAAGTGGTAGTTGAAACTGGAATGTCAGAGAAAAACTTCAAAAGCATTAGCCACATCTTCATGACTAGTTACCAATTTATCGTCTATTTTTAATGTGAATTCTTGATGGCTATTTCTGACTTTTCCACTTTCTCTACTAATGATGTTCCAAGTCATCTTTTTCTTGTCAGGGGCATTTTTTATTAAATCACTTAAATGTAGAGATTTTGCCGCTAAACAAACTTTTCTAAATAGTTTTGAATAGTTCCTGACATATTGATGAAATGTTTCATCATTATTATATGCTTTTTCAGAGTACAGATCATATAATTTTTTTCTACTTTTGTACACTCCGGTGGTGGCCCACTCGCTGAACACTGTTTTGTTTTTCAATGTTACAGATTTAGGAATAAATACATCAGTAAAGACCAAATTAATTCTCTCAAACATATGCTAGTATGACAAATTTGGGTTTTTATTATAAATAATTTCTGAATGTTCTTGCTTAATATTATTTCTAAACTTCTCAATTCTTTTTTTTTTTTTAATAGGAACAATCACAAGAGTATTTTTATCTATAGAATTTATAATAGATTCAAAAGACACAAATTGTCCACTATGGTCTGATGTTAATTGATTAATAATTTTTTAATCGGTGTTACCTTTGTAAATATGTTATCTAAACATGTTGCCGATGTGGTCGTTGTCCTAGTAGGCTCTAGAAATAATTTTGGGAGGTTATATGACTTTAACAATGTTCTGAATCTAATAGTGGTATTTATTTGTGTTTTCTAAAAGATTGATATTAAAATCACCACATACAAAAATTTGTTTATTAGAGACAGAAAGCTTTAGCAATATATTTTCCAAAATATTTTCAAAAGAATCATATAACGCATCAGGAGGTCTGTACACACTTACAACAATGAATCGCTCAAGCTCTACACAGGCCATTTCAATAATCCGTTCCACAGAGAGGCTCACAATGTCTCTACGTTCCTTACATATATAATCTTTATTAACAATGATCAGTGAGCCACCTCGTATAGCATTCTCTCTGCAGAAGGAACTCACAACCTGGTGATTTTTAAAATTACAATTTAATTCATATTTTTTAAGCCAAAGTTCAGTTACACATAGAACATTGACTTTATTAAAATCTAGGAACTAATCAATTCCTTGTAAGTTCTGATGTACCAGGTTGATCACAGTTGTTTTTAAAGAAACATTATTTGTTGATGGGTTGTGTCCAAATAAATCATGTTTACTGCAAGAAGTAAACTCTGTTGTCTTAGGATTTAATTTAAATTACTTGGAACGGATTCCAAATTAATAAATGTCATATTTTTTTCCTGCTCAAAAGAAGCAGTAGGAGGTTGATTAGCCAAATTCATGGCTAGATAAATGTGTAAAAAATAATGTAG
This sequence comes from Bombyx mori, assembly GCF_030269925.1. NCBI lineage: Eukaryota > Metazoa > Arthropoda > Insecta > Lepidoptera > Bombycidae > Bombyx > Bombyx mori. The sequence continues at coordinate 13,096,008 of NC_085130.1, forward strand.
CGAGTTTGCTACTTGTCTAAAATTGTAGCTACCTAAATAGTATTTGTTAGGTTTTGTCATAATAATACATTTATTTTTTATCATGCAATTAATGTCAATAGTATAGAATATATTTTCTGATTTGCATGGTGTCATGACATAATAATTATTTACATTAGAAACTGTTTGCATGAAATCATTAATGCTATGTCTTATTTTATTTTCTGCTGGCATACTCTGAATAAATGGAAATGCAAACATGATGATCTTTTTCACCTGTAGTGTTAATAATTGATTTATTTGATATTTTATATCTCTTATATCTGCATTTCCCCTTCTCTCAATCATTATAATTATTGTTATGTTAGGGCAATGAGTCACATATAAAATTTTATTAAGTATGTGGGTACATGAAGCCCCAGGCATACAATAATTTATGACAGATTGTCCCAAACACAGATCATTCAGCGCTACACCCATATTTTTCCCTAGTTCATCCCTGAATATTTTAATAATATTTTTAGGAAGTGCAGGTTTCATTATATTGTTTACAACGGGCAGATAGAACTAGAAAATTTATTTTGACTAACGGAACAGTCTGGTACTGGAGAACCCGATATAGAGCAGTGGAATTTACAATTAGCATATTGTAATGTCAAAGATTCAAATCGCTCTTTATTATTATTACATAAATCAAGCAGGTTATCCATCACCGATATATGTTCACATGTCTTTTTGAGCATATTCATAGTTTTTAGTGACACTGTCCAAATCTGTTTTCAATGAATTTATTTGTGAGGTTAACTTTTCTATTTCTAACTCATGATTGTGATGAACAAGTTGTAATTCTTCAAGTGAAGTATTTAGTTTTATGCGCAGTGCATTTCGCTCTTTGCATATAGTTTTTATATAATTAATAGATTTTCTAGGTTTTAATAGTTGCTCCGTTTTATTTATAAACTTATTTAATTTAGAATATCTCTTACACTTTTTCTTACTAAGAACTAATCGAGAGGAATGTGTACTATCGGAGTCACCACCAGTCAAATCTATTGTAGGTATGTCACACTGAGAAGTGGTGATCACTGTTCCCGAAGCTGGTTCACTCTCGATCAGTTCCGAGTACAGGCTCTGTGTTTTTTGGGCTTTTAGATTTATTATCTCTAACTGTAAATTAGAGATACAATCATGTGCCTCAGAAAGTTTGACTTTCAGTTCAGCTGAGAGTTGGAGCGACTCAACATACTCACCGCTGCACTGATCGAAGCCGTCTACAACATTTTGTAATAATAATAACTCTTTATTTATATAACACCTTAATATGTACACAGTAAAGTAATAAAACAAAAGTCGGTATATAAATCGGCGGCCTTATCGCTGAAAGCGATCTCTTCCAGGCAACCTTGCAGGGAGAGGAATAAGTTAACTGGACGGTGCTATATCTTAATAAACTTACATAAAAATATATACTTAAATACACATGTGAAAAATAAATACCATATAAGATAAACTTACTTTTATTTATTTATTTTTATTTAATATATTTTGTACACACAGCTGTTAGAAAAGACACGTCAATAAGGATACAGAGTACAAGGGCACTACTTATTTCATGCTGAAATCTCTTCCAGTAGGCCCGCAAAAGGAAAGAAGAATTAAGAACACAAACCTAGTGCATACAGTAAACATTACATATAATAATATATACATATTACAAGATACAAAACAATATATATACATACAAATACACACACACACACACACACACACACACACATACATATATATAACATACACACATATACTTACTTTATATTATAATACATTATACAAATATATATAATTTATTTAAGATGGTAAGGATAAATAATGTTCCTTAACAGATTTCTTGAATGCTGCTATGGTTTTGCACGCTCGTATGCTTGGAGGGAGGGAATTCCAAAGTATAACTGCTTGTACAGAAAACGACTTTGCGTAAGCATGTGTTTTATGAACAGGGCAATTGAGGAGAGTTTTAATGTGGGTTCTACAAGGAGCAATGGAGGGACGGGCATAGGTAAAGCGATCACGTAAATATTGTACATACGATTAAATACAAATAAATACTAAAAATATACAAGATAAAATACAAAAGAAGTAGGAAGTTATACAGTTATATCATAGAAGCAAAGTAGTGCGATTTGAATCTGGACTTGAAAATTTCCGGCGAGGAAGATTGTTTAACGCTTAAGGGTAACGCATTCCATAAACGGACAGCCTCAACCGCAAAGGAATGGTCATAAAATGACGTCCCGTGAGCCGGAAACTTCAGCATTAAATTCTCCGATGACCTGAGTGAATGAGAGCTTGCAGTATGTAGGAAATCAAAACGTTCCTGAAGGTAGCGCGGGGACGAGGAATTAAACAGGACACTGTAAAGAAGAGACAATATATGAACATTCCGGCGATAACGAATAGGAAGCCACTTGAGCTTAACTCGATACTCAGAGACGTGGTCATATTTGCGTAAACCAAATATAAACCTTATGATAAAATTTTAAAGCCGCTCAAGTTTATTTAGCTGGGCCTCGGTTAGATCAAGATAGCTGGCGTCGGCATAATCAATAATGGGGAGTAACAGAGACTGTGCAAGTGCAATTTTAGTAGATGTTGGAAGAAAATTACGCAACCTACGTAAGAAACCTGCAGAGGAAAATAGTTTGCGACTGACTGACACCAGTTGTGGTCCCCATGACAAACTGCGGTCAATGATAACACCAAGATTTTTAACGGTGTCACTAAACGGGATGTTTATCCTGTGATGTGCAGGGGTCAAGCCGTACTGGGATACATCAACATAGTCAGTGATATCTCCTCTCTTCCCTACTGGTATCCTTGAAACCCCCACGCGTATCTCATCGTATCTCATCTTAAAAGCAGAGAGAATATTAAAGAGAGGATTAGCAATTCCATACCAGTGGTTATTGTCAGTACGATTTGATTGCGTGTACTCGAGGCCATGCTGTTGAGCTGTCTCCATCATGATTGCTGTGACTTCCTGGTAAGTGATATTGTGGCATTGATTCCCACAAGTTACAGTTGCATTCAAATTTAAATTAGGATGGGTATTCATCCTGAAGTTAGCCATTTTCCTAAGGACTTTGTGTCCCCCCTGAAGGATACTCATGACCTGGTGACCAGCCGTTATGTTGACAATGTGATCACAAATTACCAGCCTCTCAAAAAGGCCTAATGCACTCGCTACAATGTATTTTAGCACCCTTGCCTTAGTTTCGCTGTCTACGTTAACCCTAGGTCTCTTTGGATCAGTGACCTCATTTTCAGTGTTGTCAGCATCAACTGTCCTTTTCCTAGAAGTTGATGGTTGTTCTTCAGCTTCCATAATTGAATTTTTTGATATCCTGCTCAGGTGAAAACTTAAAGAGTCTGTTTATACTGTAGACTTTTTTTTGTTGTTTATGTATTGAACTTAAAATTAATATAGGAATTACATGTCTAGTGACTAATAAGAAAAAATTACTAATTAATTAATAAGAAAAATACAAAATAAGTGCATTTTTATAATAAGGTTTTGTGCGATTCTTATGAATTATGTCTTTTTTTCCATATTTGTTTATAATTTCTACGTTTGGTGGTATATCTTTTACTACTATATATAGACCAGTATACACGTTATCTAATTTGTTGCTAGGTATTTCATTTTTAATAAGTATTAAATCATTTTCCTTATAAGTTATTGGATTAATATTTTGATCGTATCTAACTTTTCTACTAACTTTACTATTTAATAAATTATTTCTTGCCTCTTTTTGAGAAAGTTGCAACCGGTATTTTAGTTGACAGGGATAATTTTCAAAATTATATTGGTTCTAAGTCTTTTGATAAATTACTGGGTAGAGAACATTTCTTACCGAATACCAATTCATATGGGGTAAAACCTGTTTCTGAGTGAACTGTCGTGTTGTAGGCGAAAGACCAAAAAGGAATCCACTTACTCCATAATTCGGGATGGTTATCAGTTTGAATGCGTAAAAATGCATTCAAGTTTTTGTGTGTCACCTCCAGTGCTCCTAGCGACTGATGATGATAAGCTGTAGAGTTTAGTTGTCTAATATTAAGTAATTTACAAACCTCCTGGAATCTTTCTGATAGAAATTCTTTTCCCCTGTCTGTTGCAATTTCTGTTGGAACTCCATATCTAAGAATAAAATTATTAACAAATGTTTTTGCCACTTCCTCAGATTTTTTAGATACTAATGGATAGGCTTCCACATATTTTGTTAATTCACATTGCAACGTTAATACGTACGTAAAATTATTGCTATCGGTCTGTAAAGGTCCAACAAGATCTAAATAGATTTTTTCAAAAGCAGTATTTGCTGTGCTACTTATAATCATTGGCTCTTTCTTTGGTATTGAATATTTTTGTCGTTGACATTTGTCACAACATTTTACAAATTTTTGAACATCGTTGTCTATACCAGGCCAATAATAATATTTTTTAATATTATTTGACATACGTCTCATACCAGCATGGCCACTACTCGGTAAGAGATGAAAGTCATTTAATATAACTCGTCTATCGTCTTTATTATCAACTCGTTCTACATCACTTAATATGCATAACCGCGGTCCTACTCTTTTATTATTCTCTTTTATCTCTTCTAATAGTTTCTTAACAAAAATGTTATTATCTTTATTTTTCAATATTTATGTCTCTTCTAACTTTAACGAATTGCAAAATGCATCTAATTCTCTCACAAATGCGTCTCGCGTCATTTGCGCTTGAGAGTTTAGAAATTTTACATAAATAGTTTTCTCATTATCCACATAACAAAATATCTTATTTTCATTTGATATCTTTCCCATTTTCCTTAATTTATCTAATTTACTTGCATTAATAAATCTTAATTCAACTGATTCCTTTGGTTTAATATGAGTATTCACGGCTCTCGGTTGATCAGGCCTCGAGTCTGTGTTTACTATATCTACCGCAGAATCAGGTCTATTTAGTTTTTTCGCTTGTGCTCTAGTCATTACGTTTACTACACTCTCATGCATTTCTTTTAAATCGTCTATAGTGATCCTTGACAGCGCATCTGCAGCTACATTGTCAGATCCCTTAACATATTCTACCTCAAAATTATATTCTTCTAATGTTAATCTAAATTTCATGAGCCTACTTGAAGGATCTTTCATATTGAATAGATAAACTAAAGGCTTATGATCCGTGCGTACCTTAAAAGGTCGGCCATACAAGTACGGTCGAAAATATTTTAGAGCCCTAGAACTATCGCGAGTAGTTCTTTCTCAATAATTGGGTAATTTCTTTCTCCTTTATTTAAACTTTTACTAGCATAAGCTATTGGTCGACCATTTTCATTTGATAAGATTATTCCCAATGCGTTCTTTGAAGCATCAGTTTGTACAATAAATTTATTTTTTAAAGAAAAATCAGGGTAGTCTAAAACAGGTGGGGATGTTAATTTTTGTTTTAATGTTTCAAATGGTTTCTGACATTCACTATTCCATTCAAAGGGTACACCTTTTCTTGTTAACATATTTAAAGGATATGTAATTTCTGCAAATTTTGGAATAAACTTTCTGTAATAGTTTGTAAAAGCTACGAATCTTTTTATTTCGTCGGTACTTTTAGGACATGGATAGTTTTTTACTGTTTCTATTTTCTGAGGATCAGGCCTTATACCTTCACTTGAAATAACGTTTCCTAGATACAAAATCTGTTTTCTTAAGAAATCACATTTAGCAGGATTCAATTTCAAATTAACTTTCCGCAATCTTTCGAAAACGTCTTGTAAATTTTTATTATGTATTTCTAGATTTCTGCCAAAACAAATTAAATCATCGCAATAAATTAAACATTTGTCGTAAGTGAGACCCGCTAGAGCTATATTCATCATGCGAGAAAAGGAACTTGGACTCGTTTTTAATCCCATAGACATCCGAGTCATTTGGTATTGTCCAGAATAGAATGAAGTGAATTTTCGACTATTTTCTTCTAATTTAACATTATAGTAGCCTTGATGTAAATCTAAATGAGTGAAATATATACTACCAGACAAGGATTCTAAAATGTCTGTAATATCAGGTAATGGGAATTTATCATCTTCTATACAATTGTTCAGTTTTCTATAGTCAATTACTAATCTCCATTCACTATTTTGCATTGAACTAGATTTTTTAGGTACCAGTAATATCGGACTCGACCAATCGCTTTTGCTAGGCTCTATTATTCCTTCATTTAACATTTTATCTATTTGAGATTTCACCTCATCTTTTTGAGATATAGGTAAACGGTATTGTTTTGAAAAAATAGGAATCGTATTAGGTTTAATAGAAATAGTATGTGTATAAATATCTGTAGTAGTGAGTTTGTCTCCCGGTAAATGGAATATATCCGCATACTTTGCACAAATATTTTCGATCGTATTTTGTTCTTCTTTATTTAAATGTGTCATTCTCATTAAAGGTAATAATGTTTTGACTCTATCTGAATTATTTTTTGTTTTACTGAATGAACACATATCAAAATCACAAAGCTTTTCTATATTCGCTTCTAAATCCGTTAATGATACATTATTTTCTGTGACATTTAGTATTCGAATTGGTATTAACCCATTTTTAGGAGTAGCTATGGAGCTGGCTAAGTATACGCCTTCTTTTATCTCTTTTGATGAAACTACGCAGTCTTCTATCATATTTGTACGAATATAATGTACGGATTCTGATCTAGCAGGAATATTGAAAACAACTTTACATTCATTTACTAATGGCAAAGAAATAGGTATTTGACCGATGAAAAGTGTTAAAATGTTTTTGTAAAAGTCTAATTGAGCTTTGTATTTGTTTAAAAATTCACGACCTAAAATTCCACTCTCCTTAATTGGTAGGCTATTAAATAAATAAAACTTGTGGCTTATATTTCGATCACCCACAGTCAAAGGTAAATAAACGTATCCTATTGCTTGGACTGTGCCTCCTAATCCATTTATGTTTATGTTCTCTTTATGGATTGGAATGTTATATTCAAGCGCATCACTGTAATTGTACGCCGATAATGACGCACCCGAGTCTACTAGAAAATAATGTACTTTTCCACGACCTAACGATGAATTTAACGAAATGAAACAGTTACTATCACTAGCTAAAATCATATTATTTCTATTGGTCACGAAAAAACTGATTAGATGATGATATTTGGGGTTCCGTTTCAGTACTTTGCGCAGACTCATTTATCATATTAACGTTTTGACTTCGCGGACCTTGATATTTTGTATTGTTGAAACGAAAATTACCTCTTTGTTGTCTGTAGCCATCAGCTCTGCCTCTAGACCATGTTCCTCGAGTACTGTAATAGTTTGTATAACCTTGGTTACGTGGCTGTCCCCTGAACGGTCTACCACGACCTCCACGTTGTCCTCTGTAGGTAGAACTACGGCCTCTGCTCTGATTGAAATTATTAAAAGGTTTTTTATACATACCCAAAATTTCTCCCGTAGTCGCAGCTGTTGAAGTCTCCTCGTCTTGAGCAGCTTGAACGGCATCTTTAAACGAGCTATAATTCCTAGCTGACATAATTGTACTCAGCCTACGATTTCTTAAGCCATCGGCAAATCGTTTTATTGCTATTTTTTCATTATGTGGTTTTAAAATATTATAACACTGTTCATTGCCATCGGCTTGAGAAATTGTAAGGTCCACAAATAATTTTGTGATTTCTCTCCCATAATCTTCAATAGACGCCTCATTTTGTCTAATTGTTTGTAATTTATTTTGTATCGCAGTTGAAGATTTCTTTGACAATAAAACATTTTTCATGTCAATAATTAAGTCATTAACTGAACCATAGTTTAATTTCAACATTAATTTTGCTTCCTGAGACAGTCTACTTTTCAACACAAATTTTATTAAATTTTGTTTGCATGCATTATCCTTTAATATACAATCATAATATTCAATATTATCAATTAATTGTTTAGTGTTCTCCACCTCATTAGTCATAACTGGTAACAAGTTAAGAGCGGTCTTTAAATCAAACGAAGACATTTCGGAAACAGCTTCGGACTGAGCGCAATCACACAAAAAAATAATATCCTTATGCAATTCTAAAAATAAATGACAATAATTTTCTATTAATAATATATCTTCTTTCTTATAATATTTATTTTTAACTGCGTTATTAAAATCAATTAACCAATTTTCATACTGCTTATAAATTACAGCAACTTCTTTTAATTTATTTTTAATTAAATTAACTTTTTCGGTCCTTCTCTGTGGTCCCAATTTAATTAAGTAAATTCTTATTTTCTTTAAGTCTTCATAAAGTGTTAAAATAATATCCATAACTTACCACCATAACGCCAATAATAAAAATAACTAAGTATCCGTAATACATATTAAACACTAGTTTCGGTTTTAAATTATAATACGCAGAAATATCACTACAGTCCCAAGGTTGTTTTAAGTTGGTTTCCAAAACAATGATCTCTTATTGCATTCTTCAAAGTTTATAATCACGGGTCGTGATGCAATATTTTATTACAACTTCGATATCAGATTTAGTTAATTTATTTAAATATTGTTATTGCACATTTACTTTTAGTTTGCACTTTTTTTTTTTTTGCACTTTACACTTTTATTAATTTTACGTACTTTTTTTTTTTTACCGCACAATTGTATTTTTTTTTCCGCTCGAAATCATTTCATTCATTATTGCTTAAACTTCTTGATCAAATTTGAACTTCTCCTCTGGTCTCGGAATTCGGGGTTGGTACTGACGACGAAAAATCGATCTTCTCGTAGCTGAACGGCTTATCTCTTCATCAATCCATTTTACATGGCATTTTTTATATAACTTGTATACACAGTGCAAAAGACCAAACAGGATGACGAACAGGATTACAACCAGAATTATGTTAGTTGTGTTCATATGACCTCGGATTTCTTTAATAGTTGATTGGTTGTCCCCAGCAGCAGCGTTTTGCACGATCAGTGTCTCTTCTTTAGAATTTTGGGCACCCATTGTCAAAATTATTTATTATAATGCGTACGTGTGATATGAAAAAATAATAAAGTTGCACTGCATTCATTGTCACAATATTGAACAAAAGTTTTAATAGTCCTACATTCGCGGCGCGCAAGATGACTCCGTCGGCAGGGTCGCCATATAAGGTGTTGCGTCGGAGGGATATATTTGTAATCAAACCAACGAGGGTCCGAATAATACTCTGATTTATTTGATACACACTTAGTTTATATAGGATTACACTTACGATTACATTAGGTAGGTTAACATAGATTATAAGGAATGTTTCATACATCACAATCCCGTCAAGAGACAATTGGGGCAGATGTGTCCACTCTATCTTACTGCATGTCCTTTGGCTGCCAACAATTATACACTGCGTTTTTGTTGGATTGGTTGTAATTTATTGTTAGTCTCAAGAACTTCATTGTATTCAATGAAGAGCTGAGACAACTGTCCTTTCAACATGGTATTTTTCTTTATTACCTGAAGTGTTTCGACTTCGTTATCTTCTCTCTCTTTTAGCAGTTGTTGACACTGTTCCCGTGATGTTTTTAGTTGTTGAAGAGCCACTTGAAGTTGGTCATCAACTTGACGAGCTTTGGTACCTCTGGTCATCATTTTGGATTTGTAGAAAATAATTGATATTACCATCGTAAAATAAATAAAAAATACAATTATGCAGTAAAATGCACTAATTAAATGTTTTACGTAACAATAAACTTATATTATCACTTAGATATACGTTTTATATAATTTTAAGCACAATACAAAACTTATAAATATTTTAATTTAAATAATAATTGAGAGAGCACAATAATATTGACAAGTAGCGGTCAGTGCTGCCAGCAAAAAAAAAAGAGATTAAGATGTGCTCTGTGAGGCGGTGCACTTGTTTTATGCACGAGTGCTTAGCAAAGAATCCAAACTGTTCGTCTATTAGTATTTTGTCCGCGGTAACGAAGTCCCAGAGGCGTTTCCGAAGGAGTCGTTTGTAAATTTTGCCTATCGTCGGAAGGAGACTAATCGGACGGTAACTAGCGGTTTCGTTTTTCGGTTTGCCCGGCTTATGTATACCGATAGCATTTAAAATGGTAGCCAACATTGCTATCAGTTGGACTGGTAAGTTTTAAGGCGCGGTTGCGGATGCCGTACCCCCGTAAGGGGGTAAGGGTAGGGCACGGAACGGGCCTCTGGGCAATCTCCACTGTCCGGGCAGAAGCTCCCTGCCACACAGGGTAGGGGTGATGTGGGTGCAGGACGTGATGAAAAAGGGGAAAGCTGTTCGCAGCGTGCACGGTTACTCAACATCGACAAAAATATATACTTATACATGCTGGTGTTGGTCTGGTATTTAATTGAGGCATCGCCTGACGTCCCTTGCGAGACGGGCGGGAGTGCTGATAATGGGAGGTGACGCCCCCCAGACATGTTCTAGCCGATTAATTACGGGTCACTACGACTGTCGATTCATCCGTACTAACTGTAACGTTAGCTACCGACCGATGAATTTGCTAGAGTTATCTAACAAGGGTGCCAGGTATTGTTATACTTTGTAATAACTAAACTAAACTGAATGACTGATTAATAATGTAAAAGAGTTGTAGCGTAATGATAAAATAATAAGGTAAATAATAGAGTAATAAATTAAATCAAACTTACAATCTGCCTCGATCCACCCTGCGGCACCCGCCGCGACAGGCTAATAATGTACGTAAGAAAATTAAGAATAATAAACAAACAGAAAAAATAACAAACGGACTTGCCACTGAGGGCTCCAAATCCAATCAATATCTAAATTAAAAACTATTTAACTAATAATGATAATACTATTGCTATAAAAATTTGGTTTAAGTAAAAAAAAAACAAAATTAAAGAACTATTAATTAACACTAATGTACATGTATGTATCGAGAGCGAGTGTGCTCTGACTGAAGACGACAGAGTCGGTTGCTCCGGACTCAGTCTCGGAATCTCCGCTCAGCCATCAGTCACCCCGACACGATACTAGATGCACCTGCTAGATTCCATCCTAGATTGTAAATAAGGAGGGGATAGAATACTAACAACTACATAAACTAATTTAATTCTACAAAAAAAGAAAACAAAACTAAATATTATTCAGCAACGACGGCAAAATCTACAGTATGTTTCGTAATTATCAAGGAAAATTAAAGAAAAGGAAAACTAATATTATCAATGTCCACTTAAAAAGGTCGGTCGGTTCGCCAGTATGCAATTATAGGGATTAAGTTTATATTTACAAGAAATAAAAATATTACAACTATTGAGGGTATATCTAAATTTACTAAGTTAAAATTAAATGAATTTACTGTTGTGGATTTTAAAATAAACGATAATTAAAGTAAAACAATGAACATTTTATTTTATGGAGAGAGAATGACAAAGTCGAAGTGACAAGTAAAAGAATAAAACAGTTGTGTATAAAAACTATAAAGAAGGTTTGATTCAACATTTACCACAGTGACGCTAGTAGGCGACTGTGTTGACTACAATAATAGAATAATTTATAATAATTAATATATTTAAATTTTATAGTTAATTAAGCAGTAGGAAATAATAACAATTTAAAACAATAAAAGAGAAATTACTACGCACTACTGAATCTAAGAGCAAACTGATTACGAGTTCCCGACGTTGCCGTGATCCACCACGTAAATCAGCTTACACGGGCTTAGTAGCAGCCTCTCCTAACCCCGAAGGGCAGAGGAGGACTGTGAACGGACACAAATGGCCAGACTCAAAGGCGTTAACGTAACTCAAATTTTATTCTTAGAATAAAATGAGTACGCAGCTTTCCCAGGCTGATCGACAACTACCCGCAATTAACTGATGTTGGGAAAGAAAGTGTCGAACAACTCACCTGGTCCCGGGTCCTGCGTTTCGTTACTCGGCACACTTCTGCGCTGACACAACATCGCTACATGGTAACACACACACTCTGGGCACTCGCTAACCGCACAGCACAACAGTAATGGGGGGTTTACACGGGTCGATTTTCGCCGTGCGGCGAGTCGCTTCACTAATTGCCTCACCAAGCCGCATCGCTAGCCCATTTACACTGGTTACTAAAATCGCATGCGGCTCTGTCATTTCCATTGAAAATGTTGAGCAGAATAGCCGTTTGTGCCGGAATTGAAATAATTAATTATTCAATTATTCAACAATTGCTTAAAGAACAAAGAGTGAAGAAAAAACAAAAGGAAAGAAGAAAACGTAATGTTTGGGTACGTGGATGGATTTCTCGACGTAAGGACTTGGGTGCTTCGGATACTTTATTGGTTGAGTGGAGTTTAGAAGATCCTGATTATTTTAAAAAACGATTAAGAATGACTACTGATCAGTTTAATACTTTACTATATAAGGTTACTCCGCTTATACAAAAATGCGATACCAATATGCGAGTAGCACTTTCTCCGAAAATTAAATTAGAAATAACCCTGAAGTTCCTGGCTACCGGTGATAACTATTCAAGTCTTGCAGAGTCATTCAGAGTTCCAGAATGCACAATTTCCTTGTTTTTGAAGGATGTTTTGGATGCTATATACAATGTTTTACAGGAGTTCATGATGGTAAGTGAAACTAGTAATTAATTATAAACGATTTATTTATAAATTTTCCATTATGTTTTCATCTAAGCATGACCTAACAGCTTGAGAGAGAATATCGTCGTTCACTCCGTATTGTTGCCCAGTATTTTTTTGTGTAAGTAAACAGCTGGCAAAATAGTCTTCTTCATAATCGAGGTGCCTTCTAGAAGTGGAAGCTTCGGAAGTCAAAGTTTCACGCTGGTATTGAAAAGCTTGGTTTCTGGAAGTAGTAGCTTCGGCTTCTGGAGTCGAAGTATAGCGTGAATATTCTGAAAGTGAACTCGTAGGTCTAGCAATTGGAAAATGTTGTGTTAAGGTTTTCAGTCTTTCTTGTGACAAATAATTATTGATGAAATTTTGACAAACAATAGCATTTCTTAATGGCAAACTACGTAATTGGCTTGCCACATGTACTCCGAATGTATCAAATTCATCTTGACGGATAGTTTGAGCCAAAGTTTCTAATCTATTGACTGCTTGTAAAACAGGTGGGTCCATTTTAGGTGCGTCCATTAGAGCACGCTCCGCCTTTTTCTTTGGAGACAATTTTTTTTTCTTTTGTAAGGGCGCAATATTATCTTCTTGTTCCAATTCATCAAAATATGAAGACGCGTCGCTGTTTGTGTTCACCGCTGAATCTTTTCCCTGTAACCATACACTAATATAAGTTTATTTCTTTTAGGTGCCATCCACCACAGATCAATGGAAGAAAATACAAAAAGATTTTTTAGATCGCTGGCAATTTCCTTTTTGCTGTGGGGCTATTGACGGGAAACACGTATTAATCGAAAATCCACCACACGGAGCATCAGACTATTATAATTACAAAGGCACTTATAGTGTGGTGTTGTTTGCTATAGTGGATGCACATTACCGTTTCATATATATAGATTTCGGAACTAATGGACGCATGAATGATTCGCATATTTGGAAAAAAACAAAGTTCTATAGTGCTCTTGAAAGAAATAATTTAAAACTACCTAACTACTTACCTAATAAGGCAGTTTTCGTTGGTGATGATGCCTTCCCTTTGGCAACCTATTTAATGAAACCGTATTCAAGACATGAAGGTTTGGAACACAAACAAAAAATCTTTAATTACAGACTATCAAGAGCACGCCGAATCGTAGAGAATGCCTTTGGCATAATGGCTTCACGATTCAGAGTATACAGAAAACCTATATCTGTTTCATTGGATAAAACTGATTCTATTATTAAAGCGACCTGTGCGCTGCATAACTGGCTTCGGACTAATCTCATATACATGAATACTCCCGAATTAGTAGACGGAGAAGACTTCAGTTCAGGGACAATCAGAAACGGAAGTTGGAGAAGCATTCCTACGGCAGGAGTAGACGAATTAATGACACCGCTATCTTCTAACAACTATTCACGAAATGCCAAAGATCTGCGCGATAGATATGCTGACTATTTTGTCGGACCAGGAAAAGTTTCATGGCAAGATAGAATGATTGCGTAAATATTGTATGTTTATTTAAGTAATATTATAAAAATGTCTCTGTTCACGATTTACCTATTATAATTTATAATATGCGAACAAGAATAACTATTTAATAAATAATAATAAGACTTACCATGTTATCTTTACTGTTTCTTCCTTCTATCACTGGCTTTAAAAAGCGGTCAGCTACAGAAAACCAAATTAATTGAGGTCTGTATATATCATCCTTTCCCGCGCCACTCTTTTTTGACTTTGCTACCTTACTGGCCTCTCTATTATATGTGGTTCGTATATTTTTTATCTTCAATTTAAGCTCTTCAACTGTTATGGACAAACGCATTTCTTGAATAATAGATTTAAGAGCCGCTAAACGTACATTATTGTTTCTGTAATCTTGTTCTCTTGGGTTCCATAAGCATGGATGCATTTCATAGCATTCCAAAAACTGTATGGTGTTATTTTTATTCATGGTTGTTACGATACATGTACACAGAAACGCTGTAGTAAATAAATACACGTGCGTGCGCGAAACACCTTCATACGGCGGGCGATCGCCTGCAACTGATCGTTTACACGGTCGATTTTAGTCACCAGTCGCATGCGGCCGGTTGCCGCGCGGCCAAAGTCGGATGCTACCCAACTTTGGGGCTTGCGGCTTTAGTCAATTGCAACTTAGCCGAATTGCCATTTAGATGGTCGATTTACGCCGCGCGGCAAAAATCGTGCGGCTTTAGTCACCCGTGTAAACCCCCATAAGTAAACTGCCAATATTACTTTATCTTGTCACAATTCGAAAACTATAGTTGTCTCTGTCATGCTCGTAAAAATGCCTAGAAAACCCTGTTTTGCACGATCGAAAAAGATTTGTTTATTCCGTGCGCACAGTGATTCGGCACAGTATCGGGGCGATTGTGGGTGACCCGCAGTGAATGTGTTAATCTGTTTTTGATTAGATGTGTGTATTTTTTTTTATTATTCAAAAGTATTTCTCATTAACTTTACCATAATGACAAGCATCTAGGAACACAACAATATCGTAATGTGCACAAGGATGTCTAAAGTTTGTTTTAAAATTTTCTGCATTATCTATCTCGCACCCTAACCTTTTCATGGTTGCAATGTTACTTTTACAACCATCAAATGCTACCGAACGAATCTGAATCTCTATTTTTCACATTTTTCTAGTACTGTTTTAATCAAGTTGGCTTTCGTGTCTGCCTTCAAAGTTTCAATGAAAAAGTAAGCCAGTGGTAATTTCCAATTATCATTAATTGCAACCATCGTAAAGACGTTTGACTGAGTAGCCATTTGATTGTTATCATCGCTTCCCAAACCCATGTCTACCAAACCCTCATAACGCTTGCCCGTCCATATTTTTTATCTCCTTATTGCCACCTCATCGGCAACAAGGGCGCATAATATTTTTTTCTTAAATTCTTTTGCCTTTGCTTCTAACCTGTTTAAAGTTTCTGTACAAAATCCGGGATCCGCATCAACCCTCTGATACCATTCGTACAACGTATTAGGGTGTGGTAAGCATGTGTTGAACATTTTACGCACGTACTTATAAGCAGCAGGGGAGTAAAAATGGAGCGTTAAGGCCATTTTTCTGGCACCAGGTGGATATTTTGAAAATGGTATTTACGCTTTTTTTTTTCTTTAAGTGCATCCCATTAAACACACAACGAACATTTTTTGACAAATCTATCAATATTAAGACTGTCTCGAGTTAGGTTGTGGGCGTTGGCAAGAGGGTTTTTAAAAAGCGATTTGGAGGCGTGTGTTCGGCTTGAAGAGCGAAACTCAACTGCTTATCTTTATTGGATTACAACAATATATAGGCTTAGGCTAAGTACAAAGGTTTCCTGATTCTACTTAATGTTGACAATAAAGGATGTAATAACAGAATATAATGATGTCTAAACTTAAGCTAAGTACAAGGATTTCCTGTTATTGAACAATATGGACAATAAGAGACATGCTAATAGGATACTAATTCTAGTGTATTGTCGATCAACTTCCAACCCCAGTCTTTAGGGTCCAGCTGATTACCAAGCCACACTTGAACTTGGTAATATACCCGAAACAGATGTTGATGAGCAGCTACTGAGGTTGGAGGAAGAGAAGCTAAGTTGACTTGTTTTTTATTACGCGTATTTTTCACGAAAGATGTGTATCGCAACTTATCTAAGCAAGTGGTTTTTTTGGGGGCTCCGTACATAGCAAGAAGAAATTGAACTCCGTTGGTGATAACATGTTGTTGAGTTGAATTACTATTTTTAAAAACTTCAGCACATTGTAGTAAATCTTTTTTTTCAAACATTTTGAAAACTGTTGTTTTTCCTCTCCTGTAAAAAGCAGATGTCGTATCGCAGCCAGTTATTGCGTGTAGAAACAATACATGATTTTGACATTTAGGAAAATTGGATAAACTGTTTGATGAATATATTTCCGATTGATTTTGGGCTTTTCCGGGTTTAAAAAAATAAATAATTTTTTCAGTTGGAGTTCGAGCAGTAAGCAAGACGAGTAAATCAACATCCTCACCAACAACAACAGTTGTATTTGTCACACTGAATTTCTTTATCGCTGTTTCAATAATCAATACATCAGCATCATCATTAGCTTGTTCAACGGATATATTCTCAGCAGTAAATTTTGCTTTCAACATCGAAATAAACCTAGATTTATTGTGATTATTTGCAAAGAATTTCTGTTGACTGGTAGGAACTGTCATTGATTCATCGAATATAATATCAGAAGAAGTTGATGAAGCAGCATTTCGACGGCGTTGCTCTGCTGCTTTAATATTTCTCGTATAATCATCATATCCGTCAAATACGACAGTAACTCTGGAACCAAAATGTCGACGTACATATTGAACGTATTTATCTAAGATAACGTTAAATGTTTCCTCGCTATCCCACACCACTCGATGTAATAAGAATCCTCCGTCAATTATGTACGTTGAATTAGTGTTATTAATATCAACATTTATAGTCTGAAAACAATCGTAAATAGCCGACTTCTGGGTCTTGCGCATTCCAATGTCATCAAATAATGTTAACGGATAAGGAGCTAATTCATACTCGAAATATTTCTCAATTTCATCTTGAAAAGCCGCAGTAACACTCATACGTTGGAATAATAACACTGGGTCAACAGGTACTTTTTCTTCGTGAACTTTTACGGTGCTACTCATAGCTAAAAGAGGAACAACTTTGTCAGCGCGTTTAAGTTTAATATCTTTAAATGTCAGTCCAGTTATTTTAGCAATAGAGATAAGCCCAAGTTCACGTGCTTTATAGCAATTAATTGTATTATCACCAACGACACCACTTGCAATCGAGATGACTTTGTTAACCTCTGGGAAAGGATCATGAATCGAGAACCACTCAAGAAGCATTCGTATGTCTTTAGCGTCTTTTTTTACACGTGAATCACTGGCATCAACATGCTGTTCAGTCGTATCCATCCTAACATTAGCAAGATCTTCTAATTTCTCACAAACTGTTCATTGCATGCATGCTGTAAACCCATTTACTGATTACACTTTGTTTTGTACTTCTTCCTCGAGCAATACCTCCATCTGTCTTCATGGCTTTCATCATAGACTGTTCGATAACCATGTCTGTAGAAGTTCCACAACTCAATTTATCTGAGCGTCTCACGGTGAAAAATCCTTCGGTAAATTTTTCGTAAACTTCAGGATCCATCGAGTCCTGTAATTGCATCATGTCTTGTAAATACAAGTGTGCAGATTTAGCATATGGAAAATGTCCTGACGAGTGGAAATAAGGTAACATTTCTTTTACACAACTTAAATGAGCTTTCCAGTCCCCCATACGCTCAGCTCTCAAAAATTCTTTTGCAAGTGAAACCATATTAAAATATTGTATCCAAAGTTGCGCTGTTGGTCCTCGTTCCTCAAAATCTTTCAATTTCATATTAAATTTATGAAGTAAAGCACCTGATACTTCATTATCATTTTCAATATCTGAATATGAAAGAGTGCTATCTAATATATGGTCAATATTTATGATTAAATCTGCTCCCATGATATCATTAATATCTATTGTTTTTAATATTGTAATTGCTAAAGCCAGCTGGAGTAGTGTATGTGCTCGAACAGCTCTTGCGTAAGCATGACCATTGAGCATTTTTTCTAATGACTTTGGTGCATAGATTTCTGAGAGTACTTCTTTTATCCCGCTACCTTGCATAATATAACCAATTGCTCCGAGATAAGACATGAGTAGATGAAATCCTCCAAGTCTGACAATAATCTTCGATACTTCAGAGCCGTCAGGTGCGGCTGATACAATTTCTCGAGCTTTCGCATACAAGGGTTGGTCGAAAGTCACGATGCATACAGTGTGGCCGTAACGTTTCGCGTTCTCTAATGCACAAAGTAAAGTCGTATAGACAGTATTATAGTTACTAGCTGGTTGATGGATGAATGGTAAAAATGTAATCTGAGATTTTGAATAATTTGTATGGTAATTTGTTAAGCGCTCAATAAAACCGTTCCAACCAGGTAATGATGTATTTTTCCACTTTCCATAAAACCATACTACATCAGAATTTTTATGAAAAGATACTGTTTCAGTTCCATATCCAAAATCTTGGACATATATTTTACTGTAACCAACTACATCACTATTCTGATAGATCTGTATTGGCACATGAGCTTTTGCTTTGAAGTGTTTTGCTGAAAGAACTTCTTTTATTCGTTGCATAGGTTCTTCTAGTAAAACAGAGTGCTTTGGAGTTACAATTTGAATTATACCCATTATGTGGAGTGAATTGTTACCATCTAGTGTATTAACATTTATATCAGCATTATCTGCAACGTATTGAATAAGTGTGCCACTTTCAGGTGGTAGGACATGAGGAAGAGGATGAAAAACTGCTGCTGACTCGTACATCAATGTATCATTATAAGAAGCACACAAACCAAAAGACGACAAAATTTGTATAAGACGCTTAGACCCGAACCTCCGATGAAAAAAAACTGAAAGACCTAACTGTAATTTGGACTTGAACGATCTTGGTCGAATAGCAGTCATGATACTATGACAAATATTGGTGCATACTAGTTTTAAATGATCGAAATTTGATCGTTTATTTTTTAAGATCATTTGCTCCAAAAAAAATGTCAGTGACTGTGGGATGTCATTATTTAAATCTTCAAACATTCGACCTGGTGGAGGGTAGTAGGAATTATCAAATACCGAGGATTGAATATCTTCTCGAATAATAGATGCTGCTGCTTCTAGAGTTTTTAATCGTTCTTCTTGTTTATTAATTTTTTTATTTTCGGACCAAGATTGATTTAAAATTTCATGGTGACTGTTTATCAAACATACAAATGTTAACGCTCCCGGTTTTTCAGTGATAATAATTTTATCGCCATATTTCAGTTTAAGTCGCAGCTTAATAGTCCTGTTATCTAAAGTTAAAATTTTGCTAACATCTTTTAACTCAGCCAAAGTAAACTGACAGTCATTGCTACTCTCAATGTATGTAAATATTTCCTGCATTGCCAGATCTGTTGCTTCATCTTTAGGACGACCAACTGTACCGCCAGTAGTCGGTTTCAAAAAAGAAGTATAACATTCTTGGTGATACTTTGCTTCAGCAGCAACTAAATCATAGTCAAATTCGATTCGAGCAACAACAGCTTTCGATATAGCATCGGAACGAGTTCGTGCTACTTCCAAAATTGAATGTTTGAATTGGAGTGTACTTACTTGACAAATTTTACTGCGACGATCTAAGGATTTTTTTCTCTGCAACTCTTCATTCAATTTATTGCCACAAAATAAACATAGTTTTTTAAAACAAAAAGCTGAATCACTTGAACGGGATCTAGTACGAGGAGGACTACTTACTGTAGATCCTGTAGATGTATTAGCTTCTTGTTCTTCGCGTTTTCTTTTGATGGCAGCAGCAATAGAACACTTCCGCGTATAAATTTTACGACAGTTGCTATGTATTGTCACAGATTTTTGTTTTTTAAGAAATTCCGAGTATCCATCATCTCTTTCAGCACTTGCATTAATCAGTGTCTTCATACCACGATCAACAGTTACAGTTTCACTTTCAGTTAAAAGATGAGTACAAATAAAACAATATTCTGACATTTTTCTTATAAAAATCTAAAACGCACAAAATAGGTTAAAAGATAGGTTAAGATAAGCACATGTTTTCCCTACGCAGTGGCGCTCAAGACTAACGGTATGTATTTCATATATTGGGCATGCCAACATAAAGCAGGTATACGACCCTAGCCACGCGGACAATAGAATAAAAGACAGATGTTATCCCAAGGTTATACTGACGTACAAATTTAGGAACGGGGTTTCATTATACCTGAGATTCTCGTAGTTTAACTTATATTTTACATAAGCAAGTTACAATAAATAATAGCGAACTTATTTTAGTTCTATTACACCTTTAGTGACTTTCATATGTGGCGTACGTGTGCAAAATAGAGGGATTACGACTGATCCAACTTTTCGGAACGTTATATCTCCAAAATGGTGGCTTTTAGGAAAAAAATTATTAATATATTTTTTGTAGAGAATTTCGTGATCTACAATTTTGTACTGGGGTAATTTTGCGAAAAAACTCACCGTTTCGCTAAAAATCGCAAAAAACTCATTTTTTTGACCTTTGACCCCGTGCCAAATTTTTAGCACACCTCGGAACGATGAGGACTTTTGAGATTTTCTTTATAATGATGTTTTGAACAGTTGTTATAGTTATGCCAATATTCAGCTTTATGGGAATTTATGTAACCTTCCTCCTGATTTTAGGCTTAAATAGACCGGACTAAATTGTATCATTACAACCTGGTTATTGTGTGATAACGAGGTTATGATGATATAACTCCTCCCCCCTTAAATAGGAGGCGTGCCGGAGGCTGCAAAGGCTGTTGCTGCTGTTGAAGTTCTTCTGCTGCTTTTACTGATGGCTGCTGTACTATGGTCTTCGCTGATTTTGGTTTCCAGTAGAACCTGTAAATTGCTGCTATAACTGCTGCCATGAGAATTGCGATATACAAGCATATTGATGACCAGCTAGGTTTGGTGGATATTATTTCTTCATTATTGTCTGGAAGTTGTGTTTTATCTATCTGCTTTAAGGCATCTTTTAGGTTGTCGAGTTCCAGATTTTCCATTTTTATTTTTCTAGGATGTACTTTAGGTGTTTCGTGTGTACGTGGTTAAAGGTATGGTTTCTTTTACGTTAACATATTTTTGATGTGTTGTTAGCGTTTTATCTAACACCTGTATTGCAATTATTGTCTATGGTTATTAGGAAAATTCCTTTGCTTCTTTGGTATTGTACATCATTACCACAAGTAGTTTTGATTACTTCTTCTTGTTTTAAGGCGATGATCCAGCTGTTATCTTTTATTTGTTGTACGATGTTGTTTTCGTAGGCTGCTGTTGCGTATGTGCTATGTGGTTCTCGGTGCTGGAGTAGCTGAGCTATGCAGTCAGTAGAATTTTTCAAGTGCTGCCATTGCAGGTGTTTGCAGATTACGACGTCTTCTTTAATTTGGCTGCAGGGCTCGTGGGGGTACGCAAACTCGTCATTTCCCAGGCTTATGATAGGATTTTTAGGTATTAGGATTATGTTATTGTCATTTGGAATGGAATAGAGGTGTAGGAGGTTATAGGGTTGTTTAGCAACTAGAGGCACCTCCAGTATGCTGTTCAGAGACTCGTTAGTACCATATGCTTTGACAGTAATAGCTTTTTCTAAATCGTGAACATTTTTTATAATAGGAGTGAAAGCTAGGTTTGTATTGATGTATATTGGAGCGACTATACTAGGGTGCATTTTTCCTAGGTGTGCAAAAGTAATGGCGTTTTCTAACGTTTCTAATCTGTCATAGAGCTGTTGAAACGATCTCTCTATTTCATCGAATATGCTTATGGTTAGCATATTTGTTTCTTGACTCACAATAGAAGTTGTTTGGTGATGTGACCTGATCAGTATTCTCTACTTGTATCCAGCAGACCTGTGCGATAGCTCCTTCAGCGTTCTTCTTCATCTGGGGAATAATATTGAAATTTCGATAATTTGACTGGAAACGCATCTTCCATTACGTTCGCGCTCTCCAGGAATGCTACTTGATCGTTGGTCAAAGTAGCTGCACGTGACCAACCCAGACAATTACGAGTAGGGGTTCCGGCTCCTCCTTCCTCTGGCCTCAATGCCTCGGAGAGGTTCCAATCCCTCACGCCTGGTGTACTTGTCACTTTAAGATCTTCCTGAATCCGCTGTCTACA
Source organism: Bombyx mori (assembly GCF_030269925.1). Taxonomy (NCBI): domain Eukaryota; kingdom Metazoa; phylum Arthropoda; class Insecta; order Lepidoptera; family Bombycidae; genus Bombyx; species Bombyx mori. The sequence goes on from NC_085130.1 coordinate 13,118,412, forward strand.
GACTAACGGACTTGGCATCGACATATATTTCCAGTGTTTGGTACGACCTACTCTGCCGAAATCTCCGGTTTCGTTTGGCCATACTGGCATCCTTAGCTTGTATCTTACGGATGTACTGTCAACGACGTGACCTAATGCTTTGATGTAGGCCTCGATCGGTGCTGGTAAATGGTAATTGCCTGAAAGAATCTGTCCTGCAAAGGAATCCTCCTCATATGTTGAGTCTCCCTCTTCCTGCTTCAATGTAATCAGACGAGCATATAAGCTCATAACACAAAAGTAAACCCAAGCTGACTTTGAAACTGTCTTCACAAAGTAAGGTTGATGTGTTGCTATAACATCATACTCCTTCTCACAAAGTGGGATGAAGCCCTCAGCTGTGATCGCAAACTCATCTGTCCGCCTGTAAGGTGCAACGCCTGGGAACCCCATCATATCGATGTCCGAAAACATGGGTTCGTTCCTCGGTTTAGTTGCTGTGGTAGAAAGATGATTAGATTGATTATGTTGTGAATATTTGTCTATGGCTAGATAAATTTCGTCCTGATTGTTTTTTATATGTTTTAAATTTTTCTCATATTCCTGAATGAATTCTCTCATTATTCCTAAAGTTTGCTTTTGGTTAGATGCCAGACTATTTATTATAGGATGAGTGTAGTTGTTTAATTTCGTTATCTATTTTAATGGCATCGTCTTGGTCTAAGTTACCTGTTATTGCTTTGATTACTGAGCCCAAGCCATAAATTAAGCCTCGTTTAGACCTGTATCCCGTCTTAAAACCTACTGTTTCTGAACCTAGATATAGAAGTCTATTTTCTATAGTGCTTATTATATAATCTATCTGTTTTGTGATAGTGGATATTTTAATAGTGCTGTTTTGTTTTAACCTAAAAGTATAATAGTTACTACATATATATTTCTTAAGCTAGATATGTTATAGATAATTACCATGTTGAACGTGTCAACTTGGTATTAGGCTTGTGCCTCATTGAGGATAAACATTCCATTGTGGTTGTCTATTGGCTGGATGACGGCGTTGCTTGCGGCGAACCGGAGCATTGCGACGAGGGTGACGGTGTACCTGAAATATTTTCAGGGCGTCTTAGTAGACGGAAGTGCACTCTGATGGACTTCGCGTTTACATGTTTGCCTATTATTTCCGCCGTTTGTTCAGGGTGTAGTCTTATTATTGTGTAAGGACCTAAGTATTTTGGTTCTAGTTTGTTGCTGCGTGATGTTTTTGCGACTTGTTTATATGCTTTATCACCGACTTTAAAAGGTGCTATTTCTGTGTTCGTGTTAGCTTTGCTTTATAATTAGATAATTTTTTGTTAATTAATTTTTGTATGTTGTACATGATCTGTTTATGTTTTAGTACGTATTCCTGATAAAATTCTTTAGGGCAATGCATTTCCAATGGATTTCTAACGTCGGTATGACCATAGAGTAGCTCGAATGGTGTAAAGCCTGTTGCGGAATGGATGGTATTATTGTATGCTATGATAGCGTATGTCATTAAATTTACTGGGTCGTCTTTATCTGTGATTCTTTGTATTCTGATCATTTCAGCTAGAGTGGAATGAAGTCTTTCAATGGGGGAATTTGAGTTAGGGTTATATGGTGTTGTAAAATGTATTTTAATGTTGTGCAGTGCACATATTTCTGTAATAACATCGTTGTCGAATTTGGAATCAGAATCTGTGGTTATTTTGTGTGGTGTTCCTATTACTGAAAATATTTTTATATAATATTATACATCCCCGAGTGGTCAAAAGTTGGGCCTGACAATCCAGTGAACTCCTCCCTGACGCCCTTAAAATTGTTGATATCAGCGCACCAATCAAAATGTAAAACGTCAACTTCACCCGCAGCGATATTTCGAATGGCTTGGTCCTCTTCAGCGTCTAAGAGCATGAGTTCCGAGACCTCTGTAAAGTTCAAGTCGTCTATATCCTCGGCGACAACGTTCCTCGGGTTAAGCAGAGGGCGCAAGGAACAATCCTCCTTAACATCTTCATCCGGCTCAACTTCACTACCGCTATTTGGATCCATGTCGCGTTCGATCTCGACATCAATCTCGAGAGAAATATTAGATGCGGCGCTCCTGCCCGATCCAAACGTCTCTGTTCGAGAAGTGGCGGATGTAGGTGTGAAATTCACGTTGTCTACTTTTACTTCAGCTGTCACAGAGTTTGCGGGCAATTCCGAGGCTTGAACTACCTGCACTGATGGACTGAAATGAATGCGCCGCTTCTTCGCTCGAGGACCAGTTAGCTAGTTTTTAATGTCGCAATAAATTGGCCCGATGTGGGTTTAGGATTACATCCGCAATTACTTCTTATACACCCAAAACAGTTTTCAAGTGGATCTTGGTTAAGTCTTTTCACAGATAACGTAATAATATTATATGTCTTTAAATTACTGTAGTCTTTCTATGCCATTTAGTGTCGTGTCAACCAGCCGTCTTGAGATGGGGTCTAATTTTTGCCCCTAAAAATTTCATTTCAATAAATGTTTAATTTTTTTGAAAAAATCTACATGAGAACTGGTTGGCGACGTATTTGTAAGGTACTACTTTCCTCTTGGGCGTATTTCCGTTCATACATTCGAAAAGCTTGTCTATGTGTGAAACAACTGTCGCTGTTCCAATGGTGTCTTGGGGTAATTCATCTCAGTAAAATAAATGATAGTAAATTGATTTTGTTTTTAATCTTTCCACAATTTTGTTCCTAATTTTACTATTAGAAACGACAAGTTTAATAATACACTAACAATAGTGTTTGTAATCTGTACATAAAATAAAAGTGTACATTTCACATGTCTGTACATTTTCAATTCTGGAGATATTTTATCGTCGTTTTCTAAAATTATTTCATTAAACGCGTTTCTACAATTTTTAGAATTGTCTGCCTGTTTGTTTGTTCAGGCACCATTGCTAAAGTACTAAATTTACTTTAAAAATTGGTGGTAAAGTGCCCACAACGGTATAGTTCGCTACTGTTACTACTTGTTATGGAAACTCATTATTTCTTAAGTTATGGAAAATCTTTATTATACCTAGTCAGGTCATAAATTCTGTCACATGTTTAATGTAAAATAATTGAAACATGTTTATTCATTATGTAACCATTCATATACCAAAATGAACTTAACAAAACATAGATTCTTATGACACTAAAGTTTATTCAAAATGACCTCCGTGATTTTGAATACAGGCCTTCAATCTGCGCGGCCAGTCGTCTATCGCAGCACGAACGAGGTCCATGTCGGCCTTCACAGCTTTTATCACTGCTGGAGTCCTAACAGACCGAGGGCGACCACTTCTTGACCTGTCATCTACACTAGAGTCTTCATTGTATCGTTTGATGGTACAATAAACGAATCTTTTGGTTATATTCAAAATTTTCAGTATGTTAAAAATTTGAATTGGCGCGTAACCGCAACGATGCAACGCAATAACTGCAACACGGTCTTCTTTAAGCGTCCACTCCATATTTAAAAATGAGTAAAATTCTAAAAGTATGCATTTTTATTTTCATGAACAATTCGAAATTCGAATTCAATAAACTTTTTTGTGGCCAGCATTCTAAAAGAAAAGTTTTTACTGTGTGACAATACTTATAACCTGAATAGTTAATTTTGGTAAGAAATACCAATTATAATTAGTAATAATTAAGGCACAATAATGAATGATTTTAATCGCCATAATAATGCGCTGCTGCTGAATCAAGTTCTATACCGTAAGGATAAATAACTATGAAAATTGATAAACAAAGCTAATTGAACATGCAACATATTTTCTTACTGGTACTGCTTTGCATTGAATTGAATTCGGCTAGATACTTTTAAAACTAGTTTTTGTACCATTTAGAATATAGGACAGTGACTATTACGAAAATTGCGTGACGAATAGGAATAATTTGAGCAGTATCCACACTGCCAATTTAATAAAACACAATCACAAAGAGAGTAAAATTAATATTATTAATCTTTAAGATTTATTGAACCTTTTGTTATACACATAAAAGTATTAAAAACATAACATTATCAATTTGAGATCACATAACTTATATTACGAGACCCAACTTAGTAGTCGTTGATTATTTTATATTTTTACTTACACCTACAGGATTATTTTTCAGGATTTTGCTTTTTTGGCGATATCCCTTCACTTTTTCTACTGCGGTAAGCGCTATTCTCTATCAAACGAAATAATACTTTCTTCAATAACCATTAATTATTTCCTCCCAAACAAACCTCGCACTCGTCTTCGGGAAAATGATCATAAGTAGAATGCATACAAAAAGAAAACCAAAAAATGGAGCACTGCAGTAATCGCTTTGACTCATCGCAAGAATAAAATGCTGCAGTTTTATACTGTTGCTAATTTTTCGCTGACATCTGAAACGCTTCTCAGTGATTATGAAATGTGTAACAGGCCAGGGCCACCTGACATTATTAATGTAACACTGATTTAAATAAAAATATGTTAGGATTTGTCAACGTCCCAATATACTACCATATCGGCTAGCAGAGTGATCATACATACGAGTAGGTATGTTAAATGCGAACTTATATCTGAAACAAGAAAAATATCATTTTTTGTAGTAAAATTGGATAATTAATAGTCCATAGCAATTTTTACAGTCGATTTAGATTCAAATTCACGGGTATTACGTGCGTACAAACAAACAATACAAATTTTACCTCTTATCAAAATTAGGTAACGCGTAGGTAAGTAAGTATCATAAGCCTTGGCTAGCATGGTACTGGTAACCATCTAATTGGTCGAGTTTTACATTATATGTCAGATTTTTTCTTATTGACATTTTATCGAAAGCCATTATACATAAATTATCATTGACATCTCGGTCTTGTGATTTCATTTATTGTTTGTATTACTTGGCTGTTGATTCCACATACCATAGGAATTTTGTTCAATAATGTCTTGAGAGAGCTCACTCTAGGCAAACAAAATAACCTACTCAATAATCTATAACAAGAGTTTAATTTCTTATAGATGCTTAAGGCTAACATGATCCAGTGTCTATCTCGATCCAGTTAATTTTCTTAGAAAGTTTTTCAGTTTGCTTTGTAATAGTAAATAAAATGAACTACTTAATTTGCTTTTTAATATTTCATTCATTGGTAGGTAGGTTCATTTAATCCTACTCAATAATCTATAACAAGAGTTTAATTTCTTATAGATGCTTAAGGCTAACATGATCCAGTGTCTATCTCGATCCAGTTAATTTTCTTAGAAAGTTTTTCAGTTTGCTTTGTAATAGTAAATAAAATGAACTACTTAATTTGCTTTTTAATATTTCATTCATTGGTAGGTAGGTTCATTTAATGTTAGTTTTTTTTATTTTTATTGCTTGAATGTGTAGACGCGCTCACAGCCCACCTGGTGCTAAGTGGTTACTGGAGCCCATAGACATTTACAACGTAAATGCGCCACACACCTTGAGATATAGTTCTAAGGTCTCAGTATAGTCACAACGGCTGCCCCACCCTTCAAACCGAAACGCATTATTGCTTCACGGCAGAAATAGGCGGGGCGGTGGTACCTACCCGTGCGGACTCACAAGAGGTCCTACCACCAGTAATTACGCTAATTATAATTTTGCGGGTTTGATTTTTATTGCACGATGTTATTCCTTCACCGTGGAAGTCAATCGTGAACATTTTTTGACTACGTATTTCATTAGAAAAATTGGTACCCGCCAGCGAGATTCGAACACCAGTGCATCGCTCGATACGAATGCACCGGACGTCTTATCCTTTAGGCCACGACGACGACGACGGCTAGTACAAGTGTTTGTACTGTACACTTGTACTAACATCATAGATATATAGATATTTCAATCATCAAGATCAATATAGATCTTTTGGATTTTTTAACACCTTTAAACTTTCTTCGGAGCCTCCTTATTTCAGATAGATTTTTCTGCTTCTCTTATACAGCTTTTGCTTTTTAGGTGTAAGTTCAGTGAACTTTTTCACATCCAAGTCCTTCCAAAACCTTTGCTTGTTGATGGTTCCTGGAAAATATACAAAAATAATTGAATCACAAATTTGAAGAAGGTAATAAATCCAATAAGTGGATGGAGAAAACTGTAAACTTTTAATATATCGCCTAGATATGTGTCAGAACCGTACTGCCTACCTCTATGTAAAAAAAGTGTGACTATATATGAGGCTGCCAGCGCAAAAGTGGCTTTACCTACAGTTTTTCATATTCGTGCTTATATATTGCAATTTACTTAAAACTTAATAAAATTTGATGCAAAACTGGCCTATCCCTAGTTCCACCCATCCATAACAGATGCCTTTGTAAACATAATTTTTACGCGTATTGTTTCTGCTTACGAAGCAGTGTAAACATAAATTCAAATCTCATTATCTCCATACTCACTATGATAAGTTTAGGTCGCTTTTGCGCGGATGGCCACATATATCTGTCTATTTGACTCAGGTAGAACATGAACATAATTATAGTCTCACCCTATAGAGCTAAGCCCAACAATTTTGGCTAAATATTTATTTAGTTAAATTAATCTAAAATCTCTGGATTTATTTCCTTCTCCCAATTTATTACAGGTATATTATTATTAAAATATTTATAAATTTCCTACATGGTAGAGCTACACTGGAGTCGCTAGTACACAGTAAGCACTTGGAGGTAGTAGGCCAGGGGCCCAACCATGAACTTTATAGAAATCTGCCAAGTTCCAGGCAGTTCAACTTTTTGTCGAACCTGACAGGTTTTCAATTCGTACCATGAAGTCACTTTGCCGTACCATGAAGTCACTTTGCCTGACGACATTTAGCTGACTCTGCTTCATTGTTTCTGCCCCGTTTGATAAAGTTGTAAACAAAAGTTCGTTCCGAAATTAAAATATTTTTAAAGTTTATCGGTTTTTCCGTTTTATACGAAAATAACAAAAATGCTATTTACAATACTTTTATCTTATCACAATGTTAACTTTTAAGAACATAGTTTTGCTTGACATGATTTAATGATATTGCAACTTCACTAATACCTACCTACTTTATAACACGAAACAAAAAAGTTTTGACATATTCACAACCTTTTCTGTACACTCTTACCACTTATGAATAATTGAATTGTTATTAAGTATTAATGAAATTGATTTATGGGGACTTTAATCTAAGTTGAAAGTTTTTTGTAGTACCTAATTATGAATACTATAGGAGGAACATTCGTCGCTCATTGCATAAACCATTCGCTTTGTGACCGTCTTAAAATACGTTTCAAAATTCGTAACAATGTCTGTAACCCGAAGAGTTTCTTATGAACAATTGGAAGTTTTGTGGGAATTCCTAAATTCTCATAAAAATCTAGCAATGGGACATAATAAGAGTGATCTGTGAGCACCCGTGAGTTGTCATTCCTGGCCTTAAGTAATTACCAGACACCCTGATAATTGCTGCCGTCCATGGGCAGATGACCAATTACCATCAACGCCTCACCTCGGAGTGAGGTCCGGAGGTAATAATGTTTCTCTGATTCTGATAATGTTGGCTGACTGTCCACCAACGACTGAAACAAGTCTCTGAAATTAAGCCATTCTAGGCTATGGCCACTGAACTCAGGCAACTTAATGGCTGGCAGCTGGACCTGCAGCTGGACCTTCAGCTGGTCTGAAACGGGTAAACGCGTCGGTGAGGCTGGTGAAAGCATTAATTCGTCTATTTTAAGTGACGTTGCACTCACCTCGCTGAACTGAGTTTGAATAGCCTCCAGCTCCGCCGCAAACTCGGGCTCGTCGAACTCCGCTTTGTTGGTAATAATTACCTCGTAACACTCCAACATGTGAGGGAAGTACGTACTGAACTGCCGCTGGGCAGCGGCTGTGGCTGATGAAGGGTTGACATCTTGAACTGATTTAAACGCGTTAGTCAATATCGCGTAACGCGACTGAAACTGAGCCTTAGCCTTCAATAGCCCCTTAGAAGACATCTGATCTAGTAATAATGAATAATATTATGTATTGATATGACTTATTATTTACTGACTTACACTAACTAACTATTCTATCGTTAACTGACAAATGCACTACAGTGTACCTAAACTGAATTACAAAGTACACGATAAATTACTGATATTATAATTAGAAAAATTATTAACTACGTTACGTATTACGTATAACACTGATTCACTGACGTACTTGCGCCGATGCGTCGGTGACTTGAGCCGGGCGCCGGCCGCATGCCGGTTTGACCGCTTCGTTCTTGAGGGCGCCGCGATGCGATGTTGCCGTGCCGAACACGTCGAATAATTATCTTGACTATTATTGACTGAATATACTGATTTTCTGATTTATTATATAGTTTTCACTTAGCTTGACTTAGCTGGATTGTTCGTAGAACTGGATCGTGCTAGTTCTTTCCCCTCATGGGCCACCAATAAATGTCCCTGAGCCCACTTGAGAAGCAATCGCTATACTGAAGCAATAACCCTTGCAGCTCCTCACGTTGCTGTTTTGCCAGCTCAGGACTGCAATCGATCCCTTCATCCAGTCCCCCGGAAAAATATTAACGAGCCATGGACGTAGATGCTATCGTTTTCCTGCTCATCCCCCTCCTTGCGTCGATAATCCTCAGTGCTGCGTCGATAATCCTCAGCGCTGAGGGTCATGGCCTCCTCTATCAACTTTCTCCTGTATCTTGCGCTATTCCTGCCTGTCCTCGGCTGTGTTCCCTGCCTATTAGCATCAATGATGGGACGTACAACGTTACCATCTATTTTAGTGTCATTTTCCACTACGAGTCTTAATTACACGTGAGTCTTTCAACTACAATCTCAGTCGGAGTCTTAGTCATTTTAATATCAGGCTTCTTTGTAAAGGAATGTCCGAGTAATGTAGATAATCTTTCACTATATATTCCAATTTTTTTTTTTTAATCCTTGAACATCTACATTCACAGTAGCTACAACAAAAGGGCAATATCATTTCCTCCTATTCTTTTTAATACCGGCATACCTTCACTCACATAAAAATTCAGGTTCAAATCCTTAGTGGTACTATGTCTCATTAATGAGCAAGGACTCCCAAAATCTACATGTCACTTGACCCCTGAGTTGTTAATCTTTATACCCAGTTATATTTATCATTAGCGCGATCATCGACAGTTAGATAAAAATAATGTACAAGAACGAGTATCTTAGGCCTCACTATCGTCTTTATTAAACGGAGTTTTATTTTAGTTAATCACCTGAGATCAATCCTCCTGCAGGTTGTACACTTCATGAAAGGTTTTGCACATTTAAAGCTAGGGTGACCTATTTCGTTCCGCTTGTGCCGGACTGATTTGTTTTTTTTTTTGCCTACGAACTTTGCCTACCTTCACGGTCCTAAAGTATTTGAGTACTAGCTCAGGTTGCAGCACCGATTTTAACGGCACGATCTTTAGCCCCATACAGTAAACAGTCTACCGCTTCCTTGCCATAAATTTTGCAATGATCTAACAAGTTTATTTTTGCATAATAGTAGTGTTCTAGCGACTCACCGTATTTAACCATTTTTGCCAACATATTATGCAGTAACTCAGCATAGTCCTCGCTTTGGAGAAAAGATTCTATAAGTTTTTGTTTCCACTCAGTCGAGGTAAATAATTTATCTAATAATACATTTGATCCGAACAATCGTCCTCCTTACCACGCTTAAGCTGCGGTGACCCCATATTAGATCCTGAAGAGGAAGACGCACGCCGTCTCCTCTGTCCTGTCCTTGTCGTTTTCATCCTTTTCTGTTGGCCTACACCCTCAACCTCTGATGCTCCTTGCTCTATCCTCGAGCTCATCCTCTTATTCTTTCCTGTTGACCTACTACACCCTCAGCCTCGGATGTTCCTTGGTCACTCCCATGTGTTAGTCCATCCCTTCGACCCTTCGGCTAAGCACATGTGACCTACATCCTCAGCCTCGGATGCTCCTTGATCACTCCCATGCGTTAGTCCTTCCCCTCGACTAAGCACATGGACCCTACATCCTAACCTCGGATGCTCCTTGCTCTATCCTCGAGCTCATCCTCCTAATCCCTTCCTGTTGACCTACACCCTCAGCCTCGGATGCTCCTTGGTCACTCTCATGTGTTAGTCCTTCCCCTCGACTAAGCACATGTGACCTACATCCTTAGCCTCGGATGCTACTTGATTATTCCCTATGTGTTAGTCCTTCCCCTCGACTAAGCACATGAGCTCCTTTTATGATTAAGCCACTTCCTCATACTAGCCGAGCACTTAGACCCTTCCCCTCGGCTAGTGTCGTCCTCCATGTCACAGATGATGAGCGTAACTGAAACTCACATTGTGGAGCTTAGAATGATGATAATTATAAACTGCTTTAACCGGGATTAATAATTGCAAAAAGTAGAATAGGGTTATTGGCATATATGAATGGCATAATATCGGGTACATTCCGAAAAGCTAGAAGAGGAAATTGTATAAATACTCTTCTCGTGGAACGGGGAACAAAAAAGAAATTATTATGTATGTGCATTCATCGAAAATCATGTATTTCCAAAGACCTGACGCATTCTAATACATTTATGTAATGTAATAACGAGTGTCGTTAGATTCTAATAGAACGGATAAAACCGTTAACTTTTTCGTCACCATGCAAATAAAACGGTAGGTGGGTAGAATGAATTTGTTGTTTTAAGTTTAATTACGTGTAACAAATACTATTTCAAATAACGTGAAATATAAAACTGGTACTGGCTAATAGATTTACTAAATATTAAGTCAAAGTTATAATCGTCATTTATAGTTTATTCAACCCAATCGCACATGTGATCATTACGTGGTCGATTGTTCGGTGCGCTCACACTGAACGGTTACAAGGCAATCATAAAAAAAATTACTTCAGCGCAGATTGTAATATGAAGAGGAGCAAGACAAAGAAAATTCATATAAGTATAAAAAAAAATCACAACCACCAGAATTTTCAATATCACTGAATCACTCTCTCTCTCTCTTCCCAGCTATTTATCCCACATGGTGGTGGGGTCAGCTTTCCTGACTTTACTCCTCCACTTCGCTCTGTCTTCGACATCCTCGTCAGCAACATTGCATTCTCTCTTGTCCTTCAGCAAGATCACTGAATCACATGTAAATAATTAAACTTACGTTTTACCGAGCCGTGGGCGTAGTAAGGGTAGTTTTCTAGAGCCTTATTTATCCCGCTTCTGACATTTTGGGTGTCAGACATATAAATTACACAGACTAACTTTATTCACACTCTGATTTAATCTACCAATTTTACATTGATGCGTCTTATTCAACTACTGTGCTCTGACGTCGTTGGGTCATCGTGTCCCCTTGCGGAGGCACGGATCGGGCCTCGGGGCAATCCCCTCTACCCGGGCTTGGTCTCCCTGCCTAACGAGGCAGGGGTGATGTTTTTGCCTGTTGGCCGTTTTTTAAAGGTAATGAAGTAATATAATGAGGTGATGGTATGTTCGATAGGTAGTCCTTTTTTTTTTTTTTGTTAATGTAGGAGTGATGATGATGATAATGATAATGCTGATGATGATGATGGGGCGGGTCTACCCCCATGAAGTAGGGGAGGGATGGACGCCCCCCCAGATGTTATCTTCGTTCTTCCCTTTTCTTCCTCTTCTTCCCCAGCCGCTGCCGCTCCGCCCGCCGTCGCCGACCGTCCGCAGTCCCCCGTGAGGTTGTTTTTTCTCCGTTTCATTCCTGGTTACCCAAAAATTTTGGGTCCCGCAGTAATGAGGGTTTTTTTTTTTTACCTTTTATTATTTTTGTATATTTCACACTGTTGGTCTTAACGGCTACGGAAGGGGGAGATGGATTTGCGACGCCGCCGGCGATGCGAGGTCAGCCTTCCAGGACACTCACAGGCCAATATGGCAATAACAATGACCTAAACTTTAGAAATATTAACAACACAAAAACAAATACAAACACAACAAAAACAATAAAAGGAGCAAGCGAAAATTCATTACAACAATCATCGAAGAGCAATTGTCAAAACAATTGCTTTGAGATTGAATTAGATAATAACATGCATAGGATAGGAGGAAGGCCGATCAATCCAGTTGAGTCCCCGCGGCAAAAATTGCGGCGGAGGCCCAATCCGGCTCCCAACGTCGACGGCGTCGCACTTGGACTTGCTGGGTGGGGAGACCGCATTCCGGCCCCCAGGCGAGAGAAAAAAAGACAGCCCCCGGGAAAGAGGAGGGGGCTCCACCCCAACGGTGGGGGTAGACCACTTGACTTTTCGCCTCGATGGAGCCCTCTCCTCCACAATTCCGCACAATCCACGGAGGCGGGGGAAGAGGGCTGCAGCTCGGCGTCAGGCCCCTTGGTGGGGCTGTAATAAGCACCCTCCTTTACGTGAAGGGGCGGGCTTGCGCTCTTACCGGGGAGCGTTAGTGCAGGCCCCTGAAGGGGAACCCGCCAGACCGGTAAACGGTTGTGGGGTCACAGGTGAAACCCATCACGACGGGGACACTCATAGGTCCTCTCCGGCCTCACAGCCGATGAGGATCTTTAAATCCGAACGATCGTCGGGGGTACCAATAGTTCCCGCGGCAGGGCCTTACCATCAGGTGGTCTGGCGTGCAGCGGGGCTATATTGCGGAGGTGCTCATGGGGGCTGCAGCTCGCTCGTACATGTTACGTGCGAGCCTAATTACAAACTCCATGAGCGACTCCACATCTAGGTCCCGGGCGATAACGTAATTTCTGACGTACCGCCCGGCCCCGACGATATTACGGAGGGAAAGATTCTGCTGGGCCTGTAACCTAGATCGCTGGGACGGCGACAGTATTTGGTACCAGGCCGCAGCAGCGTATGTGAGGCGGGAGCGGACATATGTCTTGTAAATAGCGAGCTTAATCCTGGTCGGAAGCCCGAACGCCAGCACCGGCCGCAGCATGAACCTGGCCGCGCTCGCCGAACCGATCATTCGGCTGGCGTGCGCCGCCATGCTCAGTGAGCGGTCGATGTCGCACCCGAGATACCGGACCTTCGGCTTAAACTCGATATTCACACCTCGGAGATTGAACTTCTTGGGGACGACTCTGATACGGAGCGGACCGTGGAGGAGCGCCGCAGTCTTACCCACGTTGACCGCGACTTTCCAACGGTCCAGCCACTGGGGCAGTAAGTCCAGAAGCCTCTGCATCCTCATTATGGCTGCAGATGGGAACGGGGAGGACGCGAAGTAGACAGAGTCGTCAGCGAACAGTGCCAACATCACGTCCTCCTCCCACGCTCGAAGGTTGTCCTTCAGCGTGGGAATATCGTTCGTATAGAGGGCGTAGAGGATAGGAGATAGAACACTACCCTGTGGGACCCCGGCCGATATTGCACGCACGGAGGACCGTGCGTTCTCGACCGCGACAAAGAAGGAACGACCCTCCGTGTCATTGCTGACACGATTGAGTGAGGGAGATTAGTAAGTGCAGGGGGAGTTATACCGTCCTCGTCAGGGGCTTTGCACCTTTTCATCATTTTGATGAGGGGGAGGAGGGAGGGGGGTTTTCGTGGGGAGGCGATTGCCAAAGTCGGTGCCAGACCCGGTCCGGATGGGGACCCCTCAGCCTGCCGGCTCCCGGAGCCGACCCTTATTGGGTCACGCCTATGTCTATTTTGGAACCCAATAGATCTGCCCTCCAACCCGACCACCACTCCACGGATACGCAGTCAATACTCGCAAATGTGTTTAGTGTGGTAAAAAAAAACTAAAAACGTACAACGAATACAAGAGGTTACCCCTTTTTTTTTTTTCGGGTAGAGGGCCGAACCTCCTGCGAGGTCCCCGCGCAAAAGGGGCGCGCGGGGTATGTGAGACTCAACGGTCTGCATGGTGTTGTGAGCAGACCGCGGGCCCAAGGATTTTAGGACCCACCCACTAAACGACTCCCCTGCACTCTTACACCCGACGTCCGATCCCCTCCGAGGTCAGAACCCGGATGAGGTAGGGGGGCTACCGCGGTCAACACTACAACCAGACGGCGCGGCTCACCCCAAGGACGCCCAGCCGACGGAGCCTTCCAGGCGAATCGAAGGCTCTGAAACGTCGGCCGTCTCGGTACGGCAGCCCGTCGGGCCGCCCAGACGGTGCCGCTGGTGTCCCGGAATACCCCGCTGGACCAGAACCAGCCTGTCGGGTCAGGACGCGATACACCGTCGACCGGTCGCTCTATTCACTCCACGGCAGCGCGCTAGAGTGCTGGTAGCGCGCCGCGCGGCCTCACTCCCTCAGGTCGCCCCTTGACCTTCACCGGGGGGAGGCCGCTACCTACAGGGGCCGGGACGTACGGGCGTATTCCCGCCTCCAGCCTCCGGCTCGACGGCGACGGATCGGTGCGGAATGGGAAGAGCTCTCCCTCTCTCGCTCCGCCGCCTCCTTCTGCGAGATGGTGGACTCGCAGAAGTCGAGCATCGCCTTCCAGGACGCATCGCTGCACGCTCGATCGGGTCTGCCGGACGCACAGACCAGAACGCTGTCGTTGGGGGTAGATTGTAGGATTGAATGGAGACCTAGTCCGAAGAGTGTGTAAATATATATATAAGTATACCTATTCCTATACCCGGTTAACATGGACTACTCCAGCGTATATCGACAGACCGGAGGCCACAGATTTGACGGTTCCGAAAAAATTCCGGTACCGTAAAATCCCACCTTTCCAGTCAGCCACACCCGTGAAGCAACCCAGGTGAAGCAACCCAGTCAACCAAATAATTAAAGTAAATAATGCTAAATAACATAAACTACAACCTAAACAAATAACACTTGTAAAACCTATAAACAAAGGTGATAGCGGGAACACCCTACCAGCACCCCACTAAAACTACAAATAACGAGGAACTAAGTAAGTAAAATTAACTAAATCTAATAAGTGACTACTTAATAAAGTCGGCCGGTATACCAGAATTCAATTCTACGTAAAATTGAAATGCTTAAAAAAGTTTTAATAAATGTGGGTAGTTGTGAAAAAAAGAAGAAAAAAAAATTCAATAAAGCTAAAACTAGCTACAGCAGCGCCACTTATTACACAATACTATTTTACAAGGTCTAAGTTAATTTAATCTAAATGTATGAAATAATAATGAGGCTAATCTAAGCTATTCTAAATTTCACTAAATTTACTAAAACTGGTATTACAGGGGTTCCGGCGCCATCAACCTTATGTCTAGACCAATTAACCGGGCTTAGCGACCGCCCCGCCTAACCCCGAAGAGTAGGAGAGGACTGGGAGTGACACAGGGAGGCCAGACTCAGTAGCGCTAACGTTCGCCGATTTTATATTCAAATAAAACGGCGACGCAGCTTTCACAGGCTGGTCGACACCTACCCGTATTAAACTGGTGTTTAAAGAAAGAAGTGTCGATCCACTTACCTGTTCCCGGGTCCTTGTTCTTGTTGGCCGGCACGTCTCCGCACCGGGACAACGAACTGGATCAATCACACTGGCACTGGGATGCACTTTTCCGCACAGCACGACTACGGTAATGTTCCTCAGAGCACTGGTGAAACCTGAATCGAAAATGAAATCAATGAATGCTGTGCTCTGACTACTACTCGGGGTCGTCGTGCTCCCTTGCGGGGGCACGAAACGGGCCTCGGGGTAGACCCCATTGCCCGGAACGAAGCTCCCTGCCACACAGGGCAGGGGTGGAATGGATGCAAGACGGGATTAGGGGGAGGGGGGGCTGTTCGCAGCGTGCTCGGCACAATCACATCGACAAAAAATATATACATATATGTAATACGATGGGCTTGATGTTGCAGGAGGAGCGATGCCCGTGGACGACGCACCCCGGCGCCGGCTGCTGTCCTCTGCTTCGTTTTTTTTTTCCTTACAATCTACCTTACAATCTAACTACACTAACTACTAACTAACTAAAACTAACTATACATTATTTACAAGCCTGGACAACAGTCAGCAACTAATCCGGGGCCCGCCACCGGTCCCATGCCGCGGCCCCTCCTCTACAAAACAGAGGGGGAGCCGCGGCACTGGTTTGACGCTCACCCGCAGAATCTCCCCATAAGGGGAAGACTAAAGCGGGGAGGACCGACATGAAAGAACCACTCCCCTGACGGGGGGGGGCACCCACGGGGGTGGTAGAAAGGGTCCCCATTAGGGAGCACCCAACAATGTGGGGGGAATGATGAGTGTGGACAGCTTAGTCCTCATGGGGGCACTCATTATGAGCACTCCCATATCACTCCGGTTAAGCCGACTATCTTGCCATAGCAGGGGGTTCCAGTAGCTCCCTTGGTAGCGCCCGACCATCAGGTGGTCTGGCGTGCAAGGGAGCTAAATTGCGGAGGTGCTCGTGGGGTCCACCGTCAGCCCGCTCGTAAAGATTACGAGCTAGCCTCCGGATGAACTCCTCGAGCGACTCCACATCCAGATCCCGGGCGATTACGGCATTACTGACGTAACGGCCTGCTCCTAGTATCGCGCGAAGAGCCAGATTTTGCTGGGCCTGCAACCCCTCCCGCATACTCTGTAGGATAAGGTGATACCAGGCCGCAGCTGCGTACGTGATACGGGAACGGACATATGTCTTGTAAATGCCGAGCTTGGTCCTGACCGGAAGTCTGGAGGACAAAACCGGCCGGAGGAGATACCTCGCATTGCGAGCGGCCGCCAACGCCGACATGGCGTGGGCGGTCATCCTCAAACTCCGGTCGATATTGACCCCCAGATACCGGACGCGGGATCCAAACTCGACATTGAATCCACGGAGACTGAGCTGTCCCGGGACGACTTGTACGGACCGGACCGAAAAGAATTGCCGCGGTCTTCCCCACGTTGACCGCGACCCTCCATCGGTCCAGCCACTGGGGTAGCAAGTCCAACAACCTCTGCATCCTCGAGATGACCGCTGAGGGGAAGTTCGATGACGCGAAGTAGGCGCTGTCGTCGGCAAACAGCGCCAACTTCACATCGGCTTCCCACGCTTGGAGGTTGCCCTCGAGCGTGGGAATGTCATTGGTAAACAGAGCGTAGAGGACGAGCCAGGACGCTTCCCTGGGGAACTCCGGCCGTGACTGGGCGCACCGACGATTTGGCGCCCTGTGCTCTGACCGCCTGCATTCTCTTTTAAATATGTCTCAGCCGGCTATCCCCTCTTGACTGGTCACGTGGCTTAGTCACGTGACTTTAAAAGCAGTCAATTGAGCAACTAATAAACAATAATATTTAAATGTTTTGCAATACAAACCTCATATTTAATAATAATTCTTAATATCTATAGGACTTTATATAATCATATTAATATAAATAATCATAAACCTTACACAATAGAGCGAGCACTAATAGAGCGACTGGGCAAACAATAGAGCGAGCGAGGCGGCCAAGAGAACAATAGACACCCACCGCGTCTCGAATTTATCACAGTACTAGACGAGCGCGCGTGGGTTGCCATAAATAGAGGGCCTACCTCGCTGCAAAATTCAGTTGGAGACAGCGAGCCGACGAGTCAAGACCTCTCCGAGAGAAGAACAAACAAGAAGAGACTCGCGCCTACGCCCTGCGCCGGTCAAGCCACGAGGACCGTGTGAACGCCATACTGAGCCTTCGTTATTTTCCCCCAGCACCCGTTCTGCGACATCCACTGCGGCAATACTCGAGCTGCCACGTTTCAACGTAAGAAGTCTAAAAATCACACGTGGTGGCCGAAACCTGAGCGGTGGCCGTCCGGAATATTGGTCCTTCGAGAGCCGGATTCGTTTGGGGAAGACCAAAGAAAATTTAAGATAGAAGAAATGGTGCTCACACGGTCTGAGACAGCAGCGACAGCCTAACTCAAGATGGGGCCAATCACTGTCATCGGACCGGCGGGAGAAGCGGATACGTGGGCTCTGTTGGATGACGGGTCAACCATCTCGTTGATCGACGATGACTTCGCGAGACGAGTCGGCGCAAAAGGACCGGTCGAACCTCTTCATCACTGCCATCGGGGACAACAATAGACGCAACACGCTCACGACGCGTCCCGCTGAAGTTATGCGGACGCACGGGGGAACCGCAAGAATTACACCTACGGACAGTCAACGGCTTGAAGTTGACACCACAGCGACTGAACAACGAAGTCCTCGCGTCGTGCCATCACCTCACCGACCTCCGCCATCACTTCAAAACGAGCTACGCCTCGCCGAAGATACTGATCGGCCAAGACAACTGGCACCTGCTGGTGACGGAGGAGATGCGGACGGGACGACGCGATCAACCAGTGGCGTCTCGTACTCCGCTCGGGTGGGTCGTGCACGGAGCACATCCGGGAGGCAAGAGACAGCGCGTCAACTTCGTGGCACACGCGACGACGGCCGACGCGAACATGGACGAAGCCCTCAGGCACTACTTCGCGATCGAGGGACTCACCGTCGCCGCCAAGACATCGAAGAACGACCCAGACGAGCGCGCGCTGAAGATCCTGCGAGAGACCACTCAACAGCAACCCGACAGCCGCTACGAGACCGTACTGCTGTGGCGTGAAGAGAACTCAAAGATGCCCAACAACTTTGAAGCATTAAATCGCCTCACGTCCGTGGAGAAGGATCCAAATTTGAAAGAGCGCTACAGGCAACATATGAACGCACTGATAGCGAAGGGATACGCCGAAGTAGCTTCGTCGACGGGTACGAAGGACCGAACCTGGTACCTGCCACACTTCGGCGTGACGCATCCGATGAAACCGAAGAAGATTCGCAGCGGCGTCGTGCACGATGCCGCTGCACGAAGACCAGAGGGAAGAGTCTGAACGACTTCCTGCTCACCGGCCCGGACCTGCTGCAGTCGCTGCCTGGAGTAATGATGCGCTTCAGGCAGCACGCCGTCGCCGTCTCAGCGGACATCGTGGAGATGTTCATGCAAATAGGCGTCCGAGGCGAGGACCGCGACGCGCTCCGGTACTTGTGGAGGGAGGACCCTTTACAAGAGCCTACAAAGTACCGGATGGGATCCATAATCTTCGGCTTGTCGCGCCGGCGACCGCCATCTATGTGAAGAACGCCAACGCAGAGAAATACCGACTGCAGTACCCGGACGCCGCCGACGCAATCGTGCGTAACCACTACATGGACGACTACCTTGGAAGTTACCGGACAAGCAAAGACGCGATCAGGATCGCAAACGAGGTAAGGGAAGTACACCGGCAAGGCCATTTTGAATTGCGCAAATGGACCTCGAACAATGAGAAGGTACGGTGCCACATGACCGACGAAACCCCCACCTACAAGTGTGACGCTGTCCGATGGAACTGAAATAGAACGAGTGCTTGGCCTGATGTGGAGACCTGCTGAAGACGTCCTCGCCTTCAACCTGGACATGGCGCGAATCTCAAAAGAAGTGTTGGAGAGCAGCGCGCCTACGAAAAGACAGGCTCTGCGCATAATGATGTCCGTCTACGATCCCCAAGGCATCGCATCGCCAGTCACTGTCGGAGCGAAGAAAACCCTGCAAGAAACGTGGCGCCGAGGGACGGCGTGGGACTCCACCCTCGACAAAGACCTCTGCGCGATGTGGAGAGAGTGGATCGACCACTTAAGACGCCTGCGCGAAGTCTCAGTGCCGCGCTGCTATCCCGGCTACTCAGACGCCGCCGACCTCCAGCTCCACACATACGTAGACGCCAGTGAGTCCGCCTACGCCGCCGCGTTATACTGGCGCGCCGAAATGCCCGACGAGGAGATCAGGACCTCCCTCGTACTCACCAAAGCCCGAGTCGCGCCCCTGAAACTCACCTCGATACCGCGCCTCGAGTTACAAGCCGCCGTAATGGGCAGCCGCCGTAATGGGCAGCCGCATGGCCGCGGCTGTCACAGAAGAACACGACCGAAAACCAGACGCGAAAGTGTTCTGGACCGACAGCGCCACCGTGCTGACTTCGCTACGAACGGGATCGAGGTCGTATCGACCGATCGTTGCTCACCGCATTGCAGCGATAGAGGAGAACAGCACTGTGGAGGAATGGCGCTGGGTCCCCACCAGACAAAATGTCGCCGACGACGCCACAAGGGTAATACCCGTCGGCTTTGAAGGAAACCACCGCTGGTTCATAGGCCCGGAATACCTAAGACGGCATCCGGATGATTGGCCCGTACAACGGACTGCAAAAAGAGCAGAAGCTACGGGCGAAGAAAAGTGCGCAGCGCTCGCCGTGAGCAGAGAGAGCCTCGGCGAAGCAATCCCGGATCCAAGACGCTTTTCCAAGTGGGAGAAGTAACTGCGTGCAACGGGGCGAATAGTGCAATTCGTCGACCTATGCCGCAGGAGTCGTGACCGCACTTATTATAAGAGGACCAGACGGAACCCGCGCTCGGATCCGACGTGGGAGAAAAATATTAAGAAAATGACTTCGAAGACACCGCTGAACACACCGCGGACGCCAAAGCACGCGGTCATTCAATATAGAACCTTGGACGCCGACACACTACGACGCGCCGAGATGCTCATTGGCGTCTAAGCCAGCGGGCAGCCTTCGAAGAGGAGATTTTGGCGCTCCAACGAGGGAAGCAAGTATCCCCAGCGAGCCGATTGCGAAGCTTGTCCGTAACATACACGGACGGTATGCTCAGAATAAACGGACGCATCGGCAACATCGAAGGAGCTGACGTCATCACCTCGCCCCTCGTGCTAGACGGATCCCGCCACGAAACGAGGCTTCTAATAGACTTCGTCCATAGGAAGATGCACCACGCCGGAAACGAAGCTACTGCCGACAGTCGTACTGGGTCTTACGCTTTCGCCCAGTGACACGAAGCGTGATACACAATTGTCTCCCGTGTCGTATCCGCAAGGACACACCACCGTGTCAAGCCACGGGCGACCACCCACCGAGCAGACTGGCACACCATCGGCGACCGTTCACGTACGTAGGCCTCGACTACTTCGGGCCCTATCAAGTCACCACCAGAAGCACACAAAAGCACTACGTGGCTATCTTCACGTGTCTCACGACGCGTGCGGACATCTGGAACCGGCAGCGACCCTCAGCAGTGACTCAGCGGTGATGGCGCTCGGGCGCATAATTGCGCGCCGGGGAGCCCCAACGGAAATATGGAGCGATAACGGCACCAACTTACGGGGTGCAGACAAGGAGCTGCGCCAAGCCTTGGACAAGGCCACCGAGCACGAGGAGCTCAAGATTCATCCAGTGGCGCTTCATCCCACCGGGCGCGCCCTTCATGGGCGGCGCATGGGAAAGAATGGTGCGGGCAGTAAAGGCCGCGCTCTCGGCCACGGAACAGCCGAGGCACCCGACGCCCGAAATCTTTCACACTCTGCTAGCAGAGGCAGAGTTCCCAGTAAACAGCCGACCTCTCACCCACGTATCGGTGAGCGCCGACGACCCCGACCCTCTGGCACCGAACCACTTCCTGCTGGGAGGTCCGGCGCGAGTCCCCGTGCCGGGCAAGTTTGACGACGCCGACCTTATGGGGCGCGCACACTGGCGCGCAGCTCAACCTCTGGCAGACGTGTTCTGGAGTCGCTGGCTCCGGAGGTACCTGCGGAACCTGCAGAAGTGGCGGGAGCCCTACAGCCGCGGGGACGCCCTGAAGATAGGCGACGTCGTAATCATTGCGGACGGAACGCTCCCACGGAACACTTGGCCACGCGGGATCATCGAGGAGGTTTACCCGGGGGCCGACGGCATCACCCGAGTGGTCAACGTGCGCACCGCCGGCGGTATCCTGAGACGCCCGGCGAAGAAAATCATCGTGCTGCCCACGAGGTCCGTCGCTCACCAAGGAGGATGCAGCGACGTGAACGGCGCTGCACGGCGGGAGGATGTTCGCGACGGACATAATCATTAGAATAGTTAAAAATAAATATGTTAGAAATAAATAGTTATGTTAAAAATAGTTGTAAAATAAGTCCATAGAAAATATGTTCGCAAATTAGAATAGGAATAGTTAAGAACAAATTAAAATTAAAATTAAAATAGGGAAAAAAAAAGTGGCTATAACAGATTAACTGTTTTCACATTGTTGATACCAAAGATCTGCCTAAAAACAGTTTTAGTGAGATAAAAGGTAATTAAAATCTTATCTTTACAATGTTTACAATAACTAGTCAGGTCATAAGTATTGTCACACAGTAAAAACTTTTCTTTTAGAATGCTGGCCACAAAAAGTTTATTGAATTCGAATTTCGAATTGTTCATGAAAATAAAAATGTATACTTTTAGAATTTTACTCATTTTTAAATATTGGAGTGGACGCTTAAAGAAGACCGTGTTGCAGTTATTGCGTTGCATCGTTGCGGTTACGCGCCAATTCAAATTTTTAACATACTGAAAAATTTGAATATAACCAAAAGATTCGTTTATCGTACCATCAAACGATACAATGAAGACTCTAGTGTAGATGACAGGTCAAGAAGTGGTCGCCCTCGGTCTGTTAGGACTCCAGCAGTGATAAAAGCTGTGAAGGCGCGAAAACAAAGAAATCCCAAACGTAAGCAGAAACTGTTGGCCCTTCAGATGGGGTTAAGCAGAACCACGGTGAAAAGGGTGTTAAATGAAGACTTAGGGCTTCGGGCATATCGAAGAAAAACAGGACATCGTTTGAATGCTCGTCTAATGGACCTGAGACTGAAGAGATGCCGCGCTTTGTTGAAGTGGTACGCGGGAAAAAAAATCTTACCGTAGAAGAGAGCTACAACAAACAAAATGATAAGGTGTACGCACACAGTAGTGAAGAAGCGAGTAACCGTATTCCGCGTGTCCAACGAGGTCATTTTCCATCCTCGCTCATGGTATGGTTGGGAGTTTCTTATTGGGACTTAACAGAGGTACATTTTTGTGAGAAAGGTGTAAAAACGAATGCAGCTGTGTATCAAAATACAGTCCTGACGAACCTTGTGGAACCTGTTTCTCATACCATGTCCAATAACAGGCACTGGGTATTCCAACAAGATTCGGCGCCAGCTCATAGAGCGAAGAGCACACAAGACTGGCTGGCGGCGCGTGAAATCGACTTCATCCGGCACGAAGATTGGCCCTCCTCCAGTCCAGATTTGAATCCGTTAGATTACAAGATATGGCAACACTTGGAGGAAAAGGCGTGCTCAAAGCCTCATCCCAATTTGGAGTCAATCAAGACATCCTTGATTAAGGCAGCCGCCGATATTGACATGGATCTCGTTCGTGCTGCGATAGACGACTGGCCGCGCAGATTGAAGGCCTGTATTCAAAATCACGGAGGTCATTTTGAATAAACTTTAGTGTCATAAGAATCTATGTTTTGTTAAGTTCATTTTGGTATTTACATAATGAATAAACTTGTTTCAATTATTTTACATTAAACATGTGACAATTTATGACCTGACTAGGTACATAGAACTACAATTATTTTGAATTGTCTAATTTGTAAAACATAGTTCACTATAATTAATATCTCTTATATTTTAGATTTTTTGGGATGCCAGGATTGTCATGCACATGGAACAATGTACAAAAGAGCAATATGCTGATTTGTTTACTAAAGCTCTTCTTAGAGATAAATTTCAGTATTTTAGAGATAAAATAGGTGTGCATAAGTTAGGAAATTAAAAATATGCTTTTGTTATAATAATAACATCTTTGTTGTTGCTTCTGTTCCTATAAATTTGGAATATGTTGTGTGTACAGTGCATATGAGTTTTAGTAAGTAATGTTTTAATAGTTGTAACTGTTTGTTGTAAAACTTAGGAGAAAGGTTCAAAGGGGAATGCCCATTTTAGGCCCAAAGCGGACAATCGATTATAGAAAAAATACTTAGTGCATTAATTTTGTCATTAATAAATATGCATTTACTTTCTTACAAATAAGCGCCACTACAGTTTAGAATAAGTAGTTTAAAAAAAGTAACTCTATTGAAAAAACAAGGATTTTTATTTTTGCGAGAAAAATATTGCCAGCTTCAAAACCTTTTACTATGAAGTAAATATTTTGAGTATATAAATAAAACATATAAATAAATCATTTTAAGTATTGTCATTAATCAATCGATTTTAAAGGATTTTATGCACATAAAATAACATCGAAGACATACCCATTGGACTTTAACTTGTAACTATACTTGAGACCTTAGAACTTATATCTCAAGGTGGGTGGCGCATTTGCGACGTTGTAGATGTATGTGGGCTCGAGTAACCACTTAGCAACACCAGGGTGGCTGTGAGCTCGTCCACCCATCTAAGCAATAAAAAAAACTTTACTAGTATTGTTATTTAAATATGTACAACTAAAATAAAAACATAAAAAATTATGTGTACTCGTAAAAAAAAGATTAAGATATAAATCAATTATCGGTTATTTAAAAAAATAATCGATATATGAATTTCATGTAATTATTTTTCTTTATACTGACAACACTGAATTTAATCTGACTGACTGACACTTCGCTTGCTGCTTGTGGTGTTGTGCTTGCGTACAAAATGGATGTGTTTTGATTTTTCTTCGATTTATTTTACTTTTATCAATAACGTTTCATACTACGACTAAAAACATTGTGCGAATTGTGGTTTTACCCTGACCGAGATTTAAAACCGTTTATATGCTCTCCTTTGCTATTTTTAGATGATACTAATTGTGTATGAAGATGAAGAAAATATAGATATTTAAAGAATTAAGTGTGTTTTTTATACCCTATTGGATAAAAATACATTAGGAACATCTTAAACATTAAGAAAAGAAATGTTCTTGAAGTATCTCACAATCCGACACTTATTTATATAGAAAACTAGCTGACCCGGCAAACGTTGTCTTGCCATATATAAGATTTATAGAGAATTTCTAATGTAGAAAAAAAATGACTAACTTATTGGAAGTGTATAAGGATGTGGAATATGAGTGAAAAAGGCCTGGAGCGCTGTGAACGATGAGGGAATGTTGTTTAAAAATAACAAAACACCAAACATTAATTGTTTTAATTTATTAAAAGTAATAATTATATATATAATTAATTCATTACATAATAATAATCTCTTAATGCTGCAGCGTGAACAATATTTTTTGTTAGCCCGTCTTTAGCTAATACAAACAAAGTTGATGGTTTACCCACTCGAGAGCATGCAACGTATGAAAAACATGGTGTGCTCAAATCTAAGCCACAAACAGACATTGTTTGGCCTTGGGATTTATTAATAGTCATGTCAAATGCCAATCTAATCGGAAATTGAATACGCTTAAATTGAATTGGCACATCTGTGGGTATAATAGGTATTCGTGGTATCAATATATTTTCACCTCGAAACTTGCCATTTATAATGGTGCCTTCGATAACTTTTTTCATTATTTTTTTAATGACTAATCGCGTACCTTTGCATAACCGTGGCGGGTTCAAATTACGAAGCAAAATAATTGGAGATCCAACCTTCAATTGTAAGTTATGTGGTGGCATGCCTGGCAAATCCAGTGAGTTCAAAAACTCTGTTGGAAAATTTACAGATTCAGTGTCATCGCAAACTGTATCAATAGATTTATATGATACCAAGTCCCCTGGCAATAACTGTGGTATCTTCAGATTTAAAATGTCAACGTCCACATTTTTTACAGCTAACATTTCTCTTTCTGCAAGCCACTCGAGATTTATGTAATTCGTTTTTACATCGGGAAATATTTGTTCAATGAGAGCATCTTGCGAATCAATGATAGTGCAGAAATCATTCGCTAATTTTATGTATCCAGTTTCAGCTATAGTGACTTTTCCATCGCCGATATTTAAGAGTTTTTTTGAGAATGTTTCAGCGGATGGATCTTGAAGCATTTGAACGCGCATATTTACTTTCAGCTGTACTATTTCAACATTACGCCACAATGTCGATGATTTTAAGCAGGCGTTGATTTCATCAGCGTATGTTGAACGTGGAATGACGGGAAGTGTTTGTCTAAAGTCACCTGAAAGGACTAACCGAGTGCCACCAAATAGTTTGTCGTTGTTTTTAATATCTTTCAATGTCCTGTTCAACGCCTCAAGCGAATGTTGGTGTGCCATGGTACATTCATATTTTCCACTCTAAGCACCGCCATGTCACTGCCTTTATGGACATAATTGAAAATGTATTTGATGCTTTTCACAGAACTGCAGAACTCAACATTAATATGAGCATTGTATGTTTTGCTCAGCAGGGGTGAATATGGCACGACCTAACGATTGTCAATATCAATGTCTGTGTTGCTGATGTTATTAATAAATGATTGTCCGCCATTATCTGGATTCCTTCGACGATATGTTGGATATCCGTCGACATTTGTGATTGTATCGTTAGTGAAATCTTTAGGGATTTTTTTTGTAGATTTTCCATGTGACATGCAAGGCGATGAACTAAAAATGTTTAACTACTACGCTTGAAGCATAAACACTAATAATAGCCGAAAACTGTAGAGGTAACATCCCTACTCCATGCTGTTTACTGGGTCAGAAGTGACACCTGTAGACATCTGGCGGGGATAACTAATTAAATGACGATTGATCAGTTTTCGACCGGAGAGGAAAAATGATTAAATTACTAAAATGGCTATTAAAAAATAAGGGTTGATCGTAGAAGGGTGAAAATTGAGGATTGTATGTATTTTTGTATGTTGTATCATAAAAAAATAGAAATTAAAAATTTTGTTTAAAAAATAAATAAAAAAATGTAGGGGTGGACTACCCCTAACATTTAGGGGGATGAAAAATAGATGTTGGCCGATTCTCATAGATACCGGATAAGCACAAAAAATTTCATCAAAATCGGTCAAGCCGTTTCGGAGGAGTATGGCAACGAAAACTGTGACACGAGAATTTTATATATAAGATTAACCTCAAAACGAATTTTTATTTTATTATATTTTTTATAATAGTGGCGTCAATTTCAATATATTTTTTAGATATCCAATACATTTAAGAATTTGAATCAGTACATTTTTATAGTAATATTTGATGTCCATCTTGGGCCTAGCACACTATGGAGAGTGGGCATTCCCCTTTGGTGAGAGTGTTGTATTTAAATATGAGCCTTTATACGTAGTCTGTGCATTTCTTGTAATGTGAACTGTCACATTAACTACTCTGTGTCTATACAAGAAGTACTCTGTTGGTCGTCGCTCTAAATATGTTCTCAGTGTGTTAATCTCTCAATTAAACCAATGTTAATACTATCCTTTTATTTAATTGAAAACCCATAAAACACATCAGCAACATCTCCTAGAACCACTTTATGTACTGACCTTTTGACATTCTCAGGTTCATCAGTCTTCCTAGATAGAATTCGTCGGTGGATAACCTGGTTATCCCCGTGTACTGTTAGGGTGGCCACGCTGTTGTGTTGCACCTCCATAGGGATAAGCAATGTTGTTAATGGGGTCCATCCCCCTTGGGTTAACCACTCATGCATGCCTCCAATCCCACTACACATCGGTCCATTCTCCGGGTATTCGTTTGACCCTTGCCTCGAGGCATTCAATCTGTCCTGAAATATAAATCTGCAAGGGAAACAACTGAGTATATTATGGCTAGAAAATTGTAGCCACACTTTTTCTTTTTCCACACACGGAATCTTCCTTATTTAATTCTATGATATTTTCTCGAATATTGTCTCAATTTTCTTCATTAGTACGGGAGTCAGTTTTCTTTAAAAAAAATGTTAGTCTTCTATTGAAATATTGCTTCCGGTTTCATTAGTCTCAAACTACATCTTATCAGATTCATAATTTTGTAGCTGTTGATTGATTTCAGTTTTTGAAGATTCGGTTATGGTAGGCGACTGCATTCATTTTTTTCATTTTAACACATTCCGTCTTTGAATTAAATAAAAATGATAGTCAAAAACCATATTTTTTATGACGAATATTGATTAAGTATATATGGAATGTTTGAAAATATGGATGAATATATATTGTTATTATTATTATTTTAATAAAGGTTATTTTAGGTTAGCTAGTTTTTATGAATTTAAATTGCACCACAAAGGTCTATATTTATTATTTATTTACGTAAAATAAATTGAACACGCACAAGCAGGTAGCACAGCACAGACGAAGATTTAGTCCAGAGAATTAATTAGTGAGACAGATAGTAAGATGGAAACTGAATTTAAATAAAACGAATACAGGAAACAAAGAATAACGGAATCAGTAAGTTATCGATAGGCGACATGCGATCTACGTGAAGACGTGAGAATCACTGTCGTTACTCTATGCACTGTCGGTTGGGACGATGCGCCCAGTGTGACCAGATTTAAATCGAACATTATGCCAGTTACTAGTATAAATTCTGCTAAAATCTGCTTTGTTTTTGTAAATAATTCCAAAATTCTGCTAATAGATGAGGTCATCATTTGTACCAGGATTTAAAAGAAGAAAAAAGGCAAATAATTAATTTCAAATATTTATTAACCAATTATAATATAACTTCTAATTTTATGTGGCGTCCATGTTTTATATAGAACTGTCGAGCTTTGTGCTGCCTTCACCATATTTTTTGATGGCGTAAAATTGACGCATCCACCTTTTTCTTTAACGGCCTGTTTGACATGTAGAATTGCAGCAACATATTCATTTTTAAATATGTTCCACAAGTCGGTTTTTATATTGTTCATTTGAGAAAATAGGCGTTCACAAGCTGTATTAGACATAGGCAAAATCATCATAGCCTTTGCAAAATTAACCAAGTGCGAGGCAAAATCATCATAGCCTTTGCAAAATTAACCAAGTGCGGATACTTCTTTGTTCTATCAGCCTTCGTAATTTTTGAAATGTGGCCCCAAAACATTTCTGTGTTCAAACTCATAGGTGTGGGATTAGAACTTCCTCCAGATCCTAACAGATCGGCCACTGTTTTGTCCAATTTAACCTCCCGATATTCGGAGTCAATTGTTTGTATGTCAGATTCTTTAACCAAATTAGGAAATTTAGAAACAATTCTGGCCAAACTTGTGAATTCTTTGTATACAACGTTTTGTGGATCAAGAAATTGCATTTGCTCAAATAGTTCATTGAGAGGTAGACGTGACTTTAGTTCAACGCAAAGTTTAATAAAAAAATACTGTATTCGTTGCAGGAATGTTGTAATTTCTGTTTTTTGTCTTACATCTTGAGCTAATGATTCAATTAGTTTCGTTACGTGCACTCCAAGGTATATTTCTGATAGAGGCAAAAAATTTACAGATGATGTCGGATCCAATTCGGAAGTGTGTGTGCTTCTCAAATAACCTATATTCATGTAACAACTTAAAAGAAGTACAAGCATATCTGCCGAATCTTTGTATACTCTTTGCACTGTGGAGTACTCGCCTTGGAAAATAACATTCATTTTATTTGGGATAGGTAAAATATAGTCTAGGGCATAAAAGTAGAGTTTGATAATATCATTTTCAAAATTTTGAGCTAAAAATTCAGCTGATATATTTTTATCTTCCAGATATTCTGCACGGAAATAAAGTTGCAGTGGATTCCATTGTTCAATAACTCTGTTGGCGCATGCATGAAGTGATAACCAACGTATATCGTAATGCTGGAGAATTTTATGGTTTTCAGAATTAAGAAAATTTTGGAATTCTCGGAATTCACGCTGGCGTTTGCTACTATAAGCAAAGTATCCATAAACTGAGTGTTTCACAGAGTTTGAGTGATCTTTCAGAACAGATAGTCGTGAAACTAATTTCATATTACATGCTTTACAAAAAGCGGCATTGCTGTCATCTTTGGATCTTGATAACCAAAATGAAAACACTGGATCCTTCTCCCACTCGGTACGATAGTTCTGGTCATATTTTCTTTTCATTTTCAATAAGCTTACTTACGAGTATTACACAACTGAGTGATGACGGTTGACGACTTTTTAGAAAATGAACAGTGTTCATTGAACACTACACACAACTTCAAAGCAAAACATTTAAAGGGGATTCCCCTAAAATGTGCTTGAGTGTTGTCAGTGTTGATGAAAAATCTGACACTATTTTAACAAAGGTAAAATTCCTCAAATATTTTTAGCGCAACTACCCAACTGACTAAATGTGAAACACAGTTAGATGACAAATCCTGCTACAATTCTGCGAAGATTTTATGAGATTCCGCTAAAAAATTCCTTAATTTCAGATCTGCCACGCAATCTGCTAAACTTTAAATTGGGGATCTAATTCTGCTAAAACTGCAGAATTCTGCTAAATCTGGTCACACTGGATGCGCCGGAGCGGTGTTGTCTCCCCGCACACTCCACTGCAAATACCGTTGGAATGTGCGTTTTCGTTGCACATTCTATTGCCGTTTTTTTATCGTCGCGGTGTCGGTGTAATTCTTATAAATATGTAAATATACTAATATTATGATTGTAGTATAAATGTGTACGTGTATTATATGTATATATTATATAAATGACAATGTACATAGTGTGTTAGTGTGTGTTTGTGTGTGTAGGTGGGTAAGTAGATGCCACATCACTCCCCCGCGGAGACCGTTACTACGGGCGGTAAAAGTCAGGGAAGTGTACTCTGCGACCTGATCTGGTACGCCTCTCTATGATAATTTCCTTTTCAGGTTGGTGTTTTGGTAGTTGTTCATTAAGTAAGAAGGCTGGTTTCACTCGGTCTAATGTTACTTTGATGGACTTCCCTTTTATGAGAAGTGTTAATGTTTTATCATCTCTGTGCAGCACGGTGTGAAGTCCTGTGTATGTAGGTTGTAATGACCTGCGTTTTACATCATCTCTCAAATAAACGTGGATGCACGTCTAGAGATCTTTAAATGTAAAAGTTGGTTTATGTCCGAGTCGTGATGCTGGTTGTGGTTTTATTTGCTGGGCGAATAAACGTAACCGAGCAATAAAGTCATCGTTGGTTGGTGTCAAAGTAGGACTGTCAAAAAATTGTCCCGGCAGTCTCAACGTTTCGCCATAGACCAATTCTGCTGAGGAAGATTTCAGATCTTCCTTGTAAGCGCACCGTATGCCAAGTAAAACTAACGGTAGTATGTCCGTCCAGTTCGCTTTGGCGAGGCATACGATAGCGGCTTTCGGATGGTGGTGAAATCTCTTCACTAATCCATTGCAGGAAGGATGGTACGCAGTAGTCCTTTTAAGTAAGGTAAGTATTTGCACTGACTGGGACTTAGCTTGCGAGAAAAGAATGCCAATGGTTGCCATCCTCGATTCTTGTATTGTTGGAGTACAGCACAGATGCATCTGAGAACGCCTTCTCAGATGCATCTGTGACCAATGCCAGTGGTGCTTCGCAGTCTGGATGTGCCAATAATGTGGCACGGCACTGACTATCTTTACAGTCTCGAAATGCTTTTAGTTCCTGTTCGTTAAAGTTGACAGGATGTGAGCACTTCACTGAGCCTGTAAGGAGGTTGTTCAAGGCAGTTTAAGTTTGTGCAGCTGATGGTATAAATCTTCTGTATAAATTAAGCATCCCTAGGAACCTTCTAAGCTGTTTTATGGTTTTCGGCTCAGGAAAGTTTTGGATGGCTTCTACTTTGGCTTCGAGAGGTGTTGTTCCTTCAGCTGAGATCGTGTATCCCAGAAACTGCACCTTTTCAACTCTGGAAACACACTTGGAACTATTTATGACCATGCCATAATTTTGAAGACGCTTGAATATTTCACGTAGATGCGATTGGTGCTCATGCACGTTAGGCGATCGTCTAAGAAAGTGTAGCAAAAGTCAAGTCCTCTAGTCATTTCATCAACGAATCTTTGGAACGTTTGGCCAGCATTACGTAGACCAAAAGTCATGAAAGGGAACTCGTACAGGCCAAATGGTGTGGTAATAGCTGTCTTTGGTACGTCCTCTGGAACAACTGGAATTTGCTGGTAAGCCTTTTCTAGGTCTATTTTGGAGAATATGATACAACCATTGATGCAGTGTGCGAAGTCTTGGATGTGGCGTTTCGGATAACAATCAGGTATTGTACGCGCATTTAGCATGCAGTAATCGCCACATGATCTCCATCCATTGTCCTTTTTGAAGCAAGGTGTAACGGTGATGCCCATGGACTCTCTGACGGCCTAGCGATGCCATTTCGTATCATGGACTCGAACTCTTGTTTAGCGATTTTTAGCTTGTCAGGAACCAGACGTCGAGGGTTGCAGGAAACTGGTGGTCCAGGTCATCCTCTGCCATACTATAGGTCTGACCTGGACCACAACATGCGCTGTTTTAGGATTCCTCGTCCTTTTCTTGAACTTTACTTTTATTTCTATATCTATTTCCTCAAGCCCTGTAAAGGTATCGTGGGTTTGTGAGTGTAGCGCCTTGACCATCTCGTCGTCCTCGCTGTCCAAAAAGACGTCTTTAAGGACGACGAGAGGGTTTTTGTTTTGCATTCGCGCTACAACCAGCCATTCCCTTTGCTTTCTATTCTAGTTTTAACTTTTTCTATTTCGGCTGTGTTTTCTAGTTCTAGTTCTAGTTTTCTAGTTCGTCTATGTTGCATCCTAGAATTACCGTCTGGTTTTTTGTCTTTCTCACCTTGTTGATTTTTAAGCCTGTTGCCCTGGCGTCGACCGCCTTCTTAACTCTTTCTAGGACTTCGTCAGCAGTTTCAAGGTTCCCTTCAAGGGTGACTGCTACTGAGTGAAGCGCCGGCCTGTGCCCTGACTTGGTGGCCGCAACGTTGGAGCATACCACCTTTTTTTTTTTTCCGGGTAGAGGGCCGAACCTCCTACGAGGTCCCCGCGCAAAAGGGGCGCGCGGGGTATGTGAGACTCAACGATCTGCATGGTGTGGTGAGCAGACCGCGGGCCCAAGGATTTTAGGACCCACCCACTAAACGACTCCCCTGCACTCTTACACCCGACGTCCGATCCCCTCCGAGGTCAGAACCCGAATGAGGTAGGGGGGCTACCGCGGTCAACACTACAACCAGACGGCGCGGCTCACCCCAAGGACGCCCAGCCGACGGAGCCTTCGAGGCGAATCGAAGGATCTGAAACGTCGGCCGTCTCGGTACGGCAGCCCGTCGGGCCGCCCAGACGGTGTCGCTGGTGTCCCGGAATACCCCGCTGGACCAGAACCAGCCTGCCGGGTCGGGACGCGATACACCGTCGACCGGTCGCTCTATTCATTCCACGGCAGCGCGCTAGAGTGCTGGTAGCGCGCCGCGCGGCCTCACCCCCTCAGGTCGCCCCTTGACCTTCACCGGGGGGAGGCCGCCACCTACAGGGGCCGGGACGTACGGGCGTATTCCCGCCTCCGGCCCCCGGCTCGACGGCGACGGATCGGTGCGGAAAGGGAAGAGCTCTCCCTCTCTCGCTCCGCCGCCTCCTTCTGCGAGATGGTGGACTCGCAGAAGTCGAGCATCGCCTTCCAGGACGCGTCGCTGCCGAGCATCGTAGCCACGACGCGCGGCAGCGAGAGGTCCTCTCCTATGACCGCGACGAGGGCGGCGCGTTGCTCGTCAAATCCAGAGCAACGCGCCAGCGTGTGTTCCGCTGTGTCTTCCTCGTCGCGGTCCGCGCAGTGGTGGCACTGCGCCGTCGGTTCCCTTCCGGCTATCTTATGCAAGTACCGGCCGAAACATCCGTGGCCGGTAAGCATTTGCGTCAGCCGGAAGGTGAGGCATCCGCGGTCGCGGCCCACTCAGTCCGCGAGAACCGGGCGGACCGCCTCGACGGTACGGAGGCCGGCCGACGGGTCCGCCAAGCGGCGAGACCACGCCTCCAGCACGGACCGCCGAGATTGGAGCCTCCGCGCTCGAACTACTCCTTCGCCGGGTGGAGCATACCACCTGGAGATAGGTTTTTGCTCGCTTGTGACTACACCTTTGGCGACCTCGTCAATTAAAGTTTTAGCCGACGCGACATCACCGGCAATACCATCGAGCCTATCGTCGAGGGTACTCTGGGAGCAGACCATGACTTTAACGCTCTCGGCGGTTTTGTCTATGGCTACCCCAACATCGTCGACTCTGTCGATAATTTTGTCAATGATGTCAGCGCCGCCGTCGTCGCGGAGAACATTTTGCTCTTCAAAGGATACGGTCATTTTAACTTCCAGGTTGTTTAGTCGTGCCTGCAGGTTTGTTTCCACTTGGCCCAGGCGTTCCAGGATGTGATGTTCGTATTTTGGTGAAGTTGCAACAGTGGGTGATCGTGGTTTTGTTGCCGCTTCCGAGCACGTCAACCACTTACTAAGTTCGTAGAGGACACGCTGGCCCCTGTCCGACCGAATCTCCAGGAAGTTCTTAATATCCCTCCTCATTTTAGGATATTCACTAACCTTTGGTGGAATATCCTCAAAGTGTTCATTAGTTCCTGGAAGAGATGGTCGCTCGGCATTGCAGCGTAGTTGTCCTGCTGCTTCTTGTAGGTCTCCATGTTATCCAGGGACCTTCTGCTTCATTCGGGCCTGCGGATGAACGTTCTGGCAGCGTCCTTTACTGCGCTAGGTGCGGCAGAGGGGCTAGGGTTGACGGGTTTAGTCGCGGCTCCAGACGTCGTTGATGTGCGATACATTTTGTGTAGTCTTTTGTTTGTGTTTGTGATGGCGTGTGTATGTTGTGTCTGCTTGTGTGTATACGCGAATGTATAGTGTTTTGTGCGTGGGCTATGCGAGAGAAACGGGGAAAATTGACAATGTCAGTCTGACCCTGTATATGGGGGTCAGCGTCAAAAACTAAAAAATAAAATAAAAACAAAACTTAGAAAAACAAACAAAAAAGAATTGATAAAATTTTTAAGTTTAGGCCTGGTTTATTTACATATAAATGGTGTTTTTCGAAAATTTAAAAACGTGGGGGGTAGTTTTTGACCACGCCCTACCCAGTTTTAATAAAAGAAATGAAAAATATTTATTATTTAAAAAGTTGATTTTCGATTCGCGATCTCAATGCCAACTTTGTTGTGCGGTTGCTTCGGCGTGTAAACAAAAATGTTTTTGAGTATCGCGAATCGAATTTCGGTCCTAAAATTCTAATTTAAACACTAATTTATTCACTATGGCCTAAACAATCTTATAAACTAATTTACGTCTGCGCGCAATAATATTTTCACCCTGTTTTGAGGGTTTGTTTCAGTGCCGCCTTTCCGCCGTGACCGCAAATGTTATTGTTTTATAAAAATACTTATAAAAATAATAATAAAAAAATAATAATAGTTAAAGCTATTTATCGGGGACCTATCTAAATATAATGTTAACAAAAATAATTTTGAAATTTAATTTGGGAGAAAGTGAAATTTCGTGTAAGTTGAAAACCTGTTTTAGTACACAATTTTGTAATAGCAATTTTGAAAAAAGTACTAGGCCAAAAAATTTAAAAATTTGGAAAAATGTAATATATGTAGTGTATTATACAAAACAAACACAAAAAGAAACAAACAAGAACAACACAAGACGACAATGACCTTAGCGCGCTGTTCGGTCATTCGGTTTGCGCGTAAACAACTATCACGCGGCCGCAGCGTGTAGTCTGTTCAAATATTTCTACAATTTAATTTTGTCCTGCTATCTAATCACACAAAAACCCAAACGGTCACTTTGTCGGCACGCGAACTTCCACGCAATATCTCATCGTGTTGACCGGCGGCTGCGCTACGACACGGCTGCTAGGCTACGCTATACTGCTCGGCTACGAGATCTACGCCGCGTTCCGATTTGTGTGACGTAGCCTATAAGTAAGTACAGACGCTCCGATTCGGTTGGTGCCAGCCATATTGGAACCGACATAGCAACCATTCCAACATTGCTACAGATTGTCCGACGGTTGGCCTTCCAGCCGTCAGTTGACTTTGCTATGAAGTAGTGAACGGACGTCTTGCCACCTGATGCCGTCGATCGTCGATGCATAAACATCATGCCACCGGTATTGTCGAAAAATGCTAAAATAGCGTTGGTTGCAGCAACCATTCTTACTACAGCACCGCTACAAAAGGAACAAAGGAAAAAACGAAGAGAATGGGCTAAATTCTACTATAGAAATAGAGAATATTACAGTCATATGCGGCTCCTTAAGGAATTGGATGATGAAGATTTCCGAACATATCTTCGAATGACTCCAGAATCATTTGATGAAATATTAAATCTTGTGAAAAAATATACACCCCTATTTTTTAATTAGTACAAAAAATTTAACTGGGCTCTAAGTATCTTTAACTAATCATATTTGTGTAGTTAAAAAATAAAAAACACTAAGTCTCAAAACTGTCCACAAAAATACGTAATAACTAGTAAATGCTAAATAATTATAAAAAAATCAATCAATGACCGATAGTAGGTACGGGCGGCGGGGTTTGGGTACCTACGGGGCGCTGCTCCATTGATAAATTCCGGGAAACTCAAGTCGAAGCCCACCAACCACCCCTTGTCCCTCTGCGCCCGCGCCGTGCTCCGACCCAACAACGACAAAAACAGTGCTAAATTGTTATCGGAAGTGTCCGCATGCTTTTTTTCGTTGCAACAGTTGTTTGTTTAAGTTTTCCCTGACGCGATGGCTTATCAGTTCACATCACGGGAGTATGTAGCTATGCTTCGTGCGTACTTTTTGAGTGGAGAAAACGCGAGTGCAGCTGTACGTATGTACAGGGAAGACACCCAAACGCTCGACAGCCAAATGTGCGAACCGTGGTAAATGCTTACCAGCGTTTACTAGATCACGGTTCATTCCACGCACGGTCACCTACGTACGTCAACAACGAGGAAGACCGGCGTTGTCACAAAATCTGTACGACGATGTACTAGCGTATTTTGAAGAGGATCCCCGGCGGAGTACAAATTACGCTGATCGACGGTTTAACATCAGCCAGTCATGTGCCTGGAAGATTATTAATAAGGCTGGATTACATCCATATCACTACAGGAAATCTCAAGAATTAACGCCCATGGACTTCTTTTTGTGGAGTGAAATTAAGAGACGTGTGCACAGAAGCGAGCCAATTAGGCTCGAACGATTAAAACAGCGCATATTGGACGCTATTCACGAAGTGAAAAGACAGAGAAGCGTACTTCTCTCGTTAAAAACAATTTAATGAAACGAGCCCGTCTGTGTATTAACAATAGTGGCGGACATTTCGAAGGACAATTGAAATACTTGTAAGTTTAGTAAATAATACCTATGTAAATAATTATTGTAAATAGCACCTGATTCTAACTTCATAAATATGCCAAAATTTATCTTTTCTTTTAGTACAGAATACCTTATTTTATTGTAATATTTGTTTATTGTTTTCTAATCACATATGTATTTAATTAATTGCAAAAAGGTAATTTTGCCGGTACTAAGCCCGGATGAATATGAAGGAGAGGTTAGAATTTAGAAAATTAAATAAAGTAGGTAACTACATCACATGTTCTTTTGTTTCATTTTATTGTCTAAGACCATCTACGTCACAAGTGCGACAGTACGAATGCGAATGAGTAGGATGGAATACCATCAATGAAGTTCAATGAACTAATGAATGGATTGTAAAGTAATATGTCCATGATTTCAGTGAGATTTTTTACAATAAACAAATGATAATAACTTTGCTATTTAAAGGTATTATGAGATTTTTCCGTCACATATATGATAATAATGTCTTCCCTAATATGTCCTTAAAATTTTTGTACTAGTTATAAAATAATGGTGTATAACGAAAACCGATACAGTTATGAGGCGAGCTGTAACTGCCGAAGAAAGATTAGTGGCAACTTTAAAATATCTCGCGTCAGGAAGAGAATATAAAGATCTTAAATTAAGCACATGTATATCAACCACAACTACTATCTGAGATAATACCAGAGACCTGCGAAGCTATCATTAGAGTACTCAACGATTACCTAAAGGTAATCAATAAAACAACTTTAATATTTAAAAAAAAAAAAAAAAATTTTTTTCATAGTTGTAACGCTAGAAAAATTAAATTTTTTTTTTTTTTTAAAATAACGCCCTCTAGCGTATACGTGGCGCAGTGTGGGGAAATATATAATTATGAAACACTGCGTAGTGCACTTATTCGACACTGCATGGCGTGACCGTGCTATCTTGTCTGTGGTTCGAGGGTGAGATTGTCACAGCACTATAGGCGGAACATTCGAGAACCGTAAGACAATTAATATAAAAGGACAAGTCACTTTGTCCGAAGCCTTTTTCAATCAACATCTCTTGAGCTGCAGTGCAAGTTGTATTTCGTATTTACCAAAGTCAATTTAACAGTTCCTTGGTGTATTTTTATTCAACCATGGTAAGTGTTTCATATTTATTCCCCACACTGTGTCCACAACCTTTATCTAAATAGAATTTAACACCACTTTGTCTTGTCGTGTAATAACTGGTACATTACATGTACATGTTAGGGTGCGGAGCGTGACCTTACTCTCACCTTCAAGATCTCGCAGTACTTTTCTGAGTGGACGCTGCCGGAAACGAGGCGCTCTGGCTAGGCGATCCAAGAAAGTGCTTGACTACCGTAAAGCAAGAAACACACCTGCATACACAACCTGGCTCGGATCCAGCAACCCCAGTTGCGGGGAAGCAATCCACTGAACGTTCATCGTCATTTTGTGAACCAAACTGGTGATACCGTCATTGTTTATAATATTGTTAATTTAATCTCACTTTCATTGAATACTTTCTCGTGTGTTCGGTATACCTACCGACACATATTTAACAACGATACCGTACCACTAAATTTATTCTGTGTGAACAATTATAACCATCGAATCTGTATTCCTGTGTAGTGAATAAACTCAAGTGTAATATATATTGTAATCGTTTCATTTATTGGCGTGAGTCTCCCAGAGCGGTAAGTGGTGGCGCCCTGAGATCCTCCTCACAGAGTCTCCTGTTCACCTGTTCCAGTCTAGAAGTGGTGCGACTCGGCCCCGTGTCTCTCGACCCATAGACCACCTTTTGGGGAGTGACGCGACTGGGCCTCATGTAACATCGGCATACCAGGGACACCCTTAGACACAGACACGTTATATAGTAACAAACATGAAGATGGCGGTTCTGTTAGCAAGTATAAAGAAGTTAGATGTATTATTTGTTGGGTGTATCCTTACTTTCGAAATCATCTATACTAATATTATAAAGAGGAAAGATTTGTTTGTTTGTTTGTTTCGAATAGGCTCCAAAACTACTGGACCGATTTGAAAAATTCTTTTTCCATTAGAAGCCGACATTGTCCCTGATGAACATAAGCTACTTTTTTTTTTTTTTTAATGTTTCCGAAGCGAAGTGAGGGCGGGTCGCTAGTAAAAATTAAAATGAAAAAGTACGAATATCAATTCGAAAAATTACTTTTTAAAAATCAAATATTTATTTAACTCCTTCGCCTTTCCTCTGACTATCTGTTGTTGATTGCTGCTCAAGTCAAAAGAAGTGTTTGGGAAGTAATTATTTAGTGAAGTGGAATCTAATTGGATTGGTGGCAAATCATAGATTAGTTGTGAAGACGAGTCATCCGATGTAAGCTGAGAGGACACTATGTGTTGGTATGATGATGGTGGAAGCTGAGGTAATGTTGATGATGATGGCTGACTGAGTTGAAGTGATTGTGATGTATGTATGTACTTAGGTGATGGTGATGACTGACGATGCTGTGGGGATGGTGATGGTGACGGTTGATATGGTGATGGCTGACGATGCTGTGGGGATGGTGATGGTGTGGCGGGTAACCATCATACAACGCAAGATAATTGACAGATGCCTGAATCTCGCTTACGACATTTTCAAGATAAAGCGCATATATACAAGTTCCGAACAACAACATTCGGACCGCCGGTCTACCGAGCAATATCACCCGCTCGGTGGAAGATCTTCCCTCCGTCGTTAAGCCTTAATGGTAACTGTGGTGATGGTGCATATGGTGACGGCTGGTGATGCTGTGGTGATGGTACATATGGTGACGGCTGGTGTTGCTGTGGTGATGGTGCATATGGTGATGCTGTGGTGATGGTGCATATGGTGACGGCTGGCGATGCTGTGGTGATGGTGTTGGTGATGGTACATATGGTAACGGCTGGTGATACTGTGGTGATGGTGTTGGTGATGGTTGTGGCACCTGCTGCTGGTACGCATACCGCTGACCAAAATATTGTTCTGAACTTCTTTTTACATTTATTGATGTTTCAAAAGTAATGACTTCTAGTTTTCTATCGCGTTCTCTTTTTGTTGCAGGTTCCTGAAACAGAAAATGACTGGTTACAAATAGCTAAAGACTTTGAAATACAATGGCAATTTAATCATTGCTTGGGTGCTATTGACTGCAAACATGTTATTATCGAGAAGCCGCCAAAATCGAGTACATTGTACTATAATTATAAGGGAACTTTTAGCATAGTCCTGCTTGGTATTGTGAATGCAAATTAAGAATTTATTTATATAAATATAGGTTTTTCTGATGGTGGAGTATTCAAGCATACAACTTTTCATGAAAAATTGATATCGAAACAACTAAATTTACCATCACCTTCTAGTTTACCGCAATGAAATGTTATCGCCCCATATTGTTTTGTGGCAGATAATGCATTGGCCATTAATGAAAATCTTTTAAAACCATATCCAAGAAGAAATTTAACACATGATCAAAGAATTTTCAATTATAGACTTTCCAGAGCAAGAAGAATTGTAGAAAATGCATTTTTAACACTACAAGTCCGACTGGCGGGGCTTTTGTGAGTTCGTTGTTCCGGGCTGTTGGCGAAGATGATATAGAAATAATGTTTACACTGATTTGGTATGAGGTTTTAATATAAAAAGCGACACAATAACTAACATAAAATACAAAATGAGTTGAGAATCGTACAGTTAAACTAAGACTCGCAAAATTTTAATGGCCGTCGTCGCGCGCGCTGAGGGCGTGTGTTTTCGCGCTCAGAGAGCTCTGTCCCAGCGGGCGGTAAGGCGGCGGCGGGGGCGGTATCGCAAGTTCGGAAATTACGTTCCGTTATAATTTGGCATTTTAGCTGAACGTTTTAGAGTATTAAAAAGACCAATTCAAATTAATGTTCATAATGTACCCAAAGTTGTAATGGCTTCATGCGCACTGTACAATTATTTAAGAAAAAAGTCATCAAACTATATAACAAGAAATTGTGTTGATATCGGTATCAACACAATTTCTACTGAAACATGTGCTTTTCGGCCAGGAGACTGGAGATTAAATGACAACTCAGTAGGCCTTAAAAGAACAGAAAGGCAACGTACTGCAGATGGAAATTCTGTTAGACAAATATTCACTGAATATTTTAACAATCAGGGCTGGGTACATTTTCAAGAAAGAATGATTAATACTTTAAATATTTAAAGCTTACCTCATCATTATTTGACTGGGAAGAATTCGTCTCCATATTATCAATAACCTCTGTCGTCGGCGTGGTTTTTTCGTCCAAGAATGAGAAGTGTTCGTAGTACCATAGTCATTCCGATTTGAGCACCCGACGCGCGTGGACGTGCTCATTGTTCGTTCGATCGCCCGACTTCGGTTCGTGGCACATCTGGCGTCGCAAGTGTTTTGTCGGAAGTGACTACCGGTGATAATAGATCATTGTTCGTGGCACATCTGGGGCCCAAGTGTTTCTCGGAATTTGTACCTGCGCCTAATTGCAAGGCATTGCCACCCGGGACCTGTGCAGTGGTTCTATTCACTCTAATTCTATTCTATTTATTCTATTCACTAAAATTTCTAAAATTCCTAGAATCGCTTCGGCCAATTTAGTGTTACCGACGCAGGGGCCTTGCCGCAAGGCGAGCGCGTGTTTAAGTCCCGGGGCAGCCCCCCCTGGGCAGTCCGAAGAAATGGAGTTCTCTCCAACCAACACATTGCTCGCGGAATTCTTAAGCGAGAAATACCCGGCCCTCGAATCAGAATTTTTAGCTTACAAAGCTAAACGCGCCGTGAACTGTTCTGCCGTGCCCGCCGCGCCCACCGTTTCCGCCACGCCTGCCGTTCCCGCGTCCCCTGCAAGCGCGCGCAAAACTCCCGCGCCGTACACCGCAGCCTCCGTCGCGCCCAGCACACCCGTGTCCCCCATACTCCCGCGAAAAACTTCCGCGTCTACCGCGGCAGCTTCCGCTCTACCTCAGCGATCGTCTGCGGCCTCCGTCGCGTCCGCCGCTCCCGCGCCTTCCTCCTCGTCCTCCGACTCTGACTCGGACATGGAGGTTGACCTCGTTCCCCCCTCATTGACAGATGGATTCACCCTCGTGCAAAAGGGTAAGAAGCCCGCCGCGGAGTCCCGAGCTTCCGCGGCCGCTAAAATAAGCAAAGCCGCGAACGCGTCGCGCCCCCGCCCTCCGACCCCCGTCGCTCCCTGTCCCCGTGCCACGCCGTCGCCGC
This sequence comes from Bombyx mori, assembly GCF_030269925.1. Lineage (NCBI taxonomy): Eukaryota > Metazoa > Arthropoda > Insecta > Lepidoptera > Bombycidae > Bombyx > Bombyx mori. The sequence goes on from NC_085130.1 coordinate 13,160,651, forward strand.
GCCCGGTGGCACAAACGAGAAATCAGGTCCCTCCTCCGTTGATTCTTCAAGAGAAGGCTGCTTGGGACCGTGTCTCCCTGGCCCTTAAGGCCAAGAACATAAATTTTGTCAGTGCCCGTAACCTCGCGAACGGGATATAGATAAAAATAGCAACACCCGACGACCATAGGGCCCTCTCAAGCTACCTCCGAAAGGAGCGTATAAGTTATCATACGTATACGCTCCAGGAGGAGCGTGAGCTCCGTGCAGTCATACGTGGCATCCCCAAGGAGTTAGATGCCGAGCTCGTAAAGGCCGACCTACTCGAACAAGGCCTACCCGTAAACTCCGTGCACCGCATGCACACAGGACGCGGGAGGGAGCCATACAATATGGTTCTCGTCGCCCTCCAGTCTACCCCCGAGGGTAAGCAAATCTTTAACGTCCGAACGGTCTGTAGACTTTCCGGAATCACCGTGGAAACCCCTCATAAAAAAGGCACTCCGAGCCAGTGCCACAATTGTCAGTTGTACGGGCATTCTTCCCGTAATTGTCACGCGCGCCCTCGATGCGTCAAGTGTTTGGACGATCACGCCACGACTCTTTGCAATCGCGATCAAAAAACCGCGACGGAACCACCTAGCTGCGTCCTGTGCCGAACACAGGGTCACCCCGCGAATTACCGTGGATGCCCCCGAGCCCCTAAAATAAATCGCCGCGTCGCGCGCCAAAACCGCCTCCGAGCTTCCGGCCCTGACATCAAAGCCACGGCACCCTCTGTGCCGAAGGCTAAGCCTGCCTTCGTACCGGCGCCGGTGCCCAGCGGTTCGGCCTGGGCTAAACCGTTGCCGTACACGAACACGGCTGTAGCTCCCTCCCCCGCGATTCGTCCCGCCCCCGCGATACGTTCCTCTCCCGCGACCAGCACTCCGACCGCGTCCGACAATCTCGCTCTAGCGATCGACTTTTTTCAGTCGATCAACTTTGAGCGTGTTAATGCTTTGGGTGACGCCATTCGCGCCGCCTCCACTGCACAACACTTCATCGCCGTTGTGCAAGAATACGCTGACGTATACGCGTCGTTAAATACGTACGTCCTCCCCTCTCTCCGCCGGTAATCAATGGCGTACATAAGTAGAATAAAGCCCCTATCCGTAACGATAGGATTTTTTAACGCTTACGGTCTCGCAAATCAACGTGATCAGGTTTGTGATTTTTTGCGTGACCATCAAATTGACATCTTTTTGGTACAGGAGACCCTGCTTAAGCCCGCGCGCCGCGACCCTAGAATCGCGAACTATAACATGGTTAGGAATGACCGGCTCACTGCTCGTGGTGGTGGTACCGTCATTTACTATAGACGAGCCCTGCACTGCGTCCCACTTGACCCCCCCGCGCTTTCTAACATCGAAGCATCAGTATGCCGAATCTCACTGACTGGACACGCGCCGATCGTTATCGCGTCCGTTTATCTTCCACCGGATAAGATCGTTCTAAGCAGTGATATCGAGGCGCTGCTCGGCATGGGGAGCTCTGTCATTCTGGCGGGTGACCTAAATTGTAAACACATCAGGTGGAACTCACACACCACAACCCCGAATGGCAGGCGGCTTGACGCGTTAGTCGATGATCTCGCCTTCGATATCGTCGCTCCGCTAACCCCGACTCACTACCCGCTAAATATCGCGCATCGCCCGGATATACTCGATATAGCGTTATTAAAAAACCGTAACTCTGCGCTTACACTCGATCGAAGTAGTTTCAGAGTTAGATTCAGACCACCGTCCCGTCGTTATGAAGCTCGGTCGCGCTCTCGATTCCGTTCCCGTCACGAGGAATGTGGTGGATTGGCACACGCTGGGCATCAGCCTGGCTGAATCTGATCCACCATCGCTCCCGTTTAGCCCGGACTCTACCCCGTCTCCTCAGGATACCGCTGAAGCCATAGACATCTTAACGTCACACATCACCTCGACATTAGATAGGTCATCGAAGCAAGTTGTAGCGGAGGACTTCCTTCACCGCTTCAAATTGCCCGACGATATTAGAGAACTCCTTAGAGCTAAGAACGCCTCGATCCGCGCCTACGATAGGTATCCCACCGTGGATAATCGTATTCGAATGCGTGCCCTACAACGCGACGTAAAGTCTCGCATCGCCGAAGTCCGAGATGCCAGATGGTCTGATTTCTTAGAAAGACTCGCGCCCTCCCAAAGGTCTTACTACCGCTTAGCTCGTACTCTCAAATCAGATACGGTAGTAACTATCGAAGTCCGAGATGCCAGATGGTCTGATTTCTTAGAAAGACTCGCGCCCTCCCAAAGGTCTTACTACCGCTTAGCTCGTACTCTCAAATCGGATACGGTAGTAACTATGCCCCCCCTCGTAGGCCCCTCAGGCCGACTCGCGGCGTTCGATGATGATGAAAAAGCAGAGCTGCTGGCCGATACATTGCAAACCCAGTGCACGCCCAGCACTCAATGCGTGGACCCTGTTCATGTAGAATTAGTAGACAGTGTGGTAGAACGCAGAGCCTCCTTGCCACCCTCGGATGCGTTACCACCCGTCACCCCGATGGAAGTTAAAGACTTGATCAAAGACCTACGTCCTCGCAAGGCTCCCGGTTCCGACGGTATATCTAACCGCGTTATTAAACTTCTACCCATCCAACTCATCGTGATGTTGGCATCTATCTTTAATGCCGCTATGGCGAACTGTATCTTTCCCGCGGTGTGGAAAGAAGCGGACGTTATCGGCATACATAAACCCGGTAAACCAAAAAATCATCCGACGAGCTACCGCCCGATTAGCCTCCTCATGTCTCTAGGCAAACTGTATGAGCGTCTGCTCTACAAACGCCTCAGAGACTTCGTCTCATCCAAGGGCATTCTCATCGATGAACAATTCGGATTCCGTACAAATCACTCATGCGTTCAACAGGTGCACCGCCTCACGGAGCACATTCTTGTGGGGCTTAATCGACCAAAACCGTTATACACGGGAGCTCTCTTCTTCGACGTCGCCAAAGCGTTCGACAAAGTCTGGCACAATGGTTTGATTTTCAAACTATTCAACATGGGCGTGCCGGATAGTCTCGTGCTCATCATACGGGACTTCTTGTCGAACCGCTCTTTTCGATATCGAGTCGAGGGAACCCGCTCCTCCCCACGACCTCTCACAGCTGGAGTTCCGCAAGGCTCTGTCCTCTCACCCCTCCTATTTAGTATATTCGTCAACGATATTCCCCGAACGCCACCGACCCATTTAGCTTTATTTGCCGACGACACGACTGTTTACTATTCTAGTAGAAATAAGTCCCTAATCGCGAAGAAGCTTCAGAGCGCAGCCCTAGCCCTAGGACAGTGGTTCCGAAAATGGCGCATAGACATCAACCCAGCGAAAAGTACTGCAGTGCTATTTCAGAGGGGAAGCTCCACACGGATTTCCTCCCGGATTAGGAGGAGGAATCTCACACCCCCGATTACTCTCTTTAGACAACCCATACCCTGGGCCAGGAAGGTCAAGTACCTGGGCGTTACCCTGGATGCATCGATGACATTCCGCCCGCATATAAAATCAGTACGTGACCGTGCCGCGTTTATTCTCGGTAGACTCTACCCCTTGATCTGTAAGCGGAGTAAAATGTCCCTTCGGAACAAGGTGACACACTTACGCGAGTGTGGTGTTCGCTCACGCGGCCCGCACACACATAGACACCCTCCAATCCCTACAATCCCACTTTTGCAGGTTAGCTGTCGGGGCTCCCTGGTTCGTGAGGAACGTTGAACTACACGACGACCTGGGCCTCGAATCAATTCGGAAATACATGAAGTCAGCGTCGGAGCGATACTTCGATAAGGCTATGCGTCATGATAATCGCCTTATCGTTGCCGCCGCTGACTACTCCCCGAATCCTGATCATGCAGGAGCCAGTCACCGTCGACGCCCTAGACACGTCCTTACGGATCCATCAGATCCAATAACCTTTGCATTAGATGCCTTCAGCTCTAATACTAGGAGCAGGCTTAGGGATCCCGGTAACCGTACTCGTCGAACTCGACAAAGAGGTCGACGTGCAACCTAACCTATGCATCAGCCCGCTGAGTTTCTCACCGGATCTTCTCAGTGGGTCGCGATTCCGATCCGGTAGTAGATTCATTCGCGAAGCAATTGCTCTTGAGTTGTTAGGTCTCCTTCGGAGGCGCTCGGGCAGTTGTTAGCAAATCCCGCCCCTCTTGGCTGAGTCTTTGCTCGCCCACCTGTCCTGGTGAAACTGGAAAGGCCTTCGGGCCACCAGTAAACTTTCAATCATAAAAAAAAAAAAAAAGTACCATATTGATGGCGTATGCACCTCATCGTTTCCAGCGCCACTAGTTTTGCTAGCTTCCACCTAACATATGTAAAATATCCAAATTTATTGTTTACTGAAACCCATAGTTGTTTTATTTCTTTAATAAAGTACTTAGAATATATAATGATTTTTTTTACTTGTTAAGTATTGTCAAAACATGTCTTGATTTACCGCTATGTATACTTGCTAGTCTTGCTACATCAAGACATGTTTTGATATCGCGCAGTTGTATATCACTTCATATTTCTCTAGTCATTTAGACTGTAGAAGCCGGTCGAGAGAATAGGCGAAATCCTTTAGCAATCATATCATTATTCATTATGAAACGCAAAAAAAATAAGTCATATTAAATACATATGAGACACATTATTTATTTATATACATAACAGGTTATTTGACTTGAATTTGCTTACCTTTTTTCGCTCCCTCTTATAGGATGTACGCATGTTGTCCAACTTATTTTTCAACGTTTTTAAAGTAGCCGCACTGTCAATTTCTTTTAAAACGTCCATCATAATCAAATACGCTTGATTTCTGGCATCTCTATTGGCAATTTGGTTTGATCGGATGCAACGGCGATCCGACCAAACCAAATTCCTATCCGGTCCAACCAAATTGGAACGTTTGGAAGCTTTGTTCCGACCAAATCGGCTCAGTCGCATTCGCAACGCCGGCGTTGTAGGACGTCAACATGAACGCCGAGGGAGTTACGGTCACCGAACGTGACATAATAATAAAGTTATGGTGGGACTTAAGTCATAAATATTACGCCAATTACGTATACGTATTTAATGTGACTTCTTTTTTTATGTTTATGATATTGATAACATTTGTTTATATTTTGAATATAAGCTTTTAGCTTCCTCTTTTTTATTTAAACCCAATTTTTCTTGTCTTCTCTTAGGACCTAATTTTCTTAAATATATTCTTTTGTACTTTTTCTAATATTTTGCTTATTTCTTGTTCCATATTCCTATTACACCGTTTATCTTAATTTTTCCGTGGCACTTTTTGTTTGTCCACCACACTAACTCACTTGTTTAGATACCAGCTTTCTCGTCTCCGGCTGCTCACGCCTTATCCATCTTACTTGTACTCTGTGGAAAATTTTGCGCACCCACTTTTTAATGCACTTTTTGTAGTAGTTAGCAGGGTGCCTAATAGGATGTTATTTGTGTGCATATGATCTTCCCTGGTTGTTGTTGCCATATTTTCTCCAGCAGCCGCGTTTTGGGTTATAATGACTTTTTTTTGTTTTTGTTTTGAGTACGATTTTCCCATTTTATTATCGTCTACATCAAACGGATATTACTGTCGCTTGAAGTGCACACGGAGAGGTATATCGCACGACTGACAGGCTCGTTATGCGGAGTGCGGGGTTTGCGGGATTCAATAAAATGCACATGTTAGTTGCACGACGCTATATTTCAAACTGTCCTACTACTAACATACACACTACAATATGAAGAAGCAAAAGTGTTTGATTCTGAATAAACGCTTTAATTGTTTCATTACTTCACAAGAGTAGAAAAGAACCTTTTTAGGATCAGGCGTTACTTCTTTATCTGAAATAATATCAAGCGGATATGGTAGGCGTGGAAATGATACGACTACAGATCATAGAAACACAGGAGATTAGCTTTGTACACAAATTTATTCGTGTTCAGATGTCTCCGCGCATCTCCCACTAACTTCACTCACACAAAACCAAAAATTGTAAGAACGACACACGAACTCATATTTTTCCCGCACACGAAGAAACTTACAGCAACACCAATAAACTCATTAATAGAACACATGCAAAAAGAGGGCGGCGCATCTACCTGTAGCTACGGACTCTAAATAAACACGTGTGCAAGTTATGCAACTAGTGAGGTTAAGTGATAATCATAGAAGAATATCCAATAAAATTCAGATAGCTAGCTATATTATCTGCTCTCTTTCCTAAAAAAATTATTGACTGTTAAAAGAAAACTATACCAGAGTTTCCCTCGAACGTAATTGTTAAGGATTTTATTGACCAGTACAATGTAAATATTTATTTAATACTTGGCGCTTACACAGTTTAGGTATAGCGTTCCTAGTTAAGTAGTGTAATCTTATGTTTATATATTTTTCCATTACGGCTTTTAGAAGTATTATTAAATGATTATTCATTGGCGATTGATTATATTGGCGAAAATTTTTTTTTTCAAAAAGGTTACCTAAAAAATGCGATAAAGATTTTGACATGAGCTCTTGTCTAATATTTTTTGATGAAATTTTCGTGTTATCAGATGAAAGAATATATGTTTTTGTTATTACTTCCATCCATTACATATGGTTATTACGTCACTGAATGGAAATATAAGGCCGCCTTTATCCTTCAATTTTATTAACTTGAGGTGCTTGCCGTCAATTGTATCTGCAATCAATCCGCTACGGCATGTATGCATCACGCTTCAGTAATTTTAGCAAACGATGAACTATAAATCCAGCGTTGTATGACACTACCTGGCTACTAAATTCTGTGACGATTTGTACAAGTATACTGATTTCCTCATCAAATACGGCTTGTTCATATAACAAATTTATCTCGTCTTCGTCATTACCTTCGTGTAACTTACACGGTTCGATTGTCAGATTTATATTTTGGACAGCTGAGGAGCACGATAAAAAAGAAACCTCCTCAAGAGCTATACAGTTTCCCTGGTCTACATCTCTAAGCTCCGACTGTACCAAGAGCTTTTTGTATATTGCTTGAAACTGTTGCGCCGTTGGGTTGGTGCTGTATCCACCATGTGATCTCATTTATATGTCGAAACATAAGCTCTAAATGATTTTGGCTGATTTTGTAAACCGGAATGTACTTAAGTTTTTGGTCCTTTTCAACTAGTTGTATACACAATGCCTTGAGGCTTTCTATGCACACTAATAAACCAATAAAACCCGTTTCTCTTGGTGTAATGATAGCCTCTGTACCATATGAAAGCTTTATAGATGTTAGCTACCCTTTCGCCTTTTCTAAAGTTTCAAAAACCTTGTTTTTGTTGCCTGGGCAAACTGTTTTTTTATAAGGAGTTGGGCCATATGTCTTGAATTTAACACATCGAACAAGTTTTTGATAGTTTTTAGATATTCCACAGTGCCTTTACAATCATGGAAACCAGCGATTTGTACTTCACAACAAAAATTCAGGGCATCTGCAACACTGCTGCTCAATAATTGCGACGCCTTACGCCGACGTGATATATATCGGCCATCAGAGTCTCTCTCGGAGCGTGGTGCAAGAGAGACGATCAAAACTTGTGTCTGAAGTGGAGAACTCTCTGGGGCGAGTCTCCATATTCAATAACAACTAACGTCAACAGTCCAAATACGAATTCTCAAGTTCCTCGGGCACATCATAATGAGGACTCCATTGAGCGGTTGGTGGTGCAAGGGAAAGTCGAGGGCAAAAGATCTCGCGGACGATCTCCAACACGAATAACCGACCTCATAAAATCTGTGACTCACTCCAACACAAACGATTGCTCTCACTCTGCGAAACACCGTGCCATATTGCGTCGCATCGCGAGAGCATCGGTATCGCAAGATCCGACTGATGCATGACCACGACCATTCTGTCAAGAGTGTACGAATAGGAAGAATAAATGATGATCATGATATGAATTATGCATGAATACCACAATATATTAAAAACCAATATTTTGTCAACACTTTTTTTACGTTTTATCAGTTAATACTCGGTTTCTGAAGTTAATATTTACCTATATTCCCATTAGCTATTGATTAATAAAAGTTAAGTGAAGTAATAAAGCATTAGAAACAAATTGTGTTTTTAAATAATTAATTGTATCTTAAATAATTATTCGTATAGGATGGTATAAAATATCGACAATCACAAACAGCACATCCCATCCCTAAAGCCTTGTTCGCACTAGGCGAGTATTTTAGTCAAGTACCGAGTAATTTAGTACCTAAACTACTTGCTACTGCACAGAAATTGTTCGCATTACGGTCCAGCAGAGTACACGAGTGAGTGGTGTTTTGCAATATGAGAACAGGCAACGCAATAGAGTGAATAAACTGATTAAGCTAATCGTAATGGCTATTTTAGAAGAGGTAGGTGAGGAAAGTTCTGTGATTCAGAAAAAGAAATTATGGGTACGACTGCAATTACAAAATTACAAGTAGTTCTATACTTTCTTGCTACTGGATGTAGTTTAAGATCACTCACACATATATTCAGACTCGGAAAATCAACTACTTCCGAATTCATCATCGAAGTTTGTGAAGCAATTTATGAATCATTAATGGAATTTATCAAGGTAAGATTAAATAACTGTAACAGATTTATTATGAAACATTTATTTATTAAGAGAATAATTTTTAACATTTTTAGGCATTTTATTGTAAGTATTTTGTTTGTTCCCATCACTTTTGATTGTCAACGTTAGCGTTCTGCATTGCTAAAATGGATAAGGACTTACATTCAGTTGCTTGCTCTTCCAAATTATATGTACTGGTGTCATTATAATATATTGAAGAATCGTTATATGGTGATCCAGTAGCATACGATGACTGTGGCGTTCTAAAGTTGAATTTGTTCCTGTGCTTCTAATGCCAATAGTAAGGGCAAAGATTTCAGTTGAAGACCGACGTATTTACCGAAGACCTCAAACTCAGTTTCTTCGACTGTAGAATTATTACTATCAATTATTTCTTTTAATTGGCCAACCATGCACGAGAACTGGGCGATTTTCCTCTTTTTTTGTCGGAGGTGGAGGAGGTGTAGGATTACGAAAAGTATCCACTAAAGGACTATTTTCCTCAGTATCTGCATCATTAGTGTGTGGCTTCCAAAAGCCTGAAACAAACAAAATATATAGTATCAAAGATATTCATGAACATAATTTTTTTTTTAGGTTCCTGCTATTACAGACTGCAAAATAATTGAAAATGTTTTTTGAGAACAGTGGAACTTTCCAGGGTGCTGTGAAGCAATCGACGGCAAACATGTCGTCATTAAGGCACCCCCTGAATCAGGAAGTTTATACTACAATTACAAAGAGACAAACAGCATTGTCTTAATGGCTGTTGTAGATCACAAATATTGCTTTAGTTACATAGACGTTGGGTGTAATGGAAGGGTTTCTGATGGAGGCGTATTTCGTAACTGTAGTTTGTACCAAGAATTAGAAAACGGTGTTCTACCAGAGGGTTATGTCCTAGTTGGCGACAATGCATTTCCCTTGAAAGAATATTTATTAAAACCTTTTCCAGGAAATCGATTAACGCTACAGCAAAAAAAATTTAGTTATCGTTTGTCTCGGGCTAGAAGAATAGTCGAAAATGCCTTCGGTATACTGGTTGCCAGATTCAGTGTTTGAGAAACCGATGCCTTATAGTCCTGAAAAATTACAGAACAGACAGTATGAATACACAGTAGACTCACAACATTTTGAAGCAGGGGACTACCGTTCCTGGTAATTGGAGAAATGAGTCACAATATCCCGGAGTGCAACCAATACCTATTTCTTTAAGTAATCGTTCATCCCAAAGGTCTACAAATCGTCGGGAGAGATATGCAAATTATTTTGTCGGAAGCGGATCTATCCCTTGGCAGACAAGAATGATACATTGAAAACTACCGGCCTACCAATACTACAGTCTAATTAATAATATAATTATTATATTGTAATAATGTGTATAAGTAGATAGGTAGCTACTTACTAAATTACTTTCACTTTGTTTCAGTGTTGAGATTAAGTTTCGAAGGGATGCATCCAATAAACTGAACCATTTTACTGAAGGAAAATAAATCGTGTCGGTCCTAGCGCCTGAACTTTTGGAGTCCTTTATTTTTATAACTCCTGCGAGTAAGTCGATCTATAATAAAGGAATGGATCTCGTTATGTAAAACTACTTCTCAAAACAATAGGTAGTAATAATAATTAAGAGCTTATTGTATCATAGTATTAAATATGCTTTTCAAATACTTAAAATAATAAAATTATGTACCAACCTGATGTTTATAATTTTCAATTTGATTTCCTTTTCACCAAATCCGGGTATATTCATAGTATTTTCTAAATCTAAATATGCGGATAGTTTCATTTGCTTGTTTTTATAATGCGGGGACTTAATATTCCACAAGCATTCATGGTGTACCCAGGCGGCACTGAAAATTTCGGGAATTAACGAAGTGACACAACATTACTATTTAAAAATGTATTTATTGTAGACATGTGTAAGTAATGCGAGTGATATTACTCGGGTAATATTACTCTACGATGTAATGCAACATCACACATTACGCGAAGGAAACAAACATCACACTATCACCCAACATGTTTCTTTCTTTGTCGTGTAATGTTGCTTAATACACGAACGGAACAGAGCGAGCGAGACAGACCGATCGACGCAAAATAAATGAGCAAGCGACACGGAATTATTCCTAGTGATTTTGAACCGTATGTCCTGGCCGCTAGGTACATTTTTATACCTATGGTACGTCTGAATTTTAATATAGGTATTTGTGTTTATATTTTTCATTCGGCCAGCCGGTAGTTCCCCGCAAGTACTTACTTAATTTTTTATTCGCAACTTTTATAAAATCGCTAGTCGGTCGTAATTGTTTAGTAATATTTCATATTAATTTTTGTGTTTGATTTGAATTACTTAAGCACTTGTTTGAAGATAGTTTTATTATTTGTTTTAATGCGTGTTTAATAAGTGAAAGAAATAACGGCGTCTAAATGAAAGTACAGTCCTCCTTGGATGCACTTTGAGGATATCGCGCCGAAACAATGCATCTACTGCTCTCGTATATTAACATTATTGTCGAGCTCAATTTGCAGTCTAAGTCGCCATATGAAATCCGTTCATCCCACAATAAATTATATTAAGTAAAAAATAAAATTATTATATTATTAAGTAAGTCAATCTCTGTCAAGTAATCTAACAGTGTATTACAATACAAAGTTCATACTTTGTATTGTAATACACTATTGTAATGACACACCCGAATCATTACCTAAGTGATGTGTTGATACACATCACTTAGGTAATGATACCCGAATCATTACCTAAGTGATGTGTATCAACACATCACTTAGGTAATGATTCGGGTGTATAGATACAATGTATTCGTCGTCACAGTATCTATTGAACGCACCGAGTAATGTTAAGAGTGATGTGTAATGTTTTCGAGTAATATCACCTGTCTGTAAAAGTGATGTCATATCACATTACATTGGGAAGTTATGTTTTGCGCAAGTCTAATTTATTGCTTTTCGAAGTATTCTCCGCGAAATTTGACACATTTCTCCATACGATGGAACCAATCATTGAAACAACCATTCCATTCGGAAGTTGGGGTCTCCAAAATGGCCGTTTTGTAGGCGTCCACAGCTTCTTCAGGTGATGAAAATCTCTGTCCACGCAATTTATTCTTTATTTTAGGGAAAGTATAGAAATCATTAGAGCTTAGGTCGGGGCTGTACGGCGGATGGTCTAATAATTCTATGTTTTCTTGCTCTCAAAACTCTTTTGTTCTGTGCGCGGTGTGAGAACTCGCATTGTCGTGATGGAGGATGATGCGGCGGTTGCAGTTCTCTTTACGGAGTTCAGAAACGACCTGTGGCAAACAAATGCTAGCATTCCATTCTGCATTAACCGTTCTTTGTCCCTCAAGAGGAATAGTCGTAACATGGCCGGTTTTGGAGACAAACGTGGCCACCATTTTTTTTGCAACACTCCGTGAACGAACAATTTTTGTTGGCTTTAACTCATTTTCGAACACCCAAACTCGTGACTGGTTTTTTGTTTCGGGTTCGTACGCATATATCCAGGATTCGTCACCTGATACAATGTTGTATACAGCATTTGAGGATCCTGCGTGGAATCTTTCGAGAGTTCTGACGCACCAAGTAACGCGAGCCGCTTTTTGCTCTTCACAGAGCGAATGCGGTATCCATCGGGAAAACAACTTTTTTACACCTAATTGTTCATGCAAGATTATTTGTATTCGACTCATGCCAATGTCTAAAGTTGCCTGAATTTCGCGGTATGTCACATGTCGATCTTCCTCAATCAGCTTACGCACAGCATCAACGTTTTCTTGGGTGACTGCAGTTTTTGGACGACCTTGACGGGGATCATCACTGAGCTTGACACGTCCACGTTGAAACTCAGCAAACCAGCGATAAATTGTGGTTTTGGATGGGGCTTCATCACCAAATGCAGAAATCATCCGGTCAACACACTGTTTTTGTGTTAAACCACTTCGAAAGTCATAATAAATCATCGCTCTTGAATTTTCTCGAGTCAATTCCATTTTCTCAACGACTAAACAAGTTTGACAAAACCTCGTGACAAGACCGAGAATCTTTTTTTAAATAAATAAATGGTATTCGATTTTTAAAACCAAGGAGTTTTCAATTAAAAAGATTTTAATATGACAGGAACTGTGGAAATATTCTATTCCCGATACTTTTAGTGCAGCCCTCGTACATATTTGGAAACAAATTTCAAAGATGTTTCTTCGCTCCAGCGAAACGTCATTTTTGCGGCCACTAATGAAGTCGACTAATCAACAGGTTCGGACATGTTTAGTCAGTGACCCAGTGAGCAAGGACTCGTGGTGGGAGGCACTACTCGCCCGAAAAAATAGAACAAAATGAATTGATTTGACTAAATTATTTACTAACCTACTCGACTAAATTTTTGGTGTTCAGACACATTTAGCTACTAAATTACTCGGTACTCGACTAAAATACTCGCCTAGTCCGAACAAGGCTTAACATACAAAACCAGCAGCGCCCTGAGAGTATCAGTAAAACACTTATCCATTGCGCTATTAGACTAACTGATTCATTGATTCATTTGTACTAAGCAAGCAATGGTTTTAGTTCCTAATGAAAATGATTGATTCATCGCGTTTCTAATTTTTTTAATGAATTAAAAGAATTTTTTTTTAATGAAGTAATTTCAATATGACAAACTGTAATATTGTAGTACTTACGTGTGAAATGAGATGCTATCTTTCTTGTAATTTACAATACAGCTGTTATTTTTGCAAACAATCACTGAACAACGCGGCATTTCGTTAAAATCGTAAGCAGTGAAGACGTCGCAAGTTTACATTCGATTAATGACCGAAACTGTCATCAAGCCGCTTTGGAGGTCAGATGCGGCTAGATTAACCCGCAGACACAGCCCACTGAGTTTCTCGCCGGATCTTCTCAGTGGGTCGCGTTTCCGATCCGGTGGTAGATTCTGCGAAGCACGGCTCTTGCTAGTGCCAGTGTAAGCAACACCTACACGTTAGGGTGAAGCTGAAATAGCCTCTCAAGGCTATCAGCATAGGTAGGAAAAAAGGAACTCACATTTATCGGGTTGTAACTTTAGGTTGCGTTCACGGAGCTTTTGAAATATCTTTCAGAACTCTTGACAGTGAGATAAGAGCTCTTTGAGTTGAAAGCGACTATATCATCTAAAAAAAGTTTCCAAAATCAACGTTTTATTAAAAATATGAATAAACTAAAAAACAATAGCGTTCCTTTTTACCCGATACCATACGAGGTAATTAAGATCGTTCCGCGGGGTGAATGAGAACGGTACGGGGTGAATAGGATCGCCACAATTAAATCTCGATAATAACTACAGATTGCTTGATCGGCACATATCACATATGTAACCTTGGTTAGTCTCGCCGACAGTACATTTTTCATGTGCCCAAAATTTATATATGGTACTCCTCCCATATTTTTCGTTACACATTATGTAGTAAAACTCCTCTTCTTTGTACCTTCTTCCGTGTAGTTTTAATGTGTAGTATTGATTCTTTAATCGTAACAATTTCTTTTTTAGATTTTCTGTGACTTTGTTCTCTCTGGTTTTCCTAGACATCTATGACGTAAATGCGCCACCCACCTTGAGACATCAGTTCTAAAGTCTCAGTATAGTTACGTAGCTGATCCTCTGAATTTTTTTCACCAAGATTAGCAAATCCTTGTTGATATTCAGTATTATTCTTCAGCGAAGTAAACGGTCTTTTCTTCCCGTTATTAAAGAAAGCTAGATAAAATCACATCCAGTAAATGCATGTAACCCACTATACCATGGCCCACTACATATATAATATATATATATATATATATGTGTAGGATAATATAATATATATATATGTAGGAACGGAACGGAGTGATATGGAGGAATGACAGATATGGAGCATGACTGAGTGAGAGAGATAGGAGATGTCGTGTTAGGAAGTAAGATAGGAGGCGAATGAATGCGGAACATCTAGATGATTGCATAAGCAGCACGGGAGTTAGCTTCCGGACGCGACGACGCTCAGACGCATTGTAACCCGGAAGATGAAAGACGTAACCTTAAAGACGATTTAATAAGACGAAATAAAGAATCGTGATTTTGTGTAGTGATCGAGTGTTTCACTGCCCCACCCCAAATTTTAACCCCCACAATTTTGAGAGCTCGTCCGGGATTCAAAAATATTTTTTTTATTCGGGCCAACGTTGGCGTCGGTAGAATAGGTTGATCAACGTGGCGGCGTGGTGATTTTCGGCTGCAGAACAAAGAAGACAGTGACCATCAGTTCAAGAGGATTAACGACGAGAATTATAAAACGAAGATGGGTGGCCACGGTAAAGATAAGGATCGCCGAAATAGCCGTCAAGCGGACTTTGCCGACGAGCACGAGTATGCAGGCACGTCATCATCGCACCAGGTGAAACAGGCATGCACCTTACACGCGGAAGACCTCGTTCCAAAGTTCAGCGGCCAAGACAAAACGTATTCTGTCGTCAGGTGGACGCAGGACATCGAAGACAATTTTGAAATTTTTCAATGGACGCCATTGCAAACGCTTATAGTGGCGAGACGA
This sequence comes from Bombyx mori, assembly GCF_030269925.1. Classification (NCBI taxonomy): domain Eukaryota; kingdom Metazoa; phylum Arthropoda; class Insecta; order Lepidoptera; family Bombycidae; genus Bombyx; species Bombyx mori. The sequence goes on from NC_085130.1 coordinate 13,175,869, forward strand.
TCGCTGATCGGTACAGCTGCTCTGTGGTTGAAATCAGAGCGACCGTTCAAGAGCTGGGAAGACCTCAAAGCTGCTTTGCAAAAAGAATTTCCGGATACAAAAGTCCACGAGTGATATGCCACATACAAAAACGGTGAACACTATAAATCGAAGATGCTTTAATTGTGGAGATTGTAATCACATATAATCAACATGTCCATACAAGGAAAAAGGCATGAAATGTTTCAAGTGCAACGAATACGGCCATATTTCCACGCAGTGTGCATCTAGTGGGAAAGAGAAGTCCGAAGAGCGCACGAATCGGCAACGCAGCGCCGGGGACGAAACTCCGACCCCTCACGGAAACAGACGAGCGATGTTTCGGCGAAGCGTCAACGGTTCAAGAACAGTTTGAAAACGCGTGTATAAAAACTATTATGGTGAATCAGTGCGTCGTAAAAGCATTAATCGACTCTGGCCGTGAAATTAATTTAATGTCATATGAACTGTATACACATATAGGCGCACCGAGAAGCGATTCTACAAATACAGTGTTAACGGGATTACTGGATGTAGCAAAGTGTTGTGTACTGAAAAGTTGACCACTCACATTGAATTAGACGGACACAGTTATAGTGTTAGTTTTTATATTATACCTAGGGACACTATGGGCCGTAATATCAATCGTAGTTTAAACTATGGAGTTCATAATCTACGGAAAAAGTTGATCGATGGCTTAAACCTGTGTCGTAATATCAATTCGAAAATGTGGAGAGATCAACTAAACTTCGATCAGTGCTTTTTTCATGGCAATATTATCAGTTTCGTTCACTATCCATTCATTCTTTTAATCATTTTTAATAATAAGGCAATAATTATACGTGACAGTGACGTTAAAAAAGAAATAATCCAATTTTAAACATAGTAGGTACTGATCGGGATTTTTAAAATTTTGTTGATAAAATATATTTATTAATATAAGCAACAAAATGAATAAAAATAAGAAAAGAGTTGCGAATTTTACGACTGCCGAAACGGAACTTTTAACGACGTTAGTAAAAAGATATTCGAATGTGTTAGAAAACAAAACAACAAACGTTGTAAACAATAAATTAAAAGAAGGAACATGGAAAAAGCTCGCAGAAGATTTCAATAGCTCTTCTGGAATGTGCCTAAGAGACGCGAAAACTCTGCGGGCTAAATACGAAAATTTAAAAAAGACCTTAAAACGAAAATATAGTAACCATAAAAGAAGCCTTTATTGCACTGGAGGTGGCCCTGGACCATCGCAGGCTTTAAATCTAACTCAGGAAGAGGAAATAATAATGGAGCTTGCTGGGCCAAGTGGGGAAGGATTGTCTCCACGATTTGATTGTGATAAGGTACATTTCTACATATTAAAAGTAATAATATTAATACCTACTTCAATATTTTGAGTATTCTAAAGGTTCTTTACATTTTGAATCCTTATCTGGTTTTAGGCAAACTTTGCATAAATTATATACTGGGCTAATATAAACTACTCAAAACAAAATAGGGCCCACCATGTTTTATAAATGAATTTTACAGATTCTTTTTCTTTTTTCAGTTTTTATGATTAGGAATGAATAAATTAAGGTTTTTGAAAGTGTGTGAACATTAACAAGAGCAAGTTTTGCCAATTTTATAGAATTTAGTCAAAATTTAGAGTTTTTAGGAAAGTTGACAGAAATTATTGATTTAAGTAAAGTTTGATTTTGATTTTTATTATTGACTAAATCAATGAGTTTGATGGTGCTTAATAGCGAGTAGGTCCTCCTTTGCTCCGAATGCACTCTCTGAATCTGCCTGGGACACTTTCAATCAAGTGGGTGATGTTTTCCTCGGGTATTCGCTCCCAACACAATTTTAGGGCGTTTATGAGCTCTTGTCGGTTACTCACATTACTGAAGTTCGATTTGAGGCTTCTTTTCAATTGGTCCCATAAATGTTCAATAGGGTTAAGATCGGGACTCGTGGCCGGCCACGGTAAAACCGTAATATTGGCTTCAGAGAAAGCTCTCTGGGTTGTTCGCGCTGTATGTGGGCGAGCATTGTCTTGCATAAAGACGAAGTTTTCACCCACTCTTTGTGAAAATGGGATGACATGGGGCCGAGTTGTTCGATCGACATACCGGGAGGCAGTTATGGAGCCTTCTTCCAGAATTACCAGCTGAGTTTTACCGAGCAAGCTTATTCCAGCCCACACCGTAACATTTGGATCTCCAAAATGATCCCTTTCACGTGTGTAAGTTTCTGAAAAACGTTCTCCTTCTCTTCTCCACACGCACACTCGACGATCATCGCTGAAAAACTTCACTTTACTTTCGTCCGTAAAGAGTACATTTCTTCGTTGTCCATTGTCCACTCCGCATGCTCGCGAGCAAACCTCAAAGGGGCTGCACGATGCGCTTTTGTCAATTTTACACGAATAACACGAGATCTGGAAAGTTGTCCGTCATCATGGAGCCGATTTCGAATGGTTTGATCACTAATTCATGTGCCAATCGATTGCAGCAGTCGATTTTGTAAGTCGCGGGCGGGAATCGTACGCTCTCGACGTGCAGTCAATCTGATATACCGGTCTTCCTGGACAGTTGTAGCTCGCAGTCTTCCTGATCCAGATCTCCTCGTGATACTACCTGTCTCTAAAAAGTGTTCCCATGCATTTCGAATAGCTCGTCGCGACATACCAAGACGTCTTGCCACTGATTTCTGAGATTCTCCCTCCTGAAGCATAAATACTGCTCTTGTTGCTGTTTCCACATCCATATGACGCCGAGAACCAGGCATAATGATCGCGAGTAACACCGAAATCAAGTCGAAATGAAAAAAATAGACGTGCGACTGTAACATTCAGAATGTGACTGAGGGAACAAGTGACTGATAATTTGAGTAATAAACGTTTTTTGGAGTACTTCACTTTTTTTGTCTACACACCATTGAATTCCTGACTTGAGACATTAATAACGTTAGATAAACATGTCAACAATACTTAGAAATGCTTAACTTTACTATTTATTTCCCAACAAATTTTTTTAGACGAATTTCGACATTATCGTAGAGTGGGCCCTATTTTGTTTTGAGTAGTTTAGATTAATCAACTATAATTATGAAAAACTAAATGTAACTAGGCCAAAATACTACAAAGTATTTTCTCAATCAATGTTTATTATATATCACATGCTTTTTTTTAGATACCTGTAAGCCATCATAACGTGAAACGGTCCGAGATGTATGAATAAATTATCAAATTTGGGTTTTTCCGTAGATTGTATTTGCAATGCTATTTTTGCTATAGCAAGATCATAGGTTACCTGGATGTATTTTTGATGTAAATCTTCAGCAATTTTTTTACTCTGTTCCATAGTTTCTAGCACTATAGATGTACTAGTTGGTGATGCATTGATAGGGGTTAAATAAGAAATACGTTGTTGTGAGGTAGCATTGTTACAAATTCGGCTATTGAAACCAACCCACATAGGAACGTCAGGTAATTGCAAAACATGACTGATCATCCATATATTGTCGATTTCGGTGTATAGCTGCGAGTTTGTACAGTGTATAACTTCTGTATCATCAATTGTTGATTGCAATTCACTTGTCATTTTCGGTTTCTTAGCATACGGAATTAATCAACCTAAAATGGCCTCATTACCAAAATGTCGTTTAGAGTCCGATATTTATCCCTTCCAACATACTGTCGGTGTTGATATAGGAGGTCCATTTTATACAAAGGAATCAAATAGGCGTAATGCGAAAATATCAAAAGCCTATTTGTGCTTATTTATTTGTTACTCAACACGTGCAGTACATCTTGAAGTACTCTCGGCGTTGACTACTGAATGCTTCTTGGCTTCATTCGATCGGTTTACGGCTCGACGCGGACTGCCACATACGGTCTATCCTTTTTTTTTTTTTTTACAATGGAAAAATTTTTGTTGCCGCTGGCAGAGACCTAAATGAAATAGATAAATTTTATACTTCAAATCAAAATCATTTGACTGATCAGTTCACCATCAGCAAGGTAACGTGGAAATATGTATAACCCTCCAACTGGTAGTCATTTTGGTGGGATTTTCGAAGCTGGAATCAAATCGGCTAAATATCACTTAAAACGCGTAGTAGGTACACGCGCTTTATCGTTCGAAGAATTATCTACTTTATTTTCAAACATAGAGGCGATTTTAAATTCGCGCCCTCTGTGCATTTTATCTACCGATCCTAGTGAATTCGACGTCCTGACACCGGGACATTTTTTGGTTGGTCGTCAATTGGTTTCAGCTCCAAGTTATGATATCGCTGACGTATCTATTAATTATTTAACGCGTTGGCAATGTATTAAACAACCTACATTGCATTTTTGGCGTCGTTGGAAATTAGAATATTTGCATACATTGCAGCAACGTCAAAAGTGGTACGTTGATGCGCTTAATCTATCCATAAATGACCTAGTACTGATTCACAATGATAATGCCCCTTGTCAACAATGGAGTCTAGGACGTGTAGAACAGATTCATCCCGGACTTGATGGGAGGGTTCGCGTTGTTACGGTTCGGACGCAAAACTCGAAGCTAAAGCGCCCTGTCACAAAACTGAGTTCTCTCCCTAAAATGCAGGATTGAAATCATTGTTGATTTCGGTGGGGGGAAATGTTAGGGAACCGACTAAAATTCCCTTGTCCTAATCCACGCCATCTATCGGCATAATGAAGAATTGTAATGTGCCTCCTAGTGGGCGGAAAAAAGAACTGCGTCGACGTTTTTGCACCGCACGCGCAACATTAAAAAAGTGTATTTAATTCAAAAATACTGTTTTTCCCAAACTTTGCTATTCAATTTGTGCGTGTGTCCGTGTGTGTGTCTTAAACTCCAGCATCCAGAACAGTGCCCCGGGGACAGAAGACCATAAATAATATCGAGCAAGCATTTGTGAGTACCTTCCCTCTTTTTAGTCGGTTTAGTTTTCTGGGAATAAATTTAATTCAACAAACCTTCTTTACACAACAAATACTAATCCACATTATCAGAATATTGTAAGAATTTATTGCCAACTCGGAAAATATATCAGTATTGGAACAATCCAGAACATCCTACAGGTATGCATGTTATACCTAATTATCTGAAATAATACCTAAACAAAACTTGCATTTCAAAAACTAATATTTATTGCCCTTTTAGCTTTGCATCAAGAATCACCTATTTTGCAGTCATCCTCCCCTAACTAAATGCAAGTAACTTCTACTTATTGTGATGGTACTACTAGTAGCTCCAGCCACAGTAGGTCTCATGTTAGTCAAGAGATTGGGTTGCTAGATAAGTGTTTATTCAGGTCAATGTACATATTCATTAAGCAACCATATTAGGACATTGATTTGTGTTTAATGCTGTTATTTGTTAATAAAAACATTTGTTGCATACATTACACAGTAAACATTGTAATTTACCTAACCTTGTTTTTAAATAAATTTATTATTTTTTTCAATACCTCCCTCCACACTTGACCTACTATTACACCACTTTTACAACGAAAAGCAGAATGTACTCAAATTACTGAGAGAATTTTGTGGACTGCGGTGTGTCGTCCCCGCTGCGGGCCAGGCGCGCCGATCTCGCCCCCAGCGCAGAGATACTGACCTGGTATCAGGTAAGGGAGCGATACTTTCATTTCAGCGTTTTAAAAAATCAATTGGTTACAGTATCGCCCGAACTGGAAATGGAGGTACCCTCCTAAAACCAAATTCAAAAATAACGGTTATAATAATAAAATTCGCATACTCGACCTCAATCAGCCGAACCCCCCGCCTCTGTAGCCCTCACGGGTTGGCGGGGCTGAGCAGAAACAGCCGGGATTTCTGCAACCCAACAACCTACAAAACTTGCATTTCAAAAACTAATATTTATTGCCCTTTTAGCTTTGCATCAAGAATCACCTATTTTGCAGTCATCCTCCCCTAACTAAATGCAAGTAACTTCTACTTATTGTGATGGTACTACTAGTAGCTCCAGCCACAGTAGGTCTCATGTTAGTCAAGAGATTGGGTTGCTAGATAAGTGTTTATTCAGGTCAAAGTACATATTCATTAAGCAACCATATTAGGACATTGATTTGTGTTTAATGCTGTTATTTGTTAATAAAAACATTTGTTGCATACATTACACAGTAAACATTGTATTTTACCTAACCTTGTTTTTAAATAAATTTATTATTTTTTTCAATACCTCCCTCCACACTTGACCTACTATTACACCACTTTTACAACGAAAAGCAGAATGTACTCAAATTACTGAGAGAATTTTGTGGACTGCGGTGTGTCGTCCCCGCTGCGGGCCAGGCGCGCCGATCTCGCCCCCAGCGCAGAGATACTGACCTGGTATCAGGTAAGGGAGCGATACTTTCATTTCAGCGTTTTAAAAAATCAATTGGTTACAGTATCGCCCGAACTGGAAATGGAGGTATACCCTCCTAAAACCAAATTCAAAAATAACGGTTATAATAATAAAATTCGCATACTCGACCTCAATCAGCCGAACCCCCCGCCTCTCTAGCCCTCACGGGTTGGCGGGGCTGAGCAGAAACAGCCGGGATTTCTCCAACCCAACAACCTACAAAACTTGCATTTCAAAAACTAATATTTATTGCCCTTTTAGCTTTGCATCAAGAATCACCTATTTTGCAGTCATCCTCCCCTAACTAAATGCAAGTAACTTCTACTTATTGTGATGGTACTACTAGTAGCTCCAGCTACAGTAGGTCTCATGTTAGTCAAGAGATTGGGTTGCTAGATAAGTGTTTATTCAGGTCAAAGTACATATTCATTAAGCAACCATATTAGGACATTGATTTGTGTTTAATGCTGTTATTTGTTAATAAAAACATTTGTTGCATACATTACACAGTAAACATTGTAATTTACCTAACCTTGTTTTTAAATAAATTTATTATTTTTTTCAATACCTCCCTCCACACTTGACCTGCTATTACACCACTTTTACAACGAAAAGCAGAATGTACTCAAATTACTGAGAGAATTTTGTGGACTGCGGTGTGTCGTCCCCGCTGCGGGCCAGGCGCGCCGATCTCGCCCCCAGCGCAGAGATACTGACCTGGAATCAGGTAAGGGAGCGATACTTTCATTTCAGCGTTTTAAAAAATCAATTGGTTACAGTATCGCCCGAACTGGAAATGGAGGTACCCTCCTAAAACCAAATTCAAAAATAACGGTTATAATAATAAAATTCGCATACTCGACCTCAATCAGCCGAACCCCCCGCCTCTCTAGCCCTCACGGGTTGGCGGGGCTGAGCAGAAACAGCCGGGATTTCTCCAACCCAACAACCTACTAGGACTGGGTGAGCTATATTTTACATAATAATAGAAAGACATTACATAGTTTTACGTGTCAGTGCCGCAGTAACGTAACAATGTCACATCCATTGACGAATGCAACCGTGGTCGAGGGAGGCAACAACGCCTTAGCTCCAATTACAGTATCAAGCCGCATTCCAAATTTTTGGAAAGAATCGCCCCGACTATGATTTGCCCAATATGAAGCAGTAGTCGAACCAAATTATCAGACGAATATCATTATAATTTGATCGTCGCAAAGCTTAGTAGAGATAATGTGGAACAGATCAGTGATTTAGGCCTGACACGCCCAGACTCCCAGAAATACGAGGCATTGAAGACCAGATTGCTTGCCGTTTACGAGGAATCCGAGGTTCGGCAAGTACCAAAATTCCTGAATGAAATGGAACTGGGTGATCAAAAGCCACCCCAGCTTCTACGAAGAATGAAGGTTCTTGCCAGAAATAAATTCGCGGAAGAAACTCTTCGCATGCTGTGGATGGGACATTTACCCGTCGGCAATACAGTTATCCGTCAGTGAGGTCAGAGACATCGATAGATTTGCAAGTATGGCAGATAAAGTAGCTGAGACGACTAGTTACTCCGAGATTCAGGAGGTAGCCACGACGAAAAGCAGTTCGGTCACGTCAGATCCTTTAAAAGCGCAGCTTGCCAAGATAGAACACCGCCTATCTAGATTGGAAGTCTCAAGGACACTGAATCTATCCTTTGGCAGTTTTTTTTTTTTTTTTTATTGCTGAGATGGGTGGACGAGCTCACAGCCCACCTGGTGTTAAGTGGTTACTGGAGCCCATAGACATCTACAACTTAAATGCGCCACCCACCTTGAGATATAAGTTCTAAGGTCTCAGTATAGTTACAACGGCTACCCCACCCTTCAAACCGAAACGCATTACTGCTTCACGGCAGAAATAGGCAGATATATTTAATACGAATATAAAGGTGATCACGTCGGGGTTGCCATTTTAGGGGTAGCGAGGAACAGAGAGTAAAGTCCCGCAACCACAATAAATATATAAAACAGTTTCCACTAAACATCTGTAGTAGGTCACTACACGCCTAATTTTTTTAGTGGACGAATGTCAAAAATCCTGGAAAAAAATTCATGACAGATACCGGAAGAGTCTTCGAACAAAGCAAAATAAAAGTGGTTCTGCAAAGACAAAAACGACAAACGATCGACCCGTTAAATTTCAAAAAGAACTGGAATTTTTCAAACCCTTCATTCAAGATAGGGCACAAATTTCCAATTTGATAAGTTCACCTGAAGATTCGAATATTAATTAAACATTTCACAGAAATTAACTCATTCAAGACATCTCACGCTGCAAACGAGACAGACACTGCACCTAAAACATTTTCATACATCACTCCAAACTCTGCCCGAAGATGTCTACAGTCAACCCATATACTACATCAAAAAGCTACGAGACACCTCATATATTTAATAGCTATGCACATACCCACCCTATGCATGGACCCACCATCGCCTTGCATACCACAATCTGTTTCCAGGCCCCAATCTTCAGATCCTGATGCGAGTGAATTCGATTACTAGAATCATTGGAATACAAGCATTGCGTATTCTTGTTTTTAATTTTTTTCTAAATGTTACATAGTAAATACAAAGTGTAAGTATATCTATCCAAATATCCATTATATTGGAGTCGTGAAGGGGAAAAGTAAAATTTAATTATATTGGAATTTGTGAATGTAAATATACCTAAGTTTTCTGAAAGTCTAGACTTTCCTGTAATCTAATGTAATATACTTGAATGTAATCTAGATTACATTGTGGAAGGTGGATGGGTGGTGTAGTAGATTTCGGTGGTTCTAAATTTAGCAAAGTAATTTCCACGGAACCATGTTTTTCTATTGGTAGCATTAAACGAGAGTTGGAAGCTTCCAGTAGGCTATTTTTTGTAAAAGGTGTCACTGGCGAAACAAAGGCTAATTTGATAACTTCTTGTTTGAGTAAATGTTTTCAATCTGGGGAAAATGTAGTTGCTCTTACTTTTGACTGTTGCCAAGCCAACTTTTCAATGGCAAATGTTTTCGGCTGTGATTTTAATAACTTAAAAACCACTTTTAAGCACCCGGAGAGTAACAGAGTAGTGGCAGTATTTTTTTATCCTTGCCATATGATTAAACTAATTGGAAACACTTTCGAATCTAAACCAATCATCTTCAACTTTACACAAGTTGCAAGACAATGAAGGATTAAATTTTGCAAACAAAGTGACTGAGCGACATTTGCATTTTCAAAATGAAATAATGAAGGTGAAATTGATGACACAGTTACACGGCAAAAGCGTTGCTAATGCATTAGAGCTCTGTGAACAGCTATTAGTATCTTCGAGATTCAAGGAAACAGCAGCAACCGTCGAACTTATCAAGAATTTTAATGGCCTGTTTGATGTATTCAATTCGCGATCGAGTAACATTTATGGCTACAAAAAACCTATTTGCCGAAAAAAATTCTACTGATATCTTGGAATTACTGGATTAACACAGTATATCTTGTCATTGAAAATTTACAACAAAACGAGACGGGCAACTAGACGTCGCATTACATTTACAATCACCAAGAAAGGGTTAGTGCTCATACACACGAACGGCATGTTGTCAACGGTACAGACAACTGCAGCCGACGACACGGGTCGATGTATGCATGCAAATGTAAATCTGGTTTCCTGGAACTTCTGAACACCTTTACGCTTCATTTATTGAAGATAACCAAACACTGGACTACATATCCACATACAGACTGAGCCAAGATCACATAGACATTCTATTTGGCGTCATCCGGAAGCACGGAGGCTACAATAATAACCCTAACGTGGTTCAATTTAAGGGAATATATAAAACAGATTTTAAATCATTTTGAGCTGCGTAACGCTTTTAGTGGTAACTGTGTAGCGGACGGTTTGTTATTTAGATATTTATACTTTCTTTGGATTTGTGAGGAGGAAGATTTTTACAATAAAATAAAATAAAATTATGATGCAACTTTCATGGCTGACAGTTTATTCTTAATGACTTTTGAAACAAATTTAAAAATTATAAAAATATAAATGACAGCTGTTGCTTTGCAACTTAACTTTTTACTGCGGTTCCGAACAAACTGCATCAAACTAGAAAGCATCCCTATTTTAAATTGTTCATCCGCCATCTTGAATATTAACCGCGCAAATACCTGACAATGAATCTGTTTCTTCAGACGGAGCCAAAGTACTGAAAAGTGATAACATTACACAGGACAATGTTGTCTGTTTGTGAAAATTCTTAATGATGAACACTCAACCGATTCTATCAAACAAATAGTGGTCTACATTTCAGGTTGAATAGCAAGAAAATTAACTAATCTCATAAGATGCGACATTTTGTATTAACACTTTATTTTCTTGTGAAACATTGTGGTTCCACAGATATAAAAATATAAATGACAGCTGTTGCTTTGCAACTTAACTTTTTACTGCGGTTCCGAACAAACTGCATCAAACTAGAAAGCATCCCTATTTTAAATTGTTCATCCGCCATCTTGAATATTAACCGTGCAAATACCTGACAATGAATCTGTTTCTTCAGACGGAGCCAAAGTACTGAAAAGTGATAACATTACACAGGACAATGTTGTCTGTTTGTGAAAATTCTTAATGATGAACACTCAACCGATTCTATCAAACAAATAGTGGTCTACATTTCAGGTTGAATAGCAAGAAAATTAACTAATCTCATAAGATGCGACATTTTGTATTAACACTTTATTTTCTTGTGAAACATTGTGGTTCCACAGATTGATATTCATCAAAGACCAAGGGTGGTCTATGTTACTCGACCGAAAATTTGTTCATTATTTGCTTGAAATCGGAATATAAGGCTTACATAAAATAGAATGGTGTATATTTTACTACAAACAACGAAATTCATGTTGTTAAAAATAATATCTTGAAATCTTTTATCAATTCAATTGTTTTTAGTAATTTGAAGTAAATAAAACAGCAAAGGACAAATACTTGTATTTGTCCTTTGCTGTTTTATTTCTTAAAATAATAGTTAAAGTTCATTTTAGACATATTATCATTCATTCTCGCTTACGACTCGGTCGTGCGCGGACGTGCTTTCCGATCCGTTGGTCGCTTGCGATCTACGCATCGGAACACACATTTGTGCGCTACAGTGTTGTAACCGCGAACTCACCCCGATACCAACTGTCTTTTTCAAGGCAACCAATCGCTACGATCAGACTTCTTGTGGCACTATCACAGGCTAGTGATTTCCTAACCTTCCCAAACCAACAGTATTTTTCAAGACTAGACCCCCGCTCGGTGTTCCGCCCGCTGTAGCATTATACAGCCCGAGCGGGTTCCTTTCCTTTTCCCTGCCGATTGCCGTTTTCACGGCATAGGCATTCTCCTCCCCTACTCCTTGCTGTCCTGCAGCACAGGGGGGTTTAAAATCCTATCCGGGGCCTCGCTTTTCGGCGAGTTCAACAAAAGTCCCGGGGCCGCCCCCGGGCAAAAAGACCGAAGATGCACGAATAAAGTGTCAGTGACAGTGATATGGTCGGGTTCCTCCGGGAAAGGTACCCGACAATTAGGGCCGAATATTTAGCCGCCGCGGGCATCGAGCCGTCACCAGACTGCCCATCGTATTATATATAAGTATATATAGATGTAAATTGCCGCCGTACACGCAGCGAACAGCGTACCTATCCCCAAATCCTCCCTGCATTATTTCACCCCTGCCCTATGTGGCAGGGAGCTTCGTCCCGGGCAGTGGGGTTTGCCCCGAGGCCCGTTCCGTGCCCCCGAAAGGGGGTACGACGACCCTTCTCCTCTCTCCGTCGCGACCTCGATTGTCTCGAGTCCAGGCAATGATACCGAACTGGATGGATTTCGAATCCGCGTCCAGCCCTCAGCCCGGAACCTCGGATGGTTTCCAAACGGTTACCCGCGGAAAAACGCGAACCCGCGTCGTGGAGTCCCGGAGCTCCACGACTAAACAAACAAAATCCGCGACTGCTTCCCGCCCGCAAGTAGTCGTGACACCGGAATCGGTCTCCGCTCGCCGCGTCCCAAACCCGCGCCCGCTCCAAAAATAGCTGCCCCGCCCCCGCTGATTCTCCAGGAAAAAACCGCGTGGAACCGCGTTTCCCAGGCCCTTAAGGCCAATATTAATTAACTACATCAATGCGCATAACGTCGCGCATGGTATCCAGATCAAGGTCGCAACGACGGGCGACCATAGGGCCCTCTCAGCTTACCTCCGAAAGGAGAACATAGGCTTCCATACCTATGCTCTTCAGGAGGACCGCGAGCCGAAGGAACTCGACATCGACTACATAAAGGAGGATCTGACCGCTCAGTCCCTCCCGATAGTTAGTGTGCACCGGATGCACAGTGGGCGGGGCAAACAGCCCTATAACATAGCATAATAGACTCACCAGAAATACTTGAACGTATTCACTTAAGCGTACCGCGCTTGGGCAGCCGCTTATGTAATCGGTAAACTTTCCACCTACAAAAATCAAAAGTAATCTTGGCCAGCACTCTCCTGTCTATCGTATGACTTCCCTGGCAAATAGTATACGTGATGAAATTGACATATTTGTTTGCCATGCTTCTCTAGCCTCACTTAAAATAAATTTAAGTTCCGTGATCCACACCGAGCTGTAGACCAACCACATTTATTTTTATTTCTATAGAACATTAATTTCTCTCTTTTAATTTTTTATTATCATTGTTTTTTTTTTTTTTTGTAAGTTTGTATATGCAGTTTTTTGTTTTCTTTTACCTTAAGCACAAACGCTCTTAAGCAAGATGTGTTCACACCCAAAAGGGTGAATTCTATGATGTATTATTTTATGTACATAAGTTCAATGTTTATGTGTGCAGTTTTCATTCAGTTGTGTGAACCTAACAAAAAAAAAAATAACATGATTCTAGTAGCGCTAGAACCCACCCCGGAGGCCAAAAAGAAAATCGCATGTCTCACGTCAGTATGCGATTCGTCAGTATTAGATGGAGACCCCGAATAGGCCATCCGGGGTCTCCATTGCCAGCTCTATGGCCACTCGGCGCGTAATTGCCACGTGCGTCCCCGCTGCGTGAAGTGCCTCGGCGATCACGCAACGTTAGATTGCTCGCGATTTAGGGAAACCGCGACCGAACCTCCAAGCTGTGTCCTATGCCTTAAGCAAGGGCACTCCGCGAACTACCGTGGATGTCCTAGGGCTCCGCGTAAACGTCCGACCCACCCAGCCCCCCGTCGGCCCAAAGATTTCGGCGCCTTCAGTGCCGAAACCCGCCTTCGTGCCGGCTGCAGTTCCCACCGTCTCGGCGTGGAAAAAACCGCTGCCGTATACGAAGGTGGGAACGCAAACCGCACCCCAACCCCCGCTCGCGACACGCCCCGCGCCCCAGCCCCTGCTCGCACCTCGCCCCGCGCCCGCGTTCCGTCCCCCGCAACCCTCTGTCGTCCACGACTTCGCGCTCGTGCGCGACTTCGTCTCCGCGGGTTCGCAGACGCGATATGTAGGTCGACAACCCCCGAACACCGGCTCGCGGCCGCTTTCGATCACATGGACGTATACGAGTCCGTGTCCCGTACTTTGTAAATCTTTACCGGTAATCAATGGCGCGAAACGGTAGATAAAAACCATTTTCCCTTACGTTAGCATTCTACAAGGCTAACGGACTCGCGCGGCAACGCGATCAAATCTTCGAATCCCTCCGCGACAATCTTGTAGATATTTTGTTAGTGCAGGAGACCTGTCTGAAGCCTTCGCGTCGTGACCCGAAAGTCGCGAATTACGTCATGGTTAGGAATGACAGACTCACCGCCTCCAAAGGTGGGACTGCCATTTACTATAGGCGGGCTCTGCACGTTGTCCCTCTCGATACTCCCTCGCTCTCACATATCGAGGTGTCAGTGTGCCGTATCTCGCTGACGGGACACCAGCCGATCGTTATCGCATCCGTTTATCTCCCCCCGGACAAGCCCCTCCTGAGCAGTGACATCGAGTCACTGTTCGGCATGGGAGACTCTGTCATTCTGGCAGGCGATTTAAATTGCCACCACACTAGGATGGAACTGTCATCGTACTAACGTCAACGGTAGGCGTCTCGACGCGTTTATAGACGACCTTACCTTCGAAGTAGTCGGCCCCCCAACTCCAACATGTTATCCGTATAACATCGCGCTCCGTCCGAGCACTATAGACCTGGCATTGCTTAGAAACGTAACTCTGCGCTTGCGTTCCATCGAAGCACTGTCAGAGCTCGACTCAGACCACCGACCTGTCGTTATGCAGCTCGGTCGCCCCCACAACCCAGTCACTGTTACGAGGACCTTGGTGGATTGGAATAAGCTAGGCACGTGCCTAGCCGAAGCCGCTCCGCCAATCCTCCCTTACGGCCCGGATTCGAACCTATCCCCCGAGGACACCGTCGAATCCATAAACATCATTACCGATCACATCTCTTCCGCGATCATTAGATCTTCTAAAGAAGTCGATGTGGAGGATAGCTTCCACCGCATCAGACTGTCCCCCGAACTTAGGAATCTCTTAAGAGTTAGGAACGTGGCAATCCGGGCCTACGATCGTCTTCCCACGCATTCAAACCGGATACGGATGCGACGTCTACAACGCGAAGTCCACTCTCGCCTAAGCGACGCGCGTAACGAAAATTGGCATAGTTATTTAGAACAACTCGCGCCCTCCCACCAAGCATACTGGCGACTAGCTAGGACTCTCAAGTCCGAAACTACCGCTACTATGCCTCCCCTCGTACGCCCTTCAGGCCAACCACAGGCATTCGATGACGATGACAAGGCTGATCTGCTGGCCGATGCACTGCAAGAGCAGTGCACCACCAGCATTCAACACGCGGATCCCGAACATACCGAGTTAGTCGACAGGGAGGTCGAGCGCGGAGCTTCCCTGCCGCCCTCGGACGCGTTACCCCCCATTACCACTGACGAAGTTAGAGACGCGATCCACAACCTCCAACATAGGAAGGCACCCGGCTCCGACGGCATCCGCAACCATGCGCTAAAACTTTTGCCAGTCCAACTGATAGCAATGTTGGCTACCATTTTAAATGCCGCTATGACGCATTACATCTTTCCCGCGGTGTGGAAAGAAGCGGACGTTATCGGTATACACAAGCCGGGCAAACCGAATAATGAAACCGCTAGTTACCGTCCGATTAGTCTCCTCTCAGCGATAGGCAAAATTTACGAACGGTTCCTTCGGAAACGCCTCTGGGACTTTGTCACCGCGAATAAAATTCTAATAGACGAGCAGTTTGGATTCCGCGCCAAACACTCGTGCGTACAACAAGTGCACCGCCTCACGGAGCACATCTTAATAGGGCTAAATAGGCGTCAACAAATCCCGACTGGCGCCCTCTTCTTCGATGTAGCGAAGGCGTTCGACAAAGTCTGGCACAACGGTTTGATCTACAAACTGTACAACATGAGAGTGCCAGACAGACTCGTGCTCATCATACGAGACTTCTTGTCGAACCGTTCGTTTCAATATCGAGTAGAGGGAACTCGTTCTCGTCCCCGTCAACTGACTGCCGGAGTCCCGAAAGGCTCCGCGCTCTCCCTGTTATTATTTAGTTTGTATATCAATGATATACCCCGGTCTCCGGAGACCCATCTAGCGCTCTTCGCCGATGTCATGGCTATCTACTACTCGTGTAGAAAGATGTCGTTGCTTCATCGGCGACTCCAGATCGCAGTAGCCACCATGGGACAGTGGTTTCGGAAGTGGCAAATTTACATCAACCCCACGAAAAGCACAGCGGTGCTCTTCAAAAGGGGTCGCCCTCCGGACACCACTTCGAGCATCCCACTCCTTAATAGGCGCGCAAACACCTCCGCCGTTAGCCCCATCATACCGTGGGCCTCGAAGGTCAAATACCTAGGCGTCTCCCTCGACAGAGGGATGACATTCCGTCCCCATATAAAAACGGTACGCGATCGCGCCGCATTTATACTAAGACGACTCTACCCAATGCTCTGTAGTCGAAGCAAACTATCCCTCCGCAATAAGGTAACTCTCTACAAAGCTTGTATACGCCCCGTTATGACATATGCAAGCTTAGTGTTCGCTCACGTAGCCCGCACCCACTTGAAAAACTTGAAAAACCATTCAGGTTATTCAATCCCGATTCTGCAGGATAGCCGTCGGAGCGCCATGGTTCCTTAGGAACGTGGATCTCCACGATGACATTGAGCTCGACTCATTTAGTAAGTATCTACAGTCGGCATCGCTGCGCCATTTTGAGAAGGCGGCACGACATGAGAACCCTCTCATCGTAGCCGCTGGAAACTACATACCCGACCCATTAGACCGAATGGTAAACCGTCGACGTCGCCCAAAGCACTTCATTAGGGATCCTCCTGATCCATTAACGGTGCTTTTAGGCACCACAAGCACCGGTCACCGTCCTCGTCGAACCCGTCGCTTGCGACGAAGGGCTCGACGAGTAAATTAAACCATAGACATAGCCCACTGAGTTTCTCGCCGGATCTTCTCAGTGGGTCGCGTTTCCGATCCGGTGGTAGATTCTGCGAAGCACTGCTCTTGCTAGGGTCATTCAGTATTTAAGCTGCCACTAAATATTCAGAATAACCCTGACGCAGTATGCAACATTAAGAAACAATCGTCCATGGCCACTGTGCTGAAACGGTGTAAAATTATTATTTGGGATGAATGTACTATGGCACACAAACATTCACTTGAGGCGTTGAACAGGACATTGAAAGATATTAAAATCAGTGACAAACTATTTGGCGGAATTCTGTTGGTCCTTTCAGGTGATTTCAGACAAACACTTCCAGTCATTCCACGTTCAACATACGCTGAAGAGATCAACGCTTGCTTAAAATCATCTCCATTGTGGCGTAATGTTGAAAAATTACAGCTAACAATTAATATACGCGTTCAAATGCTTCAAGATCCATCCGCTGAAACATTTTCAAAACAACTCTTAGATATCGGTGATGGAAAAGTTGCTATAGATGAAACTGGATACGTAAAATTACCGACCGATTTCTGCACAATCGCTGATTCGCAAGATACTCTCATTGAACAAATATTTCCCGATGTACACACACAGTACATAAATTATGAGTGGCTTGCAGAAAGAGCGATTTTAGCGGCAAAAAATGTAGACGTTGACAATTTAAATCTGAAGATACAAATGTTGTTGCCAGGGAACTTGGTATCATATAAATCTATTGATACAGTTTGCGACGACAGCGAAGCAGTAAATTTTCCCACAGAGTTTTTGAACTCACTGGATTTGCCAGGCATGCCACCGCATAATTTACAATTAAAGGTTGGATCTCCAATTATCTTGCTTCGTAATTTGAACCCGCCCCGGCTGTGCAACGGTACGCGATTAGTCATTCAAAAATTAATGAAAAACATGATCGAAGCCAGGATTTTAAATGGCAAGTTCAGAGGTGAAAATATACTCATACCACGGATTCCTATTATACCTACAGATGTGCCAATTCAATTCAAACGGATTCAGTTTCCGATTAGATTGGCATTTACAATGACTATCAACAAATCCCAAGGTCAAACGATGTCTGTTTGTGGATTAGATTTGAGAACACCATGTTTTTCACACGGACAATTATACGTGGCATGCTCTCGAGTGGGTAAACCATCCAGTTTGTTTGTGTTAGCTAAAGATGGACTAACAAAAAATATTGTTCACGCTATAGCATTAAGAGATTGATATTGTTTAATTGTGTTACTGTCGTAATTGTTTAATTAATGATATATAATTTTAAGAAATAAATTATAATAACTTAAAAATAATGTTTGCCTTTTGTTATTGTTCGCGACGGACATAAATAAATATAAATTAGAATAGATACTGTTCGCGACGAACATAAAAATCATAGTTGTTCGCGACGGACATAAATAGTTGTAAAATAATAGAAAATATCCGTAACAAATAAATAGATAATATGTTAAAAGTAGTTATAGTAAAAATGTCCGTAAATAGATAAAGAATATCCGAATAAATAGTTATGTTAAGAATATGTTGGCGTAAAATAGAGAATAAATAGATAGTACGCTAAATATAGAAATAAGTTAATTTGTAAATGTTATTTTGTAAATAAAGATTGGTCCTCGTGGTCTTTAATTTGGCGTGGGAACGCAGGAGCGAGTCACAATACGGGCGACTACTAATGGAGCGACCAGGCAAACAATAGGCGAGCGAGGCGGCCGAGAGAACAATAGACGCCCACCGCGCCTCGGATTCATAATAGCACTAGACGAGCGCGCGTGGGCGACCATAAATAAGGGGCCTACCTCGCTGCAAATTCAGTGATTGCGCAGTTCAATGGCTAGCCAGGAGCTGCGCATCATTTATTGGAACCCCGACGGGATAAAGTCCCGAAAGAACGACCTGCTTGTTCTCGCCCGGGAGTATAACCCAGAGGTTGTGCTCCTGGGCGAGACCAAGCTACGTCTTCAGGATGCGTTCAGGATTCCCAACTACTTTGTACCGACGTGACGAGCTTACCCCTGCCGGGCGGCCGTTCAGGGGCACTGCGGCCCTCGTCAGGCGGGACGTGGTGCATGATCAGTTGGATTTGCTGTCCTTCACATCGACAAGGTCAGTCGGTGTGAGGGTACACACCTCGGGGGGAGATATGCGGATCTATGCTGCGTATAGACCCCCGGGGCCTGAATTTCACCCTGAGGACATAAGACGGGCCCTGAATCACGACAGCCGCCCAGCTCTGCTGGTCGGGGACCTCAACGCGAAGCACGTCGCGTGGGGCTCCCGACTTAACTCAGCAGTGGGCAGGCGGCTGTTAGAAGATACCGATAGGGGCGACTACTCTGTGGTCGGCCCCGACGAACCCACACACATCCCGACCGCCGCGCGCTATCAGCCCGATGTGCTGGATGTGTGTGTGCACAAGGGGCTACGGTGCCCCGTAACGATCGAGGCACTGTACGACCTGGGTACGTACCCCACATCTCCCTATCCTGGTGACACTGCGACCTCGCCCCTACGACCAAAGGTCGACTGGGAGCTCTTTAAGAGACGACTAGTCGACCTTCCCGTGGTTCAGGACCCCAACACCCCTGATGGGGTTGACGATGCGGCAATCCGCCTTGTTGACTCCATCAGGGGAGCGATCGACCACGCGACGACTCTTGTGCCCAGCGGCGGGCCCAGAGGTATACTCCCGGCCCATCTGAAGGCGATTATTCGCCGGAAGAGGGGCTTGAGGAGGCTCTGGGCGACAACTCGTTGTCCCAGGATAAAGCGCGAGCTTAATGAGCTGGAAGCGGATTAATGAGCTGGAAGCGGAGCTGGCGACAAAGATTAGCACCTTTCGGGGCTATGCCTGGCAGGAGAGGATCGAGGAGGCCCACGAGGACCCCTCCTCAGTATCCCTCCACCGGCTTTGTCGCCAGCTCTCAAATCGGCCTGCCCCGACTTGTCCACTCGTGGACGAGAGGGGCAACCGATGCTTCTCGGCTCAGGCCCGCGCCGATATCCTGGCCGAAATGCTGGAGCGGCAGTTCGCTCCTAATGACTCTGCACCCTCAGAGGCCGCATTCCACCAATCGGTGGAAGAGAGCGTAGCAAGCCTACTCTCCTCCCCGGTGCCACCGTTGGGAGATGGTGATCTCATCACTCCCAGCGAATTGCGCCTCATCATCAAGCGGATGAAGAGGCGCAAGGCGCCGGGCGAGGACGGTATTCCCTCCCTCGCTTTTTTCCACTTCCCTGAAACGGCCGTGTCATATATGACACGGCTGTTCAACTCCATTCTGTCCACAGCACAGGACACTTCCCGGGAATTTGGAAATTGGGCAAGGTTATCGCCTTGCCCAAACCCGGCAAGGACAGGAGAAATCCCTCCAGTTATCGTCCGATCACGTTGCTGTCGCACGTGGGCAAGTTGTTCGAGCGGCTGCTGCTGAGAAGGGTGTCGCCGCACATCCTTCTCAGACCCGAGCAATTCGGGTTTCGTAGCGGTCACTCGACAACGCTGCAATTGGTCCGCGTCATGCATCACTTGGCGGATCAGTCCAATGCGCGCCAGTACACGGCCGCAGTCTTTCTCGACATCGAGAAGGCCTTCGACCGTGTCTGGCATGCGGGACTGATCTACAAGCTGTTGCAGAACACGGACCTCCAGCACGCCTACGTGCGACTGCTGGGGTTGTACCTGGAGGGAAGATCCTTCCTTGTCGCGGTCGAGGGCGCCAAGTCGTCGGTGCGCCCAGTCACGGTCGGAGTTCCGCAGGGGAGCGTCCTGGCACCATTCCTCTACGCTCTCTATACCAACGATATTCCCACGCTCGAGGGCAACCTCGAAGCGTGGGAAGCCGACGTGAAGTTAGCGCTGTTTGCCGACGACAGCGCCTACTTCGCGTCATCCAACTTCCCCTCTGCGGCCATTTCGAGGATGCAGAGGTTATTGGACTTACTGCCCCAGTGGCTGGACCGATGGAGGGTCGCGATCAACGTGGGGAAGACCGCGGCTATCCTCTTCGGTCCGGTCCGCACAAGAGTCGTCCCGGGACAGCTCAGTCTCCGTGGCGCTAATGTCGAGTTTAGATCCAACGTCCGGTACTTGGGGGTCGATATCGACCGGAGTTTGAGGATGACCGCCCACGCCAATAAGGCGTTGGCGGCCGCTCGCTACGCGAGATTCCTCCTCCGGCCGGTGTTGGCCTCCAGGTTGCCGGTCAGGACTAAGCTCGGCATTTATAAGACGTATGTCCGTTCCCGTATCATCGTCGGCCTGGGGACCGGCGAAGGGGGCCTAAGAAGACGACGTGCAAGCTGCTTTGCACGCGTTTTATGCATGAGCATCCGGGTGATGGAAGGCCGGCTATCCTCAACCCACGCTGGTTCTGACCCAGCGGGGTATTCCGTAGGATAGACCATTCTAACTGGCGCCATCTAGGCGGGCTTCGGATAGCCTGCCGACCGAGAGGGCTGGTGGTCGTGGCGCCGACGATCGCCAGTCCGGCGTCCAGAGGGGGAGGGTGATGGGAGAGATGTGCTCCGCACTAAACGCTTCGCTTTCCCCCTTTGCCTTTTCATGAGTTTTATCTCATGCGAGGTTTGGACGTTGGTTGTTGAGAGACAGGAGGTTTTAGTCGGTTCGACTCCGACATGCCCCGCCCTCCATCCCCAGTGAAGGGCGGAAGTCCGGCGATTTCCTCCTGACAAAAAAAAAAAATTATACATCAAAAGCAGAGTTAAGTATTTAATCATCTTGTAATAATTATGTTTTATTTTTTACAGTTTCAATTTTGAAGAATGAACAACAGATGATTGTGAATTACCGAATACTTTTTCAATCTCTTCACCGTCCACAAAAATAAATTCATCGGTGTTGGTAATTACAGAAACAGATATTAACCTATTTTCGCCTGCAGATTCGGTGAATACCCAACTCTCGTCGATAGGTGACGATCAGTTCGTACAATAACAACTATTGAGACTCCTTCCTACAAATACCCCATTGTCAATGAACACGTCCACCTCTAGTTTCTAGTTTTAGGCCCCTAAAACGAAAGGCTGCAAATGAAATTAGAATGGAATTTTATAATTAGAGAATAAACGGGTATTGTGGTTAGAGAAAGACTTACAACAAAATTCTAACGCAACGTACTCTGGTGAAAATAAATCAGAAGATTATTACTACCTGATGAGTTTACTACCACAAATGGAATCATTTACTCCACTTTACTTTACTTTATAAAGATATCATGTTAGGAATCGAATTAATCAAGCAATGATAGAAGAAATACAAAATTCAATGTTTTGGAATCCATGTAGAGGGAATTGTAGTACTAGCTGGTCCCATGGGTATACAACACGAATACCCGAACAGTGGATTAAAATTTTATAATAATTATTTCATTTCTTAATAAAAGTTTTATAATAACAACCCACTTTAAGATAAGTTTTTCTTCAGGTGAAATTATTACACGAATATAATTTTTGTTTAGTTGTAAAATTTCGTTAAATGCCACCTTAGCTTGTAATAAAGCATAGACAATTCTCCCAAATTGCATTTTCCTTGATTTATTGGATGAACACCATCTTTAGGTAATAATAATTCCCTCATTAGAAAACTAGGCTCCAATAGTTCTCTTCGACGTAAACTCGTGTTTCGCAGAACACTGCTCTAGCGCGACTGCCAGCCAGCTTGTTTCGTACCCACGCGAGATATCGCTGCCGGACCGCCTCGCGTCGCGTCGCCCCGCTGCCGCCATCGCTCGGCCATCGCAAGTTTCGTGCCCGCAGTCTAATACTCATACAAGAATGGACAACATTGAATTTTTTTAACATAGTCATATTATTTATCTTAATTGATACTAGATAGACCCATAAAATATTTTTTGGAAATTCGATAGTTTTCATTCATGAATTTGGTTTTCAATTTCGTTTTATTCTAAATAGACGTACGCGCCAGATGACTTCACGTTTACGAAACACTGCGCTTACGACAACTTTGCTTTGTAAAAAAAAATACTAGACAGCTGACATGACATTCACGATTAGCGTCATTGAATATAGAGCCTCAGAATACAGAAAAAACTGTTTTGTTGTGTTTTTTCTGTATTCTGAGTATAGAGCATATATAGAGTCGTCAATGTTGGCACGTATCCTGGACGATAAGACTAAGTGAGAGAGCAAAGATCGACGCTTTTGAAATGTGGTGTTGGAGACGGATATTGCGAATTCCATGGACAGCAACGCCGGACCAACCTGTCCATTCTGAAGGAGCTCGGTATTGCCACAAGGCTGTCCGCTATCTGCTTCCTACGTATTCTCGCGTACTTCGGCCATCGCTCGTAGAGGCCTCGATAACTTGGGAGAAACTGATGGTAGTTGGTCAGGTTGACGGGAGAAGATCACGCGGACACTCACCTATCCGCTGTTCTGATCTGGTTAAGACGCTCACCGGCCTGCCAATAACCGAGGTTATAAAGACCGCCGAGGACAGGAAGACGTGGGGAAGCATTGTGCATCGAGTGATCCACATTTCAGATTAGACACGACCTTCAGTAATGAAGAGACCGACTCAGAAGAAGAAGAAGATACTTGTGGATATTGTTTCAATATATTTCTTTGTTTATTTTAACATTGACTTTCTTTTATCATGAAAGTATCTGAAACATTTCAAGTTGCCGAAAGTTAACTACATAATGCTCTTCGAATATATGCACGATAATACGATAATAACGACTGTTACAATTTAGCAGAAATACGTAGTACCAAGGCATTATTGGCGTCAAGCACGCTGTTTGTTTTAACATGTGGCTTATAAAACGAACTGACGAACCTACAGTCACGTCTACAATCTGTTACTGGAGTAAGCCAAAACTTGCTGGGTATGCAGGTGACCAGAAGTTTATATTAGCACAAGCATAGGCAAAGCAAAGAGAACTTTAAACATTAACATGAATGTTAACTTAACTATGTTTTCTGAAGAGATTTGGCGGCGCAAGATTGACACAGGAATTATACTAAATTATTGTGGCAACCGGAAACTAACACTAAATGATTATATTGTGTTTAATTTAATGTTTCAGTTTGTAAATCAGGTGGCCGAGCATAGTTTTAGAAATTTTAAACATTACTGTGAAAACATTATAATTAAGGAAGTGACTATCAAAATTGCTCAAGCAAAAAAAGATCAAGCTAAACTGTGGCATTCTATGCGTCAAAGAAGAGTAACTGGATCCAGAATATATAAGGCTATACATTGTAAAACGGATAATTGTGCTTTAGTACAAAGCATTTTAAGTGGGTATAAGATCCCTGAAACAAATGCCATAACGAGAAGCAGACAGGTGTAAAATAACATTTCTTTAGGTGGGTGCAGCAAAAATATTACCATTACAATAAGATGTTTACTTTCATTAAGATATGTATAATAAGTGTTTCGGGCAACTAGCACCCACTGCATTACACCATTCTAGCTTATTACATCCAGGAAAAAAATATTTTTGAGTATCCTTAGAACAAGTTTTGCACAAGCAAAGAGCGCGTCACATGCAAACATTTCAAATTTTCAAGTGGAATTCACGTTTGAACCACTAAGTGAGAGCTGTTAATTCTGTTCCATTCGGTGAAGCGCAACGAAAAGTAGGTGATTGAATAATAAACTACTACTAACATTTAAATTCTCTGGAATTTAAAGCTTTAAAGTTTAAATAAACATAATGGAAAATCGCGTATCATGTGCACAATTAGACGAATTGCTAGATTATTTAGTTGCGCATCCACAACTCGTTAAAGGCATCGGTTTCTAGCCAGATCCAAAGAAGCCATTGCTCGGGAATGGGATAATTTGGCTTCGAAATTAAATGCCCACGGATTGGGTGCTACAAAAACTAGCCAACGATGGAAGCGGGTGAGTTTTAATATAGAATTAATATCACAAATTGTTAGTAGACTTAGTTCATTTTCGTTCACTTAAATGCATGATGATGTTTGAATCTTCACATTCGTAGTACTGGGCTGACCTTAAGCACAAGGTCAAAGCCAAAGCTGCAGAATGAAAAAGGAATGCTTATGGTACTGGTGGTGGACATGCGAGGCACGACGAGCTGAACTAACTCGAAAAAAAAGTTCTTGCTATAATAGGTGAAGGGGCTATATTTGTGACACAAAGCACAGGGTGCCTGCAATAACTGTGAGTAATAATTATGTAATGCCAAACACTAATAACGTTTTTATTATAATTAATGTTTAATCATAATAGTTATTTACGTCAAGTAATTATAATTAGCGTGAAAGTTTAACTTTAAAAACAAAGGCGTATGTCACTTTATTTTAGACCACTATTGTTCCTAAGGAACCCCTATCGTCGGGATTGGTTGTCGCCTCCGAAGATCAGGTTATTACCCAAGAAACAGTAGTTGTAACAACAGATAAAATTAATCCCATTTGATGAATTAATTATTTTTGTAACTTTATAAATAAATTTCAGATTCACCACCTCCTGCCTCAAAGCCAGATCTATCGCATTTACTCAATTCTCCATCCCAGAGAAAACAAACACGTGTTTGTTAGTTATTTTTAAACTTTCATAATTATTACGCCAGTTTAATATTATTGCAATTGCATTTTGTATCTGGATTTAGATAATTACCCGTCTTACCGTCAACGATTCTTCTTCTTCTTTGTCGTTTCCTCGTTACTGAGGGTTGTGACCAACTTGGTCCAGTTTTTGCACCAGCTTCCTCCAATGTTGCCTACATTCGGCCTGCTTAATGGCGCCCGGGACGCTGGTGTTTGTGGCCTCCTTGACAATGTCTGTCCACCTGGTTGGCAATCTACGATTATGTAAATAATATTCGCAGGTTTGATTTTAAATAAAATATCTTTATTAAGATACATCGCTTTTAATGCCGGGCGTTAACCTATGCTCTCCAGGAGGACCGCGAGCTCCGCGTATTGATACGCGGAGTCCCCCAGAGTTAGACATAGAGTACATCAAGGATCTGACCGCTCAGTCCGTTAGTTAGTGTGCACCGGATGCACAGTGGGCGGGGCAAGCAGCCCTACAACATGATTCTAGTAGCGCTAGAACCCACCCCGGAAGCCAAAAAGAAAATCTCATGTCTCACGACAATTTGCGGCCTATTCGAAGACCCCATAAACGTGGCACTCCCGGGCAGTGCTACAGGTGCCAGCTCTATGGCCACTCGGCTCGGCGATCACGCAACATTAGATTGCTCGCGAGTTAGGGAAACCGCGACCGAACCCCCAAGTTGTGTCCTATGCCTTAAGCAAGGGCACCCCGCGAACTACCGTGGATGTCCTAGGGCTCCGCGTAAACGTCCGAATCACCCAGCCCCCCGAACCGTCGGCCCAAAAACTTCGGTGCATCCAGTGCCGAAACCTGCCTTCGTGCCGGCTGCGGTTCCCACCGTCTCGGCGTGGAAAAAACCGCTGCCGTATACGAAGGCGGAAACGCAAACCACACCCCAGCCCCCGCTCGTGACACGCCCCGCGCCCCATCCCCTGCTCGCACCTCGCCCCGCGCCCGCGTTCCGTCCCCCGCAACCCTCTGCCGTCAACGACTTCGCGCTCGTGCGCGACTTCGTCACCGCGGTTGACTTCGACCGTCTACGATCGTTCGCAGAAGCAACGTAGGTCGACAAACCCCGAACAGCGGCTCGCGGTCGCTTTCGATCACATGGACGTTTACGAGTCCGTGTCTCGTACGTTATAAAATCTTTACCGGTAAGCAATGGCGCAAAACGGTAGAGAAAAACCATTTTCCCTCACTTTAGCATTCTACAATGCTAACGGACTAGCGCGGCAACGCGATAAAATTTTCGAGTTCCTCCGCGACAATCTCGTAGATATTTTGGACCTGCCTGAAGCCCTCGCGTCGTGACCCGAAAGTCGCGAATTACGTCATGGTTAGGAATGACAGACTCACCGCCTCCAAAGGCGGGACTGCCATTTACTACTATAGGCAGGCCCTGCACGTTGGTTGTTTCGGTGAGTTCCTGCACCGGATCACAGCCGAGCCGACGGCAGAGTGCCACCATTGTGGTTGCGACTTGGACACGGCAGAGCATACGCTCGTCGCCTGCCCCGCATGGGAGGGGTGGCGCCGTGTCCTCGTCTCAAAAATAGGAACCGACTTGTCGTTGCCGAGTGTTGTGGCATCGATGCTCGGCGACGACGAGTCGTGGAAGGCGATGCTCGACTTCTGCGAGTACACCATCTCGCAGAAGGAGGCGGCGGGGCGCGTGAGAGACGCACAATCCCGCCGCCGTCGAGCGGGGGCCAGGAAGGCGGATCTCTGAGATTAGTAGGAAGGTGCACTTTGCCTTGCACTCGTTGAGATGTCTGCAGGGCTTCTTACCTCAGCATACAAAAATATCTCTCGTCCAAGCTCTCATTCTACCCATAATTGATTACGCCGATGCCTGCTACTTGGATGCCACTGAGGAGCTCTCAAACAAGCTTGAGAGGATGCAAAATCAATGTATCCGTTTTATATACAATCTCAGAAAATTCGATCATGTTTCTCATTTTCGCAAAGAACTTAAATGGCTCCCTATACGCCTTCGTAGGAATACTCGAATATTATGTCTCCTATTCAATATCCTACATAAGCCCACTTCTCCCTTATATTTACGTGAGCGATTCTCTTTCATTCGTTCTCCTGATGCTCCCTGCAGGTCCAACCAACGTTCTGTTTTGTTATTCCCTTCCCACAAAACCAATTTCTATTCTCACTCCTTTACTGTGCACGCGGTCAGACTGTGGAATTCGTTGCCGGCTGACATCCGAGTTTGCAAGTCTGTTTCCGTTTTTAAATACAAGGTCAAACAATTTTATCTATCATCAACCGAATGATCATGATTCTATACTCTTCGCATATACGAGTGTTACTTATAATATTTGCTATGTGTATGTGCTATAATTCTCATGTTGTATTTGTTATTTTAGTTATGTGTTCTACACACACTTATCACTTTTTATTATTATTCTCATTATCCTCTCGCAGGTCTGCTGGAAGAGATTTCTCAAAGAAATAAGCAGTGCCTTTGTACATAATTTTCCTATTACTCTGTACTGTGTCTTGTTTTCTGTGTGTACATAAATAAATAAATAAAAAAAAAAAAAAAATAAGCTCAATAAAGTTGACTATGTTCTTTGATGGAGGCTCGAATGCGCACAGACCAACGCGTCGCTCAAAAGGCGGTAGCGCGAGTCTGAGCTCCCTGGCGGGACAGTGGCTTGCCATGTGACCTTACAGATGCAACATCTGTAGACTGTCATTAACGAGAGTTTTATAATTATAAGCAGAGAGTACTAGGCTATTGTATTCATTCTTGTCTTCTCAGTTTACTCAATTATGAACAGCAGCTTTAAACACATACATAAAAATACTAGAATACAGTTGGACTAACATTTAGCGTCTGTTTCTCCATAATATTTGAACCACCATTGAACGTTGACGACGCCCACTTGCCAAGTGCTGTGTTTCCTCTTCTCCACCAAAAAATTCATTGTTAATCCATTTGACGAGAGACATTCCTTACAACATCTTCATCGGGAAGCTGGGGCGCTGGGAACCCATATCTATTTGCCATGTTATGCAATGCACAGCAAGCATTTATGATCTTGGCCACCATATGGTGATCATCATGCAGTAATCTGTGTACCAACTAGTATCTCCAACGAGCTTTCAAAACTCCTATACAACGTTCAACAGTGTTCCTGGTACAGCAATGAAGATTAGTATAGTACCCTTCCATAGATCCGGGAACAGCATTAACAATTGGTGTCAGAAGCCAGCTTCTCAGTGGATAGCCTGAGTCACCTACACGTGATATTTTTAGTTAAAAATTAGTTTGGTACATAAATGAACTATATTAAATATTAGAAAAAGAAATGAAGAAATATTTATCTTTAATAATATCTATATTTAATAATTTCCTTTTTACTGTCTCATTAATCATCACCAAGTTTCCTTTCCATTCTACTGACGTTTATTGTACTAATCTAAAATTGATTTCCAGAGTATGTACTGTACCTACCGGCTCTAGCTAACTGTCTTCCCAGTGTTTAAAAAAAAAAATCAAATTGAGTAACAAATACATTTTTGTAGTTAAATTACTGAAACAGAACATATGTTACTTGCCTAAAAACAAACGTTTTCACCATTATGGTGCAGATCCTGTATATGCACATTCAGTTCAAGAGTTACGCCAGACAAATGCATCATGAGTAGCTTCTCCAAATGTTGCATCCACATTTAAAATGTTAAGATCAACAAATCTGAAAATTTAATCCTTCAGATAAGCACTAGGAAGAAATATATGTTATTGTGAATTAGAGGATTGTACAAAGCACTTACTATTTGCACATTCTTGGAATGATAATGCTTGCAGTTAAAAAACCTCTCTTCATGTTCTGGAGGTCTGACAAGTGCAACACGAGTGCCATCTATACACCCCAAAACCCCAGGAAAGCCAAATTTATAGTAAAATCTATAATGAAAATAAATTTATTTAGTATTATATATTTTTACAATTACAATTCCAATGCGCACAAGATGGTTATCACCAAATATCTTCGCACTATCAGAATGTGACTAATTTTGACAAATTACTCAGAATTCTAAGTAGTTCTTTCTTATATTACATGGTTATTGCACTGTAGTTTTTAAATGTAATGCACGGTAATTTGAAACACGATTTTTTTAGGTAGCTTGTATATTTGATCTGGTAGCACTGGTGTGAACTGTGAATGTAAAGCGTAATTAAAAACCGATATTCTCAAACAAAAAACCGGTGTTTATCGGTATGTATAAAAACCGGTTTTTCTCCGGTTTTCTTCGAACCGGTTTACATCCTTACCACAAGATACTATAAATGTGGACAACGTCTCACACTGTTGACAGCTGTAATGTTGAGTAAGATCAGGGCTCTTGCTGCTTATGTTCTGGGCTACATTTTGCGTCAAGCAAAAGATGCCCAGAATATTCCAGGCAAAAAAAAAACCGTGGCTGAAAAGAGCATATCGTACATAGAAGCAGCAAAACTACACCCATTAATAACTAAATCATATGCTGACATATGTCTTAACATCCATACCAAATAAAACTTTTCAAGCAGACAATACAATAGTACCCGTCTCACCCCCATCACGCATATTATCATACAAAAAAACAGTTTTTACTAAACCACTAACCCCACCTAAACCTAATAAAGGTTATGACCGTGAAGCTCATGATTCTCTTGTAAAGGATTACAACATGCCCACACCCTCTTTTAATTATTTTTATCTATTTGTATCAAATCCCGATGTCAATGAAGGGCTCATTCTCGATCAAATTCAATAGAATCCCTTCTAGTAGCAAATTGCATTGTTAGAGTAAAACCGAATTCAAGAGTCAACATTTCAGTCGTGAAAACCTCTGATTCTCCAATACATATAGGTACTAAATTAAAATTCGAAATCACACCCTTGAATAAAATCAATATGCATGAGATCATACACACATCGTATTCTTAATGATCATGGTAACACTCGGAATCGGACCGAAGAAGTACTGAATCTTTTACGAGTCTCTCATCTGAATGCTGAAGAAACAGATGCATCATATGACCTCTGTTCTACCTATTCCGACATTTTTCATCTTCCCAATGATAAACTGACTAACACTGATGTCTTACAACATAAGATTACTACATCTAACTTCAGTGCCAATTAATACAAAATCATATAGATTCCCTGAAGTGCACAAACAAGAAGTCCAATCCCAAATTTCTAAAATGTTGGATGAAGGGATCATCAATTCTTCTACATCTCCATGGTCCTCTCCAATCTGGATAGTCCCCAAGAAAATCTGGTCTGGTCAACGCAAATGACGAGTGGTGATCGACTAGCGTAAGCTCAATGACATCACCATAGGTGACGTCTATCCAATCCCTAATATTTCCGAAATACTGGATCAACTAGGTAAATCTAAGTATTTCAGTACATTAGACCTTGCTTCCGGTTTCCACCAAATCGGGATGTCTCCTCAAGATGCTTCTAAAACCGCTTTCTCAGTTCCTCAAGGTCATTTCGAGTTCACGCGCATGCCCTTTGGACTAAAAAACGCCCCAGCTACTTTTCAGAGACTCATGAACTCTGCCCTCTCAGGCCTACAAGGCATACAATGTTTTGTCTATTTAGACGATATAGTCGTCTATTCATTTGATCTAGAAAAACATATCCTCAACCTTTTTAATATTTTCGACAGACTCCGTACTTTAACTTAAAACTTAAACCTGAAAAATGTGAATTTCTCCGTAAGGAAGTCTCTTATCTTGGTCACATAATCACCGACGAAGGGGTAAAACCAAATCCTGAAAAAATCAAAGCCGTGCAGCAATTTCCTATCCCCAAATCTCCTAAGGATATAAAATGCTTCCTTGGACTCGTATCATATTACAGAAAATTTATCCCAGATATATCTAAAATTGCTAATCTCCTAAAAAAAGAATGTCGCGTTCCTTTGGCAAAACGAACAGCAACTCGCCTTTGAAACTTTGAAAAACGCACTCATAAGAGCTCCACTACTAGCCTATCCTGACTTTAGCAAACCATTTATACTTACTTATGACGCATCCGATTATGCAATCTCCGCCATTTTATCCCAGGGCGAAATAGGGAAGGATCGCCCCATTGACTATGCATCACGCACCCTAAATAAATCAGAATTAAATTACTCCCTCACCAAAAAGGAATGTTTAGCCATCATATTTGGAACAAAAACTTTCAGACCGTATTTATATGGCCAAAAATTTACCATAGTTACTGATCACCGGCCCTTAAAATGGCTGTTTAATTGTAAAGAGCCCGGTTCCAAATTAGTAAGATGGAATTTAAAACTCGAAGAATTTGACTACGAAGTCATATATAAAAAGGGCAAAATAAATAGTAATGCTGACACTTTGTCGCGTTACCCAGTAAATCTAGTTATCCAAGACGATCCTCAACCTTCTACATCAGATTTATCTAATGACAACCCTCTTCAAGACGAAATCCTTAATTCGGACAAAAATGACGATTTAATTAACTTGGGCGATTTGGGGATTAGTCCTCTCAATGAACCAAATATAGATTTCACTTCACTGAATCCTCCAACGCCAATAAATCCTCCTACTTCACTTGACTCTCTTCCTTCGCTGGATCCTGTTCCACCTCTGAAACCGTATCCGCCATTAAATACGAAATCCAAAACAGCGAGACATATTGATGAGGCACCTTCCAACTCTAGTAAAGATTACTCTGATTTTCTAAAATCTTTCACTAATCACAATGAGACCTACTATTCACAAATAAAAGAACATAACGAAAGTCTTCTTAAAAGCAAAGCAAAAACCATTCTTGTTCCCGTATTTATTGATTATGATGAATCGAATCCCTACATCGAAGACTCATATCAGCATCAGATGACTCCATCAACAATGATGAACATGAACTTCATTCTTTCAAAAAACACAGTATAAAAGGGAAAACTTACTATCTGCTTTTGACAAAAGTGTACTACTTGTGCTCATCCTGATATTTTTAAAACACTAAAGTCAGTCAGAGACGATATCATACTTGCAGGAGATATTAATGAAATAGCAATATCTGATTTCAGAAATCCGTTTGAACAAATTTCCTTTATTAAAATATACGGCATGCTCATGTACCTATTCAACAACACTAATATAACTATCAATATTCACCACAACACAATTATATACCCTGTTCCTATTGAAGTGGCAAAGATCTTAAAAGAAAATCACGACATTCCCATTGCCGGACATGTGGGTTCAAACAGAATGTATGACAGGATCAAAGAACGCTACTGTTGGAAAAATATGCGTTCCGAAATAGAACACTACGTAAAAAACTGCAAAATATGTCAGACAAACAAAGCTCTTCGCATAATTAATAGAGGTCCCATGCAAATTACGACTACTTCAACTAGCCCCTTTGAAAGAATAAGTCTCGATATCGTTGGCCCTCTGCCTGAAGCTGGATTACAAAAATTGAAGTATATACTTACCCTTCAGGATGATCTCACGAAATTTTCTATTGCATATCCCATTTCAAATGCTACAGCAGAAGAATCCTGTGAATGCTTAGTTCATTTTATAACTCTTTTTGGTATTCCAAAATCTATACTTACAGACCAAGGGACAAATTTCACTGCAGATTTATTTAAAAGAACTTGTGAATTCTTAAGAATCAAACAGATTTGGTCCTCACCTTACTACCCCCAAACTCAAGGTGCTCTTGAAAGAAGCCACTCGACCCTAAAGGAATACTTAAAATCCTACGTGAATGAGAACCAATCTAATTGGCACAAATTCGTCTATACTGCTATGCTCACCTATAACAGCACCGTCCATACTACTACCCGTTTTACCCCCTATGAACTAGTTTTTGGGCACAAACCTTTCATCCCCGACTCTATCTTTGAACTACGCCCTGACATCACTTATCCTGAATACATCAAAATGCTTCACCATCGACTTAAAATACCTAAGGAAAAAGCATTGCCAAATATTCAAGGTTCCAAAGAAAAATCAAAGACTTACTACGATAAACATACCCGCTCTGTACAGTACTAAGGCTTCGAAAAGCTCTCTTTCTTCTTGTATGGAAAGGTCCCTATAAGATCGTAAGAGTAAATACTAATAACACCTTGACTCTCCTTATTAATCGACGTCATGTAAATCACCACTTTAACCAATTTAAACCTGCAAATCTGAATGATTAAAATATTTACATGTTAATAGATAAATAATTAAGTTCTTATCATATTCTAGTTACTAACTTACTAATTCCTATATGCAATATATTGTATACTATCTTTTTATACAAATCAAAATAGTCAAGTAAATATGATTTACAGAATCATCGTCGTTCATTGTAGCGCCGCTTTAACAACTGATGACAACCAATTTGTGGAGTACATCACTAAAAGCCCTGGTATACTATTCGACTCTGTTGGCACCTTAAAGACGATTAATAACCAATTTCATATTGTTATTCCGATGGATGTGTCCCCATATACAAGCTATATTCAGAACATCAACGATGTCTTTAATACTATTCGATTTCAATGCCGTGAAAATAAAGAAATAGATTATTCCAAATATCAAAACATGCTAGAACCTCTAAACTCATTATACAAAGATATTTCACGCGATTTCGACTCTATTTCACACATAGTATCTAATAGCGTATCTAAACGATCAGCATGGTTTGCCGGTGTAGGTGTTATTTTTAAGCATATATATGGCACCATGGAAGAAGATGATGCAGAAAACTATAATAAAGCTATTCAGAATTTGTATAACAATGAAAAAATTATTGCTAATTCCAAAAGGAAAAATATAATTGTATCTCAAATAGCTATATTAAATAATGTCTAATGAAATTTATAATATATCTCAAATGGTTAAAATTGATAATGTTTTTAATATTTTGCATTCTAACCTATCTTTCAAAATAGAAGATATACAAAATTCCATTTTGTTTGTGAAATCTAATGTACTACATCCGTCTATTTTGACTCCTATTCAATTATATAAGGATATTGTCAGTAATCTTAAGGTAGTTCCTAAGTATAGAGATTCTCCAGTAAGCCTAGAACTTAATAATATTCATATTTTACTGAATGTTGCTAATTTAGTTTGCTATTATGTTGACGATAAGTTAGTTTTCGTAATTAAGATACTTATTTTAGTTATTTAGTCAATGTTCTAGAATATAACTTGTATAAAACCATACCTCTCCCAATCTCACATGTTACTGACTCTTACCTTCTGAAGAATACATAGCTGTAAGTTAAGATAAATCTTCCTTCACGTATCTGAAAAGTTTAAATCCTTGTAAAATGTTATAACTACTCAAACTTACCTGTGTGAATCGACTGATGTTTATACAATACCCGGAAATCCGTCTCTGTAACAACTTTACCTGAAAGTTGTCGATATAAAATAATTCATGGTGACATAGATATATGGCATAAGCTACATAATGAGAAATTTATATTTGTCCAATCTAAATCTTCCAAACTCTCGATTGAATGCGACAACAATGATGTAACCGAACTTGTTATATCTGGTACAGATGTACTCAGTATTCCAACTAAATGTATTGGTTATCATAAGAACTTTAAGCTTAGTGAGGAAAATTTCACATAAGATTGATGTGCCTACTATTGTATCTACTTTTAATATTCTTAATGATAGTTGCTGTAATTTAAGCCAAATTAGAAAACACATCTTGCCAATGTCTAAAATACAGAATGTTAATTTAGATAGAATATTGCCTCGGATAAAATAATTAAGGAATAGATCTTGTACTATATCCAAGTGACTGGAATAGTCATATTAGTTTTCCTATTTTAAGTGTGCTAGCTTTTATTCTATGTTTTAGTATTTTGATTTTCTATGTTTGTAAAAAGAATGAGTATCTCAAAAGATCATGCAGAACTAATAAATTAACTATTAATAAAGAACAAAATTCTGTATCAAAAATGGACATAGAACAACCTCGTTTGCGTATGGGTTAAACCATATTGAAAACTTAATTTTCGATAAATTTCCTTTTAAAGGGGGTTGGTTATATCTTCCCCTTTGTATGACTATATTGCACTATAGACACATTAAGTCATGCACTCAGTATTTCATGCGAGAAGCTCGTATAACTTTAGTAATAAAACGACAGTTCAATCTTAGCCCTCATTTGAGGTGCTCGTTGCTTTCGTCTCATTCTATTTTTATAACAATTACAAAATCTTTTACTAAATCTTTTAATATAGTGCTTAACAGTTTAAATAGTTTTTTTTAAAACGTGTATTCCCGAACTCCATATAACAGCACGCTTTTGTGAAAGTATTACTAACTTTATTGTATGATATTGGTGCTTAATTATAATGCCTCTAACTAGAAGTCAAGATCGCCAGCAACGTCGCGAATACGACGCTATTCCTGCTGCAGATGAAAACGCCAACTAAAATCACGAGGAGCATGATAGCCCCCATGATCACCCACCCCCATGTCGAATCACGTGGAAACAATTCTACGTTCAACTTGGATGATGTTTCAGCGTTGATGGTCTCGCTGCAACGTTCGCAGGCCGAAACGTTTAAATACATTATGTCGTACGTGATGAAATAGAGATCGTCGACTCCGGCACCTCCGTCGATGCCCCCAGTGAACATAGTCGGTACTTTGGCGCGTTGCAAAGCTTCATTCAGCGGTGCACCTGGTGAATCTATTGAGGCCTTTATAGAAGCAATTGAAAGCTATACGGAATGCGTTTAAGTATCCGACGCTAATCATACGAGGTCTAGCTACGCTTTTGTCTGCTGACGCAGCTACGTAGTGGCTAGGATTAAAGCATCACATATCCCGAAGCCAAAGACCCCTCACTATAATATTTATTATAATAAACTATCGTTCCTAAATCCTTCATCTGAAAATGATTTTGACGAGTCAGTGATATCATTGCCCTATTGAATGTAGCATCTCCAAATAACGTAACGTATCCAGAAAATACAGAATTACTAGAAAATATTGCATATCCAGAAAATGTAAAGTCTCCAGCAGCATTGTCAGAGAATATTGCAGCATTGCATCACCAGAAACACAGTGAGTTCAGAAAATACACAGCGTGCTAGTAATCCAGGATCACAAAATCCATGGTCCCAAAAAAGAAAATATAGATAGACAGCGACAATCAAATCAAGAAAGTTCACCATTTGAACGGCAATTATTAACTTTGTTGTCTAATCAGACACTTGATCTTACCGCTAATGCCCTCGCTTTTTTTTCTTCCTTGGGTACAATTTTAAGCAGTTTTGATATAGAACAAAAGTTAGAGTTTTGGTCAAGTGCTGCGCGAAGCAACGACAAATAAAAATATGCGTAATAGCCAATAAAAATATGCGTAATAGCCCTAGGAGCTCTGCCTTTACCTCACGATTTTCTCCGCGATATGATCCTTATACCTGTGACACATCGTCAGTATACAACTATATGTTGAAACTAGAATAGGTTATCAAACAACAGGGTATCGAATAGTATCGATCAGACAATAATGATAATAATTAAATGTTTGTTGAGAATTATTTCTGATTGTTAAGAATGATAATTAAAATATGTTTGTTAATTTCTTGAATAGCGATAAAAATTACCTTATCTGTTATGTTGATTGCATGTTGGATTTTTATTGTAATAAATATTACATTTGGCAAAAGGTATCACTTTGTCGGTAATTGATAAGACGCTAGTGCCATGGAGACTCGTTTAGCTCAAAGTAAGCATCAGGCGTTCAAACGGTGATATTAGCAGACGTCGTAAACTACAACAGACCAATTTATTTCTTATCTTTGACAATAGCTCTTCAAAACTTCTGGTCGACATACGAAAGTAGTTAAAGAGCTTTGTTTTGTCAGGCCTCAAATTGCCGTATAATGTGACGAATTCTCCCGCTACGGCTCTCTCTGCTCTATTAAAGGGTGAACATGTAGTCTCCTTCTTCGCTTCAAATTTTTTTGTTGTGTAATATTTAACAATGACCAATAGGCGCGTACTGACTGGCGGAACGGCCTCGCGCGGCAGCCTCAGACGATTGCCGCGGGACGATCGCCTGGCGAGGCAGCCTCGATATGTACAATCTTTGGATCGAGGCAGCCGCGCGCGGCAATGCCGAGCCAGTTTTACTCAAGATCGCCATGAGGCCGCATGTATTTCTCCATACATAGTCCTCTATTGGTGTAATAGGGACATTGCGCATTCCAAAGTCGTCTATATTCCCCGTATAGTTGTATTAACTTAAGACATTGCTCTTTATCCATGACGGTAACCTGCGACGAACAAGCGAGGCGAAACACAACCGTCTTGAGTGAGCGCGGCAAACGTACTGAGGCGCCTTTGAGCACGACAAAAACCGACATCGCTCGGCTCGGTCCGCGGCATACTCGGGCGAGGCGGCGCGTGCGTTTGCCTCGGGTGAGTCACGTTCTAACTGGCCGAGCATTTGCTTCGCGCGGCAGACCTCGCGAGGCTGCTCGGTCAGTCAGTTCGCGGCTAATAACATCCGCCACGTTGGATGCATTGCGCGCGTCTGTATACCGCACCGGTAGATACGTATGTGGATCCTTTGGCCATAGATAGGTGAATTGCCCTAAGCGAACGAGAAAACGTTTGTCTACTGTGAATGATAGATTCACAATATCTATATATCCGCTGCAGCTCCTCTGTGCAGAAGTCTGAACCTTGTTCTTTTAGTAAAAGTTGGGCCAGAAAGTAGAGCAGTGTTTCTTTAAGCAGCGTTTTGAAGCTCGTGGAAAATCTAATGTGAATTTTTGCCGTGAAATTGTAAGTGACTATAAAAAAAAAAAGGCTACTGCGATCAGAGTGTACCAGTTTATATTCTGATAGACAGTGGATCAACAGTTTCGCTTATGTCCGAATCAGTTTTAAAACATTTTCATTGCAAACGAGTAGGTACCCTCATTTTGCGTATTACGAGAAGTTGGTGACTGGGAGACTGAATCTCGCTATTTTACTATTTTGACAGTTGAGTTTCCCGAAATTACATTAGAAATTGACTTTCAAATTGTTAGTGACAAATTCATGAATACCCTAGTCATAATCGGTACTGACGTTTTGAATCGAGAAGGTGTCACATACAATAGGAAAAGGGTATACATCGTTTAACTCGGGTAGAGAATCTAATTCAATCCATACCGTTACCGTTATACCGTTATACTCCATTAATAGGTGTAGAAAAAAATAGATTATTAGGTTTGATACATAAATTTTCAAAATATCTTATAACAGGTACCGCGGCCAGTACTGTTACAACTGGATCCATGTAAAGGACATGGGCCATTTTCGGCCCAGCTACTAGTGCTCTCAAGGACACGAATAAAATATCTACAGAAAAAAAACATTTCATTTTTACATACTTATTATAAAATTTAAGGGTATTTTAATAATGGGATAATTAAAATCATAAATAAAAAGAAATTAGCATGAGTAAGCTACATTGATAATATTGAAGGAGTTGCCATAGGTAAAATATATTTATATTTTAAACAATCCTCATTAAATCTTCTTAAAAAAGACAATTCTTGCAAAAAACTAGCAAAATATATTAACATATTTAATAAATGGATTTTAAAACTAATATAAAACATTATATCTAAACAAAAATCTATTTTCATAGTTTTAAATCCCTAGAATAAATCATTACATTGATCAATAATTATTGATCATGAGCAAAAACAAAACTACGCTTGTTTAATCTTTATTAGAGGTCCCGCAGTAGTCGAAATTCGACTATAATTAATTGGAATTGTAAGTTTGTACACTATTATGATTGTATTTTATACTTCTATAATCACAAGTTTCGCCAAAGCTACACTATAAAAAATATTAATAAAGACCAACAATATTTAATCTATTCTCAATTTGACCCACTGAAGTATGAATCTATGATTTGACCACAGACGTCAAGAACAAAAGTTTGACAATAAATAGTGTGTGTAATGTTTTCTTTATTGATTTAATGTATCTTTTATACATTATTTTAAAAAAATATTAGCATTGTGCACTTTTTCTCTATATTCTCTATAAGTGTAGAAAATTTCATACTCCTCCGTCCGCGCAATTTTCGCAAAAAGGGATACAAAGTTTTTGCTTCACATATTAATATATAGATTGACGTTTTACATTTGATCAGTCGTTTTCGCACTCGTGCGCATTGTGGATATTATTAAGTGTTTCGTTGCGATATACCTGCTTATTATATTTTGTTGTGCATAAAATTAAGTCTTGGCGTTAATTGAATTAGGTCTGTGATATAAAGTATAGTAATATAAATAATATTTAAGCTGATGATGATGTTAAAGTGTAAGTGTATTGATGATGATGTTAAAGTGTAAGTGTATTGACAGCAAATCATATGATATAGGTAACCTAAAAATCTTATCTTATTTTTTAAATATCTCTGTATCCCCATGAACAATATTGATTTTAATTTGTTTATAATAAAAGGGATATAATATAGTCTGTTATTTAAACTTAATTTCATTACTATCCTTGAACCTCGTTTAGTGGGCCGTGCAATGTATGGAGAGTGGCTCATGTCGTTTGACTCAGCGATGAAACGCCCATCGTTTACAGACCTTACAAATTTTATAATGATTGGGAGAAGGTGAAATGCAGATATAAGAGATATAAAATATCAAATAAATCAATTATTAACACTACGGGTGAAAAAGATCATCATGTTTGCATTTCCATTTATTCAGAGTATGCCAGCGGAAAACAAAATGAGACATAGCATTAATTAATAATTTCATGCAAACAATTTGAAATGTAAATAATTTTTATGTTATGACACCATGCAAGTCACAAAATATATTTTACACTATTGACATTAATTGCACGATAAAAAATAAATGTATTATTATGACAAAATCTAACAAATACTATTCAGGTAGCTACAATTTTAGACAAGTAGCAAACTCGCTACATTATTTTTCACACATTTATCTAGCCATGAATTTGGCTAATCAACCTACTGCTTCTTTTGAGCAGGAAAAAAATATGACATCTATTACTTTGGAATCCGTTCCAAGTAATTTAAATTAAATACTAAGACAACAGAGTTTACCTCTTGCAGTGAATATGATTTATTTGGACACAGCCCATCAACAAATACTGTTTCTTTGAAAGCAACTGTGATCAACCGCTAACCGTCTTTTATAGGTTCTTCCACTTTTTTTTCTTTTAACTATCATATGTAAATTAAAAGTAATTACTTAATATTGAAATTTTGTATGGAACAACTGAATTTTTATTTAAGATAGTCCTATTGTTCGCGCGACAGCGTAACGTTCGTAAATGCTCGGCTCAACTCGGGTGCCGTCGCCCGTCCGCACCCCGTACCCCTCATAACTGCGCGGTATACGACGGCACTCGGATATACTCTCGTTCGGTATTGAGTGAACCGTGCGCGCGCGCCTCTCGTTACTAAATAAAAAGTTGAATGTGAACCAGTGTAAAGGTGTATGTGCCAACCATCGCAGAGGAACACCACCACGACCGTGATAATGCCAGCATCGGCCTCCAAGTAAGTCTTGATT
Organism: Bombyx mori; assembly: GCF_030269925.1. Lineage (NCBI taxonomy): Eukaryota > Metazoa > Arthropoda > Insecta > Lepidoptera > Bombycidae > Bombyx > Bombyx mori. The sequence continues at coordinate 13,216,957 of NC_085130.1, forward strand.
TCCTACCTCCCCTTTCGTATAGTCTCCGCCGAGTTCATTTGATCTCTTTCGGCTCATCAGCTTACGTTTGAGGTGACGCTCGCCTGCGTGACCAATTTGGTCCTTCGAGCTTTGAACCCTAAATCCTCTGGATACAATCCATTGCCCTCCATAGACCCACCCAAATTTTGAAATATAAACCATCCACCTACAAAAAAAAGGAAGGTTTCACTATTAATAGGCCCTTTTGTAGGTTTCAATCGGTTATAATCAGCCCATTATTTTACTCATAAGTAAATAACATCTTCATTTCGTTGTTTATAATAATTACTTACACGACAAAAGTATATGTTGTCTGCCCATTTATACATTCACTTAATTCCATTTTACCCACAACAATAAAACGTTAAAACTGTTGTAATCTATGGTTGTATGTAATTTTATAATACTGATTTATATTAATCTATGGTTACTTGTTTAAATATGTCTGTCATGGCTCCCTTCTCCCCTTTCCGTGAATACAATTGTCTAAGAACACTACTGGTTTCTTTTTATTGAAAACAACCTCAACAAAAACGAAGAACGTAAATAAGTAGGGACTTAACGTCTCGGCTCAGCGAATGAATGTTATACCTATTTAAAGGTACCTATATTCTTAATCACATAGACCTCATTAGTACATTACTTTGATTTTTTAAAAGGTGTGGAAGATTTATGGTTTTTCTTATTGGTTGTGAGAGCGTATCGTAATTTGTGTTATTTTATTAAACTTTAACTTTTTTTCGTAATTACTTGGACGTAAAATTCCTGCGTTTACGATATTTAGGTGCTTGCGCGCCATGGTAAAGTTTACAACAGTAAATCAACTGTAACTTTGATTTTTTGCTATAATTCGGTGTAGAAGTGTTCTTGTGAAAAACAAAAATTGTTTTCATTTCCATTATCACTACACAGGGTAAGTTCAGTCAGTATATAAAGCCAAGAACACACTTCTTTTTTTTTTCTCTCTACGCCTTTGTTTAGTTAAGTCCAATGCTTATCCTTACCTAAATCCTTATCAATGCCGTCGAAATCTCAGGCAGCTATTTTTCGAGAAGCAACAAAATTCATAACATTACTAAAGGAAATTGCCTTGTCCATACTGGCTGGGGACAAAATAAAATATGACATGGCCGATTTAACTGCTCGCTTGCCTAGATTGGATGCCAATAAATCTAAATCGGAAGATGTATATTGTAAGATCCTCGACGAGGATCTCTCTCAGAGGAGCGAAAAAATGTACACAAAAAATTATGAGACCTCGATTGCCATGACATCTTAGTAGCATGGGAAAAATAAACTCGAAGCCTGCTTTCTCACCCAGCTCTCAACCCTCAACTTCTAGTACGCTCACGACTCTTCTGCCTAAAATTGCATTCCCCAAGTTCAGCTCAAAGGTCGAAGATTGGCTTTCATTCATTACAATTTTTAAAAGTCTTGCGGATGATATGCTCACTCTCTCAGATTCCGTCAAACTTCATTATTTGTTTTCATGCCTATCGGGCGAAGCGCTTGGAATGGTGTCTCATCTCAAGATTACTAGTGAGAATTTCTCCGTTGCCTTGGAGATTTTAACCAGGCGCTACGAGAATCGCCGTGTGTTGATTGACAGGTTTGTGGACATCATAATGAGCCTCCCAAATATACATTCACGCTCTAATCTCCGCACGCTCTTTTTGACACCTTTGATTTCCGCGCAATCAACCTTAGTAATCTAGATCTGCCCATGAAAGACTGCGATTATATCTTTGTCTCGATAGTGGTGCGAAAACTCAAGGGTGAGCTTCGCACTCTCTTCGAGCGTAGACATGGATCGCGTCAACCTATACCCACTTTGAAAAAAAAATCTTCTCTCTCGCCCTGGCGCATCATCAACACAGTCATCTGCATATCTCCTTCCCCTGAATTTACGGGAGCAGCCTAGGCAGCGATCTACTCAATATCCTCAAACACACTCGTCACATGCGACCTCGCATACGCCGAGCTCATCGCACACACCACAAGTGGCTTTGCCACATTTGCCCTGGTCGTACAAAGAGGCAGCTAGGCCAGTCTCACCCCGAGAGTATATGGTCCTTTGCATGGTCAGCTACATCAATCACGATCACCGCGCCGGAACCAATGACTATCTAGTATCACAGAACATGACCAGGAAGAGAAATACGCTCAGCTCATGCACACCCATTCAACATATACACAATCTCGTCCCACGATATCAACACAAACCATAACTTCGGCACAACATGAAAACGACAACCCTAATACACCCATATTAAACAGCAGATGTTCATGGTCAATTTCAAAGAGCACGAGCCTTATTGGATTGTGGCAGTATGATAACATTAATTACTCAGCGCATGGCTCGAACTTTACAACTACCACTAAAGAATACTTCATTCCAAATTTCGGAAGTGGGAAGTCAACACACACAGTACTCCAAGGCATCAATCAAAATTGTATGTCGACCCAATCATAGCGAAACACCCACGATAACGGCTACAGCTTATATTTTAAAGCATGTTACCCTTTATCTGCTTTTAGGGAAGGTACAGGATATTGCACATATGGTAGACCACTCAACGATCCCCTTAGCTGATCAAGGATACCATACACCAGCTTCAACTGATCTGTTGGTAGGCTCGGATATCCTCAGACAAGTTTTAGATGGGACTAAAGGTAAATTGGGGCCCGGCAGGCCAATAGCCTTCGGCACGACATTTGATGTTGCATTATTGGGACCTATACACGATTTGTATACTGCTCTTGTAAGCAAAACTGAATCGGCTCACATTGTTAGCGCACATCCATATCTCCGTGCGAAATACATTGACTTCATGGCAGATTACCAGAAGTTGGGTCACATGTCCCCATGCCACCCGAGAACTTTTGCTCATAAACCTCACTTCTATATCCCTCATCATGGTATCTTCAAGTCGGGATCAGACAAGCTACAAACTGTTTTTGATGGTAGTAGGCAGCGGCTTGGCTCTGCCCCTGGCATTGCTGAAGTTCATGGGCAACGGTAATCACTCACCATCAGGTGGGCCATATGCTCGTCTGCCTACAAGGGCAATAAAAAAAAAAGCTGTAAAAGCTCAAATGGTGTCAGCCTAAATGACTGTTTACACACTGGTCCAGCTCTTTAACAGGACATTATCGATATTATCTTGTCTTAGAACTCATCCCGTAGTTTTCAGCACTGACATTTGTATGATGTTCAGAAAGTTCAATAAGATTATTTGTGGCTTTAGTTGTACAGAAAGATATGCATTTGGACCAGATTGATATTTGCACTGCAATTTTAAACGGAGATATTGATGAAGAAATCTATACGAAAAGGCCGAAAAATATAGAAGAATATCTAGAAAAGATAATTAATTAGACAAAGGGTGCTACATGATTTAAACCAAGATAAAGAAAACAGTATGAAAATTAAATAAAGCCATCTATGGATTAAAACAATCAGGAAGACAGTGGTACAAGAAACTAGATGCCGAATTAAAATCAATAAGTTTCAAACCTACCAAAATTGATCCATGCATGTACATATACGCGAAAGACGGAGTAACAATTATTATTAGTATATATGTGGACGATATTATAATTGCGTGCAAATCTCAAGAAAAAGTAGATAATATCAAGAAATTACTTATACAGAGATTTGAAATGAGAGACTTGGATGAAATTAATTACTGTCTCGGAATAAGTTTCAAAAGAGATGAAAAGCAAATGATACTTTTTTTGCTTAGATGTGTGGACGAGCTCACAGCCCACGTGGTGTGAAGTGGTTACTGGAACCCATAAACATCGACAACGTAAATGCGCCCCTCACCTTGAGATATAAGCTCAAAGGTCTCAAGTATAGTTACAACGGCTGCCCCATCCTTCAAACCGAAACGCATTACTGCTTCACGGCAGAAATAGGCAGGGCGGTGGTACCCACCCGCGTGGACTCACAAGAGGTCCTACCACCAGTAAATATATATACTGATACTGAGCCAAAGACAGTATATTGAAACTATATTAGAAAAAATTGCTAAGATTTGAAAACCAGCATCTACTCCCATGGATACTGAAATTAACTAAAGGCACAAGTCCAACCAAGGAAGAGAACATACCCTACCAAAACCTTATAGAATCACTTATGTACTTAGCTGTTGCCACACGTCCTGATATAATGTTTGCAGTAAGTCAACTTAGCCATTTTAACAACTGCTACACATCTGAACATTTTAAATCAATTCTGCGATTTTACAAGGAACTAAAGACTTAGGTCTGACTTACATAAAAGGAAACATGAAGCTTGAAGGAGCAGCTGTGATTGGCTACGTATTTATATATGGCGGAACACCAATAAGTCAGGAGGCTAAGAAGCAAAGAACAGTCGCACTTAGTACAGCTGAGGCGGATCTACCTGAGCAACCCTGCCACGTTGCCGAGTACCGATTGCCAATCTACCGAACATCACCGCAGAAACGCGACGAGTATAGATATCAGCGCCTCGACGGTATGCGGGAAAAAAATATCGGGAAATTCTTTTTTCGGATGAAAAAATTTTTACCGTAGAAGAGAGCTACAACAAACAAAATGATAAGGTGTACGCACACAGTAGTGAAGAAGCGAGCAACCATACGGTCCGCGTGTCCAACGAGGTCATTTTCCATCCTCGCTCATGGTATGGTTGGGAGTTTCTTATCTTAACAGAGGTACATTTTTGTGAGAAAGGTGTAAAAACGAATGCAGTTGTGTATCAAAATACAGTCCTGACGAACCTTGTGGAACCTGTTTCTTATACCATGTTCAATAACAGGCACTGGGTATTCCAACAAGATTCGGCGCCAGCTCATAGAGCGAAGAGCACACAAGACTGGCTGGCGGCGCGTCAAATCGACTTCATCCGGCACGAAGACTGTCCCTCCTTCAGTCCAGATTTGAATCCGTTAGATTACAAGATATGGCAACACTTGGAGGAAAAGGCGTGCTCAAAGCCTCATCCCAATTTGGAGTCACTCAAGACATCCTTGATTAAGGCAGCCGCCGATATTGACATGGACCTCGTTCGTGCTGCGATAGACGACTGGCCGCGCAGATTAAAGGCCTGTATTCAAAATCACGGAGGTCATTTTGAATAAACTTTAGTGTCATAAGAATCTATGTTTTGTTAAGTTCATTTTGGTATATGAATGGTTACATAATGAATAAACTTGTTTCAATTATTTTACATTAAACATGTGACAGAATTTATGACCTGACTAGGTATACATATAATAAATACATATAATAATAACACATACACATTTACATTACAATCATAATATTAATATATTTACATATTTATAAGAATTACATGCGACACCGCCACGATAAAATAACTGCAATAGAATGTGCAAATAAAACGCACATTCAAACGGTACTTGCAGTGGAGTGTGCGGCGAGACAACCCCGGTCCGGCGCATCGTCCCAACCTACAGTGATTCTCACGTCTTGACGCAAATCGCATGTCGCTTATCGCTAAATCACTGATTTACATAATTCATTAATTTCTATATTCGTTTTGTTTAAATTCAGTTTTTACCTTACTTTCTTTCTTCATCTATCTCACAATTCTATTGACTAATTCTTCGCTTGTAATTGTACTACCTGCTTGTGTTGTGTTCAAACTATTGTATGTAAATTAATAATAAACCTTGACGATCAGTAATTAATTTTATTGACTTTGTGGTGCAATACAAATCAACAAAAACGATTTATCCTAAAACACCATTGAAACGATCATCGGTTATATTTAACATATTATACAATTTGGTTGTATTGTCATCGGTCGGCTGGGTTTACGCTTAGTAGTGAAAAAGTTTTGAGTTTAATTTTGAGTGTGCGATATCGTACACCTTAGGACCCTGCATTGAGTACTTCGGATCATCACGAGTAATCGTCACGAGACGGGCATCTGGCACTTAAAAGATTGTTAAGAAATCTTATAAGATTAACCAACTCGTCCTATCTGGGTTGACGTCACTCGCCTTATTGACGCGTGTGACGTGCTGCTGCGTACCCGACACCAATAATGGATACAAACTACCAACAATTATATCACACATTTAATGTAAATGGATGATATTGAACTTTTTGCCAAAACTGATAACGGCTTAACTGTGAAGCCAGGAAGTGAAGAACCAACTATGAATGATCGCCATGTCGAAATGACACAGTTCATCGTCATCAAACATACACAGTATTCGTCCGTATCGGTAGATCACGAAATACCGTCTATATCAGCTTGTCAAAGTTAAGAATCCAATACTTCAAATCAAATTAGAAGTTGGAAAGATAACTTCTCAGAAAGATATACAGTATTTCGATTACATGTCAGACCAGGAATTTTTTACTTGCTATGGTGATATAACCGATTCATATAACTGCTCAGAAGGACAAGAATTAGAAGATGATTTCCAACTGGGAAGAAAGTTAAAAGAAATAAAAGACAAACATAAAAAAAAACCTGAAAAAAACACAAGGCAATGAAATGGATATGTTATACGGTAAAAGTAGACATTGCGTCAAATGTACAATGTCATGTATGTACAATGTCATTTTCCAGTAAATGTGCACATTGACCTCCTCGTTTGGGTATTGTGCATTCAAATAACATTTACAATTTTAAAGAAGGGAAATGTCCATTGACATACATACAAAATACAAAATCGCAAGTGCTAGTAATGTGGTGCGCATGCGCGTTTCGGCTAGTTTAGTAGGTGATGCTATTTCACGTTACACATTTCGTGCGAGTGCTCTATCTATAATGTTATTATGTTTATGTACCGTACAATAACTACATTACAAATTAATGCCATGGTACTGAAGATTTCTGGATATAATTTAGGATATTTAGAGAAATAAGACTTAGGTAAGTTCAAATTATTATAATGATAAATTTAAAACTTTAAATTTTCTACAAAAAAAAAATTTTTTTTAGTTGCAATTTTTGAAAAACAATGGATCAAAAAGAAAAAGACAGAGGGCAAGAAAAAAGGAATTGTGATAAAACCAATTATGACGAGTGAAATGAATTCTAGGTGTCAAGTGAATCTTATAGATTTATAGACACAACCAGATAATAAATTTAAATTTGTATTAAATTATCAAGATCATTTAACGGTTACTCTCACTTAAATTATCAAGATCATTTAACTTTTAACATGTACTGCGCCCACTAAAAATAAAAATTGCGTCAGAAGTAGCAAAACAACTTATGAACATTTTCACTCTTTTGAGAGCCTCATTAATTCTCCAATGTGATAATGGTAGGGCGTTTGTAAATAAAGTTATCCAAGAATTAGAAAATGTGTGGGATGGAGTGAAAATAATACACGGGAAGCCTCGCCATTCCCAAAGCCAGGGCTCGATAGACCGAGCTAATCTAGATGTTCAAAATATGCTTACAACCTGGCTTATCACAAACCAAACAACCAAGTGGTCAGAAGGTTTAAAATATGTTCAACTGATGAAAAATAAAGCTTTTCCTGAGGGTATAAAGCAAACTCCCTATGAAGCTTTATTCGGAACAAGAATGAAATTTGGTTTGAAAAGATCAAATTTACCTATGAAATCTGTTGAACAGCTGGAAACAGAAGAAGAGTTAGACAATTACTAGAAAGAGTACCCAATTCGCCACATAGCAAATGCGCAGAAAATGATGAATTTTCCATTGAAACGCTAAACAATTTTGGATGATGGTTTATTAGCAACCAAATTGAAGATAAAGATGGAAATTTTGAGTTAAATTCTGTTTTAAACGAGAAGGAAATTTTAATTGATAATGCTGGAAAGAAAGCAAGGGAAAGAAAAAATTCCTGCTGCTGTGATTGATAACAATGTTAAGATTTTCCATTCCAGACGTTGATTGTGGTAAAACGGATCCAAAAAATTTAATTTGCGTTGTTTTATCTAGAGATGGCGATAAAAATTTATACAAATTAGGAACAATCTTATTCTGGGCATGAATTCGCCATTTGCGAACAACAGTTTATATCATACGAAGATGTTTCTCAAGATGTTGAGAAATCGGTAAGAAAAATTATAGGAATGCAGTCCATTACTGGTGGACAAAATTTTAAAAGATGCATCTGTAAAGGAACATGTTCCTCAAAAAAATGCAAAAAATGCTGGAATATTATGTAATTCCAAGTGCCACAATAGCAATTCTTGCTCAAATAAATAAAACATTTTTTCATTATGAAAGATCATTGGGCGTTTTTTACCCGCTTTTTTTAAAGTCGCGAACATAAACCAAAACACTTTTAAATCATAGTGCTTCCAATCATATTTAATATTATGTGGTTATTTTAATTCATAACAATGGGAAAATGGAAATAAAAGTAAAATGAAATTCATATTTTAAGTTGACTATTTGTCCTAATTACTAAATATGACCGCTCAGTAAGTTAAAATATCACTCCGTGGTATTTTCGTAAAGTCAACCTGACTGATATCCGATAAGTGGGTGTGCATGTTGCGTTCTCTTTCTCGCCCATTGTCGTAAAACAGGTTTGGTTGCGCTCGCGCAGGTAGCTAGCTTATCTTACTACAACGCAGTCCTTCGTCATCCGTCGTAGCGATCTGTGTTTTACTGTGTTCCCATTGTGTTCTGAGTCTACTAATTACCTACTGCTTGTTTACTGGATTTTGTTTGCCTTCGTGTTGGATTTGGCTGTGAAATGGAACGACGAAATAGTTGTGTGTCGTGTGAGCGATCTGTTCTACGTCGTAGAAGACATCGTCTTACACAAATGTTTTTAGAAAGATATCATGACTATGCAGTACTATTATTACAAGAAATAATGCCACGGGAGGTAAGTTTCTCAATATTTATTATATATATTAAACATTCCTGTTATATACATCCTGTAACAAAAGCTAGGCAGCTATTTTTTCTTTCGGGATTTCCATATTGGTTCCATAGAAAAAGTTGTTTATGACGGTTAGAATGCCCCCTAAAATATTACTACACTACATTGTATGAATAAGTACTCACAGCCACGTCAGCCAGCTGTGACGTCATACCAGTCCTTTTCAACCATTGAAACTGTTCATTCCTTGGTCATAGTGTATTTCGTTGTGACCTTTATTATTATGATTATCAATTAATAACCGTAAAATAAACTTGTTACAGATTGCTTTTGATGGAACACTATCAATATGCAACCCTTGCTGGCTGAGATTTTATCGCGCAGTGCAAGTCCGGCCAGTAGACGATCCATTACCTCAGCAAGTTCAAGAACCACTTAATGAGCAAATACCTCTTCATGAAAACTTTAATAGTGCTCATGTTCTCGATATTATCGAGCTGTATGAATGGAGATTGGAACGAGGAACTCAGTTGGACTTCGAAAATGTTGAGGAGATAGATGACAATGAACTACATTTTTATACGGGTATGGATAAAATTCAATTCAATAATATTTTGAATCAAACATCTTCTCTACGTGATAGAACCAACAGTTCTGCTACTGTTTTGGGACTGTATTTAGTTAAAATAAGAACAGGTGAACCAGACGAGCGTATAGCTTCTATGTTTAATATGTCGAGAAGAACATTGGAACGAAAACTAAAAATAGCTCGAGAATGTTTATCTGAAGAGTTTGTTCCCCGCCATCTGGGTTTGGATCACATGACGAGAGAAGATGTAGTAGCTCGCAACTTAACCATCCCGAGTCATATTTTTGGAGGTAACCAGAATGAACCTGCGGCCATTCTTGTGTGTGATGGAACATACATATACGTGCAAAAAAGCTCCAACTTCCTTTTTCAGAGAAGAACGTATAGCCTGCACAAATTCCGCAACTTAATAAAACCCTTTTTAATTGTATGCACAGACGGCTATATTGTAGACGTATTAGGCCCGTATCCAGCTATTACTACGGATGCCGAAATAATGCGTCACATGATGGAGGAGGAAGTTTGGTATTGGTTTCTGAACGCCAACGATATTTTCATATTGGACCGCGGCTTTAGAGACTCTATCCCTGCCATCGAAGAGCATGGATATGATGCACATATGCCGCCAACAAGGACGAGAGGAGAGCAGTTGAGCACAGTAGATGCAAATAAATCACGTCTAATCACTATGTGTCGTTGGGTGGTAGAGACTATTAATGGTCGCTTTAAAAAAGACTTCAAAATATTCCGCCATGTTTATTTTAATGTAGCGCTTACAAATATGATGACTGATTTTAAAATAACTGCAGCACTTATCAATGCCACTTATCAGCCGTATAGAGATAACGCTCATGCCGCAGAGTTTATAAATATAATAAATGAGAATATAAATAGAGAAAATGAATTGGCTGATTACGTGATTCGAAACAACTTAAACAGGCAAAGAGTTGCATTCACGCCGATAGAGGCAAACAATCCCGAATTAAGAGATTTTCCACAATTAACTTACGACGAGCTATTTTTATTTACCTTGGGAATATACCATTTGAAATTGGCCAAATCTTATTGCCATGAACACATGCGGCCAAACGGAGTGTATATAATGGAATTATACCATCGCAGAGAGTTGGTAGAAAATAAAATATTAATACGAGGCAGAATACAGTCTCGTCACATAAGAGCAAAACGCTATTATACATATATACTAATAAATCCGGCATTGCAAGGAAGACAAAGCCTCGAAGGTTATTACTGTTCCTGTATACACGGCCGCCGCACTGTAGGGAGTTGCGCGCACATCGCCAGTGTGGTATACTTTTTATCTTGGGCTATATATCAAGAAGAATTTCACGCACCTGCGGCGTTTTTAGACGAAACTCTTGTAGATTTGGATGCGGCAGAATAAAAGTAAAGAGAAAAACATGTTTTTTTTATTCCTTTTTTCCTCTTGAATTATTGCACAAAAAAGTAAAAAAAAATATATTTTTTTAATGTCCAGTTTCTCCTTATTCCCACGGCTCACAGATATGGGACCTATACCATTGTAAACTAGATTCAATTGCCTATCCACCAGACCTAATTTCATTTTTGTTCGCTGTAGGTAAGTGTCCCATACAAAGGTGCCCGATGTCCTTTCTATATGTTCCGTTATAGTTTTATAAAATGTAGCTGCTATAATAAAGAAAAGTATGTTATTATTATTATTTGTTTGATTCCCATTGTATTTATTGGTCCTAAAAAACTAGGACGAAAATTGTATTTCTGAATTTTGGAATCATAACCTACGACATATTATATATGCATAGAAAAGTATGTTTTGTTTGTCATTTACATTTTTTAATCAAATTATTTTCGTTATTAAAGCCTTTTGTATTATGTTTAATTAAATAAATATTTTTTTATTGCAACAACATTTTTAATTTATTTGTAGTCCAACTTTTCTTAAACATGAAGGTAAAAGTATACATTTACCAGAACGTGAACGCAAGAGTACACATTTGCCGGGAAATGTACATAGCATTATATTCATTCATTGTTTCATTCATTCTGTGTTTGCGAAAACGCCACCGTCACTTATGCGTCTTTGGCACCCAATGTTTACGAATAAAAAGCTATATTCTGCATCTACCAACCCTAAAAGTACAACGCTGTAAAATCCTTTATAGTTTTAATATTCACTGCCGCTAACAATTGGCTTTTGTATGTGTAACGTGCTTTCCATCTATACTTCCTAAGCAATACGGAAAATTTCACCTTTCAAAAAAGTATTCGCAATTTGTAGCCACTGTTGAGATGTTGACGGTAGCTGGAACAAAAATATAAGAGTAAGTATATGTGTCTTTAACACTAGATTTACCAGACCAGTCATTTTGACTGGTCGTGCAACTTCAATTCAAAATTACTACTACATTAAATATTTGCTTTCCAAAATGATGTTATGACTTTTGTAGGTATAAGTAGAGAATATATTTTATGAACTTAATTTTACTTTATATAATGTTAGTAACAAATATATTTTTTGTTATAATTATTTATACAAGAACCAGTCAAAATAACTGGTGCATGTTTCTAGGAAGAAATGTATGATTTCGGGAGAATCATGAGACCGTGAAAATACAAATAGTGCCCATGCTTCTTTTGTTCATTACGTTATCGTTATCGAGCCGATTTGGGCGATTACGGTATCTATACGATTTTTTTACGAGTACTTAGTCCAAGCGATCTCCAAACGTAATCATTCATCTTTACCCATACAGTGACACGTAATAAACATTTATGAGTATTTGAAAAATATTCAAATATATGTTCTTCAGCAAGTAGCCTGCGTATCGTTACCCCCTAAAAATGTCAAAACGAATAAAAGTTTCTACATATTTAGAAAATGCAACAAACATACCTCAGGATTGTTCAGATGTGGAAAGTGAATTATTTGATAGCGACGGTGAATTATTAGATACACAAATTGCTCCACAAGGCAATGATGAAAATAGTGCTAATATCTTGAGTAGTGATGAGGAAGTTCTTGATGAAGACAATATAAATCAGTCAAGTGACAGTGATTGCGAAAATATGCCAAACAAACGCACGAGACGATGCATGCGATTCCCTTCCAGTTCGGAAGATGAAGATGGAAGTAACGTACCAAATCAGCAAACTGAAATTGCTGCAGACGGAACTATTTGGACGAGAATTGAAGAAGGAGGTGTTGTTGGTAGATTACCAATTCATAGTGCTTTCAAAGATGTACACGAGCCAACAGCACATGCTAAAAGAAACATTATGAAAGGGAATCTAAGTAGTGCGTTCCTATTATTGATTGACAATCATATTTTGGAACATATACGAATTTGCACAGAGTTAGAAGCCTCTCGAGTTTGGGGGAAAACCTGGACAATTACGCAAGAAAATTTGAAAGCATTTCTTGCAATATTGTACGCACGCGGGGCATACGAAGGAAATACTTTGAGACTTCAATACTTGTGGAATAAAAAATGGGGACCATCATTTTTTTCTAGCACTATGAGTAGACGAGATTTTACAGATATTTTACGATACATTCGGTTCGATAAAAGAAATCAGAGGAGTCAACGCTTGCAAACAGACAAATTCGCGTTAGTCTCAGCAGTTTGGGATAAATTAATTGAAAACAGTCAAAATTGCTTCAAACCGGGAGCTTATTTACTGTGGATGAGCAACTTTTTCCAACGAAGGCCAGATGCAGATTTACTCAGTATATGCCAAACAAACCCCATAAATTTGGCATCAAATTTTGGTTAGCGTCTGATGTAGAAACAAAATATGTGGTAAATGGCTTTCCATATTTAGGAAAAGACGAGACTCGAAATGCATCAACTCCCCTAAGCGAATTTGTCGTAATGAAACTTCTTGAACCGTACACCATGAAGGGTAGAACTGTAACAACTGATAATTTTTTTACAAGTATTCCTTTGGCGTTGAAATTACGATCTAAAAGCACTTCGTTACTTGGAACAATACCCGCAAACAAGAGGAAACTGCCGAAAATTTGCAAACTGAAAAAAGACAGCATGGCACGTTTCTCGACGTTGTTGTACCAATCTAATGGATGCACACTTACTGTTTATAACAGCAAACCAAATAAAAAAGTACTTTTACTAAGTACAAAACATAAACACATCAAAATTGATAAAGCAGCTAAAAAAATACCTGAAACTGTATTGTTTTATAATAAAACTAAATTTGGCGTCGATGTGACTGATCAAATGGCACGAAAATATACGGTGAAGTCTGGTTGCAGAAGGTGGCCACTTCAAGTGTTTTTCAATATTTTAGATTTAGCCGGAATAAATAGCTGGATATTATACAAAAACACAACAGGAGAAAATATCTCACGGAAAGACTTTCTGTTTCGATTAGCAGAAGAACTTGCTTCAGAATATCAGACTTCAAGGCAAAAACCACACGAAGCTGATATATCAACTACCGCTGGCACAGTTTCTGTGCGCAAATGGTGTCAAATAGGATATTGCAATAACAATAAGACTACAAATATTTGCAATAAATGCAAGAAAAGTCTATGCGGAAAGTGTACAAAAAGCAAAATCTACATATGTAGAAATTGTGAGCGATAAACTGTAAAAATTAAGTCTTTTGTTATTTGACAATGTCCATAAATCCATTTTTGTATAAAAATTAATATTGTTGAATTCTTTTTACCATTTTTCAAGAGTGAATAAAGACTGGAAACTCAGTTAAGCATTTTTTTATACACCAGTCATATTGACTGGTTATGGTAGAAATACGTATATTTAAATGGCTGGTAAATCTAGTGTTAATAAACGTTCATTTCTATTATTTCAGAGTAACGAAGAAAAAGAAAACACTCTCACTGTAAACGAAACATCGGTAAAAAAGGTGTTCGTCACCCCAAAAGCCACTCCAAAACCGTTTCGCAAAAAGAGCCAAAAGAACAAGAAGATATAACACAACAAGATGCTTTAAAAACATTTATGAAACTAGAAACACGAACAGGGATGAAAGTACGCATTTGAAGAGTATGTTTCTATGAAACTTAAACAATTAAAAAACAGTTAAGCGGTGTTTCTAGTATAGTTCATTGATGAAACAATGGTGGCTTTTCGTGGCCGAATTACTTTTATACAATATATACCCAGAAAGCGACATAAATATAGAATAAAATTATTTAAAATTTGCGATAACGATGGATATACTTACAACTTAATTGTATATGAAGGAAAAAAACTATGTCAACCACACAAAACGTATCCTGTGTAAAATTATAATACTTGAACGCTGGAAGAAGTATTGTAACTGATAATATACATATTACTATACAATTGTCACATTGTCTAATAATTTACTACAAAAAAGCACTCATTTATTGGGAACTCTCAGAAAGAACCAGGAAAGGGCTACCAAAAGAGTTATTCAAAGAGAAACTGAAGAAAGGCGAGACTTGTGTTATAGAAAAGGAAGAGTTAGTTTTAATTCTATGATGGAAAGATAAGCGTGATGTGTTGGCTCTATCAACTCGGAATACCTGGTTTTGTCAATAAAGTGACTGTGAAACCAACATTGAGAGCAGATTATAATCGTCATAAATATGCTATTGATTACTCAAATCAGATGTGTAGTTATTCTAATCTTGCAAGAAGATGCTTACATTGGTTCCAAAAATTAGCTATTGAGCTTTTATTTTGCACATATTTGATCAATGCATTTATATTGTCCAAAAAATTTAAATTAAATCTGACATCAAAAAAATATACAATAACAACATTTAAGGAAAATATTTGCCGTGCATTATTTAGTCTTGGCCAACCAAGGATATAAAGTCACGAAAACCAAACTCGCTCAGCTACACACCAATTTGAAAAATCTCCTTTGGTCGACCGTTGCAACTGAATAGTTAAGAACACTACATTTAAGCCCATCTCTAGATTTAATAGGAAATGACAGTTGTACATATTGCAACTCGATATTTGTGACATAATCCATTACTTAATTGTTCAATTGTTCAACCTCATTGCTTGTTTCGCGAGTGATATATGCGATATTTAAAACTTCATTCATATTGCAAATTCATTAAAACACATTGAATTCAATATAATTATTGTGAAACGAAGTGATGAAAAAAAACAGAAATACTGATTTGGCTTAAAGGGCGTTGCTTCCAAGCCAGTAAAATTTATTAAAAAAAAGATCAGTTTGTACATTGAACCTGGTTTTTTGTTTCATCATCCAACTCATTACAAAACAACATTGACTAAAGTTTGAATTTGAATTGGTTGTAAAACCACGTGAAGATCCGAAAACAAATGTGATTCGCATAGCCTCAATAACAGATACCAAAAATAAGCCATATAGGAATAAGACAAACTGAAAATATGATCAAACCATTCTATTCAGCAAATAATTTAACACTTAATATTAAAAAAATCTGTGATAACTGTGAAATATGCATTAAAAATAAATCTAGAACTTAAATTAAATATGGATTGATGTATCATCTAGGTCCAGCAACTTACTCTTTTGAAATTGTCTCTATAGATACCACTGGTGGATTTGGTGGGTCTTGCTCTACAATAATATATCTATATCTTCTGGTAGACCACTTCACCAAATACTTCACTACATATTGCCAACAGATGGCAATATGTAGTGAAGTATTTGGTGTTAGGAAACCGACTAAAAATCCCTTTTCCTCAACCACGCCATCTATCGGCTTTGTGAAGATCTATAACTCGCCTCCTAACGGGCGAAGAAGACGAAGTGAGTCGACGCTTCGCACCGCGCGCGCAACAGTAAAAAATAACGATTTATTCAAAAATACTGTTTTCGCAAGAACTTTGCTATTCAAACTTGTTCGTTGTGTCTGTGTGTCTTACACTCCAGCAATCCAGAACAGTGCCCCAGTGGCGGATTTACCCTAAGGCCTGGTAGGCCGGGCCTAGGGCGGCCAGATTTAGGGGTGGCCTCAATCTTCTCAAAAAACTTATTATAACGTATGGCGGGGTTTTTTTGCAGCATCAACTCAGCGTTAGAAACTTCTTCAAACCCATTTCACTATCAAAAATTTATCAAGCACTCGTTGGTCAGCTCGTGCAGACGCATACAAAAGTTTACGCGAATCGTGGAATGAAATCCATTAAGAGTTAGTTTCCACCGAAAATTATACACAACAGAAGAGAGCCATTATATGCGAAGCCAGAGGTATTCGTTTGAAACTGGAACGTTTTGAAACAGCCGACATGACTGTTTTCTGGGGATGTTTACTGGATCGCATTAACACCACAAGTAAAAAGCTTCAGATTGTGGAAATTGACATTACCGTTGTCATAGAACTCTCTAAGGTACTAATACATTTTATTGGCGAAATACGTAATAATTTTGATGAGTTTGAGAACAACGCCCATTGAAAGGTAGAGAGAAGAATTGTCCATTTCTTGTGAATATGAAAGAGATTTTAGACGCTATAAAAAGCTACTTCCTGGCGAGAAATTAGATAAAGAGATGCAACAAACAAATGGTCGCGAAGTTTTAGAATTAATACTATTTTGGTCATCATTGATAAGATTTAAATAATTACAAAAACGGCGAGATGCATATACCTACAGTGCTTAAAAATTTTTTCCTATTGTGATTTTTTTATAGTTTAAGTGAATTTAAATATTGCTATTAACTCAATATCAATGGAGGTAAACGAGGCGGGCGGGTCTCACCCGCCTGCCTCAATAAAACCGCCACGGCCTACGGATGAAGGAGAAGGCGTAGGCTCTGGACGGTCGGACTGCGGCGATGAGAGAGATGCGTATCTGCTTTACTACAAACCGAATTACAAAAGATAATATCCGGAAAACTCAATCAACACAGACTTTAAAGTGTACGTGGAATCCACTAACGACGAGAGATTAGGCAACAAGAGCCCTATATATTTAAATCATATTTTCGCAATGGACATAAAAGGTGTGACGGATATTCAGAGGGTGAATGCCAATAAAATAGCCGCTATTTTCAAGCAATATAATACGCCCAATAATTTTATTAATAACACCACTTTCCTCACAAAATATGAAATGAACGCTCATACCGGAAGCGCAAATTGAAAAAACCGGCATCATTAGATTTGTTCCAGCGAATACATCTAACAAAGAACTTTACTCAAGACTTCTTCAATTTATGAAATAGTGGCAATAAGAAGGATTTTCAAAGACAGTAGGATAAGACCGTATTCCGTTGCAGACTCTAAGCATCACCTTTTTATCTAATGTACTACCTAATAATGTACAACATGATCTATTCTCGTACAGTTTTCGAATACATCCCACCATTACTACAGTGCTATAGGTGTTTTAAATTTCATCATTCAGCAAAGATTTGTAATGGTAAACAAAGATGTAGTATTTGAGGAGGTGAGCACTTGTATAAAGAATGTAATAAACCAACAGAAATCAGCTGCATAAATTGTAGTGGGCCTCATCTTGCGATATCTAGATTATGTCCTATTAAAACAAAGAAGATTATTGAAAAGAAAAACAACAAATCCTATGCAAGTGTCGCCTTAACAAAACAAGTTACCAACAATGAAACAGATTTCTCTCCACTCCCACCACCAAAACCACAACCTGTAAATAGTTATTGTAAATAAGTCTGTAAATATCTCTGCAAATAAGTCTGTACAAGTTTTTTTTTTTTTATTGCTTAGGTGGGTGGACGAGCTCACAGCTCACCTGGTGTTAAGTGGTTACTGGAGCCCATAGACATCCACAACGTAAATGCGCCACCCACCTTGAGATACAAGTTCTACGGTCTCAAGTATAGTTACAACGGCTACCCCACCCTTCAAACCGAAACGCATTACTGCTTCACGGCAGAAATAGGCAGGGTGGTGGTACCCACCCGCGCGGACTCACAAGAGGTCCTACCACCAGTAATTACGCAAATTATAATTTTGCGGGTTTCATTTTTATTACACGATGTTATTCCTTCACCGTGGAAGTCAATCGCGAACATTTGTTGAGTACGTATTTCATTGGAAAAATTGGTACCCGCCTGCGGGATTCGAACACCGGTGCATCGCTTCAACACGAATGCACCGGACGTTAGGCCACGACGACTACAAAATAGATGCAAATAAAGTTACAAGATGCAAATAAAGTTAAAATAGTCCATTCTAAAGACCTTAAAACTCAAATAATTTCCAACAATAATGTACTTATGGCCCTAGTGCAGACGTTGGTGGAATTAGCCAATAAAGATGACAGGACACCCACTAATATTAAAACTATTAAAGATGCATTATTAAAACACTTAACATAATGGATTGTGTAGGGCTTAGTTCTACACTTAGTTCCTTTTACAGTCCAATTTTTAAACAACAAAGTATTGATATTTGCCTTCTTAATGAGGCATGGTACGAAGACAATGATTTTAAAATACCAGGATATAATATTTATAACAAAAATTGAAACAATGCATATAATGGAGTTGAAATACTGATAAAACCATACCTGAAGTATAATATATTAAATACCAGATTTTATATGAAGACATTCAAACAGTTGCTGTATTTGTATCAACTAGACATAGTGGTTTAACAATTCTCTGTATATACTGTCCACCTTCAAGTAGGCGTATTAGATTAGTAGAGTAATTAATAGACTGCATTACATTATTCATGATCTACCAAAGCCCATATTTATGAGTGGTGACTTTAATGCTCACCATATTGCATTTAGTTGTCAGTCAACGAAAGGTAGAGGTCAGGATTTATTTAATTTAATTGATTACTGGCGGTAGGACCTCTTGTGAGTCCGCGCGGGTAGGTACCACCACTCCGCCTATTTCTGGCGTGAAGCAGTAATGCGTTTCGGTTTGAAGGATGGGGCAGCCGTTGTAACTATATTTGAGACCTTAGAACTTATATCTCAAGGTGGGTAGCGCATTTACGTTGTAGATGTCTAGGGGCTCCCGTGACCATTTAACACCAGGTGGGCTGTGAGCTCGTCCAAGCATCTAAGCAATAAAAAAAAGACAGATTTATATATTTTAAATGATGGTAGACCTACAATTATAAATCACCCTAGACAAACTGCTTCTGCCATTAATGTAAGCTTCATCAGTGGCAACCTCGCACCACTATGTGAATGGTCTGTCTGTACATGATGATACAATGGAAAGTTATCATTATCCAACAATAACAGAGAATAACAGAGAATTTCATAACATAAAGATAAATATCATCTCAATTCCCCTGTAGATAGGTTCATATATAAAAAAACTTATTGTTGCCCAATACACAGCTCTTTCAAAAATAAATTTTTATGATTTGATTGATCCTATTTCAACCTATAATAATTTCTATTTTCATTTAGATACTCTTAAAGAAATTTCAATTCCAAAGCTCACTAAAACAAGCAATTTCACAAGCAGACCACCATCTCCTTTATGGAATAGTATATGTGAGCAAAGTGTTATTGCTTCATATAATGCATTAAAACTATATAGAATAAAGTCTACTATTGAAAATTATATTAATTACAGAAGAAAAGATGCCCAGAAAAAGAGAACAATTTCAGAACAGAATAAAATTGGATGGAATAACTCATGTAACACTTTTAATAGAAATACTCACATAAGTAAAATTTGGAATTTATTAAAAACTGGCGACCCGCCCTCGCTTCGCTTCAGAAATATTAAATTTTATTATTGATAGGCGAGTCCCACAATGTTGCGCGTGGTACGACAATAACTGAGGGCGACGCCGCGGGGCGAAGCTAGTCTAAAGAAAGTAGCCTAAGTTACTCCTTATATCATCAACTACCTATTAGTGAAAGTCTCATCAAAATTGGTCCAGCCGTTCCAGAGATTAGCCGGAACAAACAGACAGACAAAAATTGTAAAAAATGTTATTTTGGTGTATTTATTTACCGTATATATATTCATATGCATGTAGTAAAAAGCGGTTATTTCAATATTACAAACAGACACTCTAATTTTATTTACATGTATAGATGTTCAAAGGCATAAGACCTAAGAATAAATCATATACAGATGAGTTTATATCTCCACTCTTGGATAAATTATCAGATAATAGCAACATAATTGAAGTAGATCAACTGAACATTCTTTTTGAAATCAATAATGATAACTGAAATTCTAAATTTTTACTGGATCCATTTTCATGGTCTGAATTTTTAACAGGTTTGCACTCTAGACGAAATACAACTCCTGGCTTAGATAATTATCCTTACATTGTAATTCAAAACTTAGTTGTATCTGCCCAAAAGTTGTTTTTTAACATTATCAATTTGCTTTGGCGTAATAAATCTATTCCACAGTCATAGAAAACACAGTGTGTTGTCCCAATACTTAAGCCCAACAACTCTCCTGAGTTTGCTAGTTCTTAAAGACCACTTTCCTTGTCATCCTGTCTTGGTAAAATATTTGATAAAGGCGTAGTAGTGCAGACAGTTTCACCTCTTTAATCTCTGACCTGAAAAATGCAAAACATAGAAAATTAAACACTGCTTGCGTATTCCTAGACGTTCAAAGTGCTATTGACAGTGTTGATCCTGGTATACTAGTTCAAATCATATTTAGGTTCGGTGTGCCCGGGCACTTGTGAGTGTATTTTAAATTTTTTGAACAACAGAACAATTTAAGCTAGATATAACAATATTTTATATGGACCCAAACATGCCTCAAGAGGCATAATGCAGTGTGCCACACTATCTCCATTACTGTGTAATATATACACATGTGAAATTTGTAAATATGCCAATAATAGGAATGTAAATATTTTACAATTTGCTGATGACATTGTATTATACAGCCGTAATTACAACTTAGAGATTGCAATAGATAATATGAACAAATCCTTATTTCAACTATTACAATATTATAACGGTCGTTTACATTTAAAAATTAACCCCTAAAGGTAGTATTATGTTTTTTGGCAATGAAGCCTCAAATTCAAATATTATTTACAATAATAAAATTATAAATAGAGTCGCTTCAAAGATTTTTTTAGGAATAATACTGGACCCAAAACTAACTTTTGAAGAACATGTTAAATATATATCCAAAAATGTTCAAAAAGGACTAAATTTTATCAGATTCCTTTGTGGTGTAACATGGGGTGCAGACCCTAAAATATTGTCAATCTATACTAATATTGTAAAGAGGAAAGATTTGTTTGTTTGTTTATATTGAATAGGCTCCGAAACTACTGAAACAATTTCAAAAATTCTTTCACTGTTTGGAAGCTACACTATTTCCAAGTGACATACATAGGCTATAATCTTTTTTGAAAAAAATTAGGGTTCTTTACTAAAACTCCAATAATGAAACTCATGGTGTAAAAAAAATACCTAAAATTTCTTTACATCGCGTGCCCTGCGGAAACTATTACTGATAGAATAAAAGAATACTACAACTTTGTTTTTTACACATTATTACTTACAAAAAGTGTTGTGACAGCATATGTGTAACTATTATAGTTATGCCACAATAAGTTTACTTTTATTTTTTAAAATAAAATAACGTCAAATATCCTTGAAATTTTTGTTAAGGACCCGAGCGGAGCCGGAGCGAGCTGCTAGTATTGTATAAAAGTACTGTAAGAGGTTACTTAGACTATAGCTCACTCGCTTATATGAATAGTTCTCATCTAAATAAATAAGACATATTGCAGAATAAGGCTTTAAGAATAATATCTGGTGCTATGTGCTCAACTCCCATAAGGGCCGTGGAAGTTGAGATAAAATTACTGCCTTTGATTTTTAGGCGAATCTTACTTGCTGAAAGATACTGTCTCAAACTAATAGCATCAAACAACACTCAAGTAATAAACAAAATTGTACCTTATATAGAAAGATCCCCAAGAGGAACATTAACAACAGCACAAGATCTACTATGCGGTAATTCTCCAACACTTTCAGCTATATTTCTGGAAATAGACAATAGTTTTTTTTAAATTAGAAAACAGTTTCCATATGATCCACAAGCAAAATTTTCTTCAAGTTTTATTCTGCATGAACCCTGCTCTATATTTACGGCAGAGGCATATGCAGTGTATCAGGCATTAATTCGTATTCGCGAACTCAATAACATTAAATATTTTTTAATAATTTCTGATTCCTTGAGTTTGGTAACAGCTTTAACTACCCTCACAGTTAAATTCAAGTCTAATTATATCCTTTACTTCATTAAACAAATAATTCACCAATACCACATTAAAAATATCCAAACTTTCTGTTTATGGGTGCCTTCCCACAAAGGTACCTCTGGCATTGAAATGGCTGATAAAGCTGCATATGAAGGAGTTAATGCTGTTGACGTTAAAAATACAATGAATGTTCCTATGTCCGATTATTTGCAATGTATTGACCAGAATACTCAAAAATTGTGGTTAGAAATGTAAAAGAAAGATCAAGATACGAAAGGAAAATGGTATGGAAGCATACAAGAAAGCTTACCTGCAAGACCTTGGTTTGATCGTATGCAAGATGCTACTCAGACTTTAGTACTATCATAAATAGACTGCGTTTTGGTCATAATACTGTACCGTAACACCTTGCTCGTCTCGGCATTATTGCGAATAAAACCTGCTCACATTGTAATTCAAGTAATGGAACTGTGGAGCACATTATCTTCGATCATAGTTTTTTTTTTTAAGGGATTTTATGACCTGGTAACTGAGACCTTTAAGTCATGTCTTATTTTAATTTCTATTCATATTTTTATGAAAAATGATATTATGGAGTGAAATGAAATGAAGACGATTAATTTGAGACATTAATCAACTGGGATGAAATGAAATGAGATGATATGGGATGAAATATAATCTCAGTAAAATGGTGGTCATTTACTAAGATTTTTTCAGTGGACTTTTTGGAGGATCCCGAGAAGTTACGTCCAGCGGCTTTGTTTTATTTTTCCACATTTGTGCACTTTCACAGATATTAAACAGTTAATAAACCACCGTTATTACACATTTAAACCCGAAGAAACACTAAATAGACAAAATAAAACAAATCACACAACTTCACTCCTTGCGTTCCCGCCAAAAGTCTCGATCATAGATTAAACACTTCATACATAGATTATACACTCAATTTAATTGAGATCTTCGATCGTCAAAAATTTTTGATCGACAGACTAGTGTTGGCCAGTGAACTTAGTGACGTTGCAATTAACCTCCGTATCTGTAGTCGTTCTCACGAGCTTAACTCGACTCGACTCAACCTTATTAGAGCAAGATCCCAGGGCCCCCAGACGTCACGTATTTTCTGACGAAAGAAATGTAGCCGATTGCGTAGTTTAGTATGTACTAAGAACGCATGCCTACCTGCTACCTGCTCCTTAGACGGCCAATTTTTAAGTATCAGGTACTCAAGGTACATAAAATCGCGACCTACTTCACGTTTTTTCTGAAAGCTGATTTTTATATTTTAGGCAATATCCTTAAAAATAAGTCGCCAATACTCCCAGACACTTTCCGTAGGCCGAATTGCTTTGCAGACGCTTTAAAGCTCTCAAAATAATGACCTAACTTCACTTAAATTCTGAAAGCTAATTTTTATATATGTCCACCAGACAACTATTTTAAAACCTCTTACAAAAAGACAGACCGATCCAAGGGGTCAATCATCTCCTAAATTTAATTTCATACCTCTGCGGGTAAGAGCACGAGGGGCTTTATCCACGCGCTTGAGACTAAGGTCCCGGTAAAAAAATATTTATTTTAGTAATGGGAAGGATTAATTATCATTCTGAATTACATTTGCAAAAGATATACATTTCTTTGATATGTTTTTGTTGTTGGCTTGCTGGTGCAGTCTTTACAATTTGTGTCCTTCTCGACAAATTGTGCATCTATGTCAGTTTTTTTTAACTCAAAGCATCACGTTCGCTGATTCCACTCATCCCACTGCTCAAGCAATCATCATGATCGTCGCCGTCATCATCCTCCTTGCTGTTTTTCCTTACAAACAATATTTAGGTCATTAAAATATTCCTTTGCTTGATTATATTATTATATATGAATGAAAAAAAAAGTATTACGCGAAGCCGTGGGAATTATTTAGGTGAATGAAGTTAGCCCCTCAAAAAATTTTTTTTTTCCTATTTTATACTTATTTTCTATTAATTCGTTTGTTCATCATTTGTTCATGATTGTTCACTGTTAATAATTATTTGTTCTGCAGTTATTTATTTAAAAAAAATATTTTAAAATATACCTACAAGTTAGCCCCTCTAATGCAATTTTTAATATTTTTTCATCCTTAATGACTCGTAAATATTCATTTTCGATTGTTCTTATATAAAACACGTTTGTTCTCTTTCGAAATTACTCGTTTTTTGTTTAATTTACTATTTTTATTAGTTGAATAAATGTATGCAAAATATGTGTACTGCGCATGCGTCAACTATAATGCCTAAACTTTCTACGCGGTTTTAATCGTGAAAAAAAAACAAATATAAATCCTGAAGGAGCAATTAATTGGTATACAGCTTAATTAAAAAAATTAAAAAATAAATAAATGAAATAATGTGCATTGGCGTTAAGTTAGACCAAATACATTTTTTCCATCCTCCTACTTATCGTTATGAAGGTATAAAAAAGATAGGGAGTTCACATAGGTAATATAAACAAATAAGTAAATATGTTCATTATTTATCTTTCAAGAGATAATATAGGTATACATTATAATCCCGGGACCTGGGCGGGCCCCCGATGCGCACTCTGCGTGCCGTGGGTTCCGTCTGTGGGGGAGTTTTGCTGGACTTCCACCGGGCGCGTCCATAGGTGGCGGATAACGGGCCTCTGGGAGCAGTCATACTCCCAGGGGTATCGCTCCTTCTCTCTCGTTGTGTTATGGCGGGAGAGATTGAGCGACGTGGACCAAATCCAGCAGGGGGGGGTTCTGGGCTCTCTGCGCCCTTCACCTAGTTGAAGGGTGTTTCTTCCGGGGATGCCCGGGCCCCCGACTTCTTCCTTATTATTTTGAGTTTGTTTTTACTGTCTTTTTGTTTTCTTTATATTTTTGATTTAATTTATGTTGAGTTTGTCTGTCCTTATCTTCATTATTATTTTGTTCTTTGTGTTTTGTTTGTTTACTATCTTCACTCTTGTACTGTTGGTTACATTTTTATGTTAGATTTTGTTATATTTTCCACTTCTTTCTTTCTTTATTCTCACCCAATCCCAAGTTTTGACGCCCGGCAACGGGACGAATGGCTGGTGGGAGGCCAGTCTCGAGGGCGTCCTAGGGGACCGCACCCTAGGTAAATAAAAAAAAAAAAGTATGAGCATGTCCAGCCTGAAAAAGTTATTACCCCAGGAGGGTACCTCTTGCTCTGCGGGAGGAGAATCCCTCCGTGCGGTCGAGAAATCGGCCGCATGCTGCCCCTCGTATTCTTGGGGGGGCACAAGCTGTTCCGGGAAAGAGTCCGAGAAGGACGGGGAGAAAAGGAAGAGGTCCACAAGGGACGAATGAGAAACGGTGCAAAACGAAGACCGGAGGAGAGAAAGCAGCGTTTGCTCGGAGGACAGTATGGTGGTCAGCTCCTGCTGTTCATCACCAAAGAGAACGACGCGCAAAAGGGCAAAAGGCTCGAAGAACGCAAGCTCCGACAGCAGTACCGAATCGGAGGCGTCTAGGTCAGGATCGTTGGTGTCCAGGACCAGACCATCGAAGAGAGGCCGAGGTCGTCCTCCAACGACCGGCCAATACGTGGGATTGGCGGCGGCGAAGCAGGCATACTTAAAAGCTCAACGTGAAGAGCTGGAGCTTCGCGCTGAACAGGAGGTAGTGGAAATCGTGCACAACCTACGTGAGAAGAGGCGCGCAGTACATTTAATATCCGGGAACATAACAGCAGATCCCGCGACTAGGCTCCAGGAGACCGCCCAGATGGCCCTTACCATCGCGGCGAAAGCGCGCAACCCGAAGGGGACGTACATCAAAGCCCTTAAGGAGATGGCCACAACAATAAAGGAGGCCAAGGAAGATCTAGCTTCCAGATCCTCCAACGAGGAAACCCTGAGGCTGCAGGCACTCAGCGAGAGACAGGAGGCGGAGATCCTGCAGCTCAGGAAGGAAGTAGAGGACGTAAGAGCGAAAATGGTGCGCCTCGCTCAGACGACAGCGCAGCTCACTCCCGCCCCAACACTGCCAAACGAAGACGACGAGCGACACCTGCAGATAATCATGCGAGCAGTCGGGTCCATGCTGGACGCCCGACTCGAGGGTCTGGAGGCCCGTCTACTCCCAGAGCCTCGCTTGCGACCACCTTTGGCCGCTGACGCAAGAAGGAGGAGCAGAGAGAGCGAAATCGATCCAGACACTGCAGGTCTTGTGTCGGAGGCGACGCCGCCTTATGCGGCTCTGCCCCAGCTTGAGACCAACAAGAAAGTGAAGCCCAAGAAACAGAAGGGCAATAACAAGAAGACGACGCCGTCAGCTCCACCCGAGCCGCCAGCTCCACCCGAGCCGCGCGCATTCCCTCCGGCCCCCGCTGCCCTTACGGTCAGTTGGGCGACCGTTGCGCGTAGAGGAGCACGGCCGAGAAGGGAAAAGGAGCCAGCACCGACGACCAACGCGGAAGGCCAACGAGACAGAAACCCTGCCCCGCTCAAGCCGAAGAAGAAAGGTAGAAAGAAGAGACTTCGAACTCCGCGCTCGCAGGCCGTTATTTTGAGGCTGCACCCGGAGGCCATCGAAAAGGGGCTCTCCTACCGGGAGGTGCTCGCCGAGGCGAGGGCCAGCATCGACGCCGGAGCCTTAGGGATCCCCATCGAGAAGGTCCGGTCAGCAATAACCGGAGCCAAAATACTCATAGTGAGCGGCGAGGACCAGATCGCGAAGGCCGACTTGCTGGTGTGATGAGTTATGGGCTTGTATAATGTTTTTGATGGTAAAAGTTATTAAAACTCGGTGGAGAAAATAATCACGTCGTTCTTTTATTAATTTATAACCGCAATGAATGACAATCATAGATTAAACATAAACATGAGTTATTGTGCCACAGACAACAAATTTTTATATTTATTGGCGACTACATTTCACACGCCCCCTCAATAAAATAAAAATTACACTCTCATTAACAAACTTTTTTTAGTTCTAACAAACATCACATGCGCCCCCTTAATAGTAGACTGCTAATACTAATACAAAGAAGGTCTCTTATTTAGATCTTATTCTATGGTTATTCTTAACTTATAACTATTAATTAAAACACATTTAACATTCACTCACATTAAACCTAATAGATCTCTAAAGTTATTAAATTTACTCACAGGTAAAGACTTTGTAAAGAAATCAGCTAATTGACAATCTGTTTTAACAAATTTCAGAACTACAATATTGCTGTCAATTTTCTCTTTAATAAAATTAAACTTAATATCGACATGTTTTACTCTTTTATTATTTTCAGGATTATTTCCTATATTTATGGCTGCCTGATTATCTACAAAGATAGTGATAGGACAAACAGAAATCTCAAAATCTTTTAAAATATTTTTAAGCCAACAAGCCTCAACAACTGCAGAGCTCAGAGCTTTTAGTTCTGCCTCAGAAGATGACAAACTGACAGTAGGTTGCTTCCTAGATGACCACATAATAGGACAATTAAATAATTTAAACACATATCCTGATGTTGACTTTCTGTCATTAATATCACTTCCCCAGTCGGAATCAACATATCCAATCAAATCAGTACTTTCATTACTATTGAAAGTCAGCTTTAGGTCAAGTGTTGCATTTACATATCTAAGCACTCTTTTTAGAGCTTTTAACAGTGCTTCATTTGCACAATTTTGAAAACGACTTAAATATGCTACACTAGGACATAAATCAGGTCTAGTACATAAGACAGCATACATTAAAGATCCAAGAATTTGTCTACATTTATTTTCTAACTTAGGATCTGAGTTATTTGACTGAAACATCTGAAATTTAAATTCCATTGGGGTAGACATAGGTTTTGACTCGCACATATTGAATTTCTTTAAAATTTGTCTTAAGTAATGGTTTTGTGACATTTTAATAATACCATTTTGCAAATCTTGCTCAACATGAATACCTAAATAGTTAGTTACATGACCTAGGTCTTTCATAGAGAAAATATTACTCAAATAAAGTTTTAAATTATGTACCACCTTATCATTAGTCCCCATAATCAATATGTCATCGACAAACAATAACAAATAAATTTTATATTCACAATTTACTTTACAATAAAGACAAAAATCATTTTCAGATCTACTAAACCCTTTCTTAGCAATAACTTTATCAAACTTTAAATTCCAGTACTTGGGTGATTTCTTTAGTCCATATATACTTTTGTTTAATTTCACAACACTTACATTGTCATCACATCCAGGTGGTAGTCTCATATAAACATCTTCCTGTATATCTCCATACAGGAAAGCACTCCTTACATTCATGTGATGAACTGGTAATTTCATTTTACTAGCCAAAGCCATTAAAATCTTGAAAGTAGAAATTTTAGCTACTGGTGCATACACATCATAGGCTTCAAATATG
Source organism: Bombyx mori (assembly GCF_030269925.1). NCBI lineage: Eukaryota > Metazoa > Arthropoda > Insecta > Lepidoptera > Bombycidae > Bombyx > Bombyx mori. Next base: position 13,245,963 of record NC_085130.1, read on the forward strand.
TCTTCCTGTTGAAAACCTCTGGCAACCAATCGTGCCTTGTACTGGGTTATGTTACCTTTACTGTCTTGTTTTATTTTATAGACCCATTTGCTATCTATTACTCTCTTTTCTTTAGGTACTTTTATTTCACTATTCCAGGTATCATTTTCTTTTAGAACTTCCAATTCCTTTTTCATGGCTTCTTTCCACTCTTCACTACTCTCACTGTTAATAGCTTCATTATAAGTTTTAGGTTCATTTAATATACACATAAAGCTAGTTTCTGTGACATAATCTTGTAACCAGATAGGTTTTCTCTTTTCTCTCTTTTCTGGTAACTCTTTCTTTTCTTCTCTTCCATTTTCTTCTGTATCACTAGATGTATCTGTATAATATTCTTCCTCTTCATCATTTACATTTTCTTTCATTTCTTCTTCAAAGGTGTCATTTAGTATTTCACTGAATATTTCTTCATTTTTAGGTGACTCAAAAATAACATCTCTTTTTATGTCTATTGTGGCTGAATCAGCAAAATAAACTCTAAAACCTTTTACATTTTCATCATAACCGACAAAACAACCCTTTTTACTTTTAGAGTCCCACTTTCTTCTTAGGTTTTTCGGTATATGCACATACACATTTTGACCAAACACTTTTAAGTTATCCAAATTAGTATAGGCCTTTTTAAACCATAATTCAAAAGGTGACTTGCCTTTCTCATGACTGTGTCCTGTTCTGTTCAGAATATAGACAGCAGTGTTGACTGCTTCAGCCCACAACTCTTTGGGTAATTTTGCACTTATTATCATAGCTCGAGCTGCCTCCACAACTGTCCTATTGTCTCTTTCTATTTTACCATTTTGTTCTGGTGTATATGCTGTAGACGTCTGGTGCCTTATGCCTTTTCCCTTAAATAACTCTTTAACTGTTGCATTAATAAATTCACTTCCATTATCAGTTCTTACAACTTTTACCTTTGCATCTGTATCTTGTTCAGCCAAATTTATAAACTCTTTAATCTTGTCAGGGACTTCACTCTTTTGTTTTAGGAAATATACAAATCTGTAAGTGGAATAATCATCTCTCATTAATAAAAAATATTTAGAACCTCCCAAGGACTCAACCTCCATAGGTCCACAAACATCCATGTGTATTAACTGACATGGGCTCTTTGAAATAGTATCACTTCTCTGAAACGGTAGTCTGTGCATTTTACCTTCCATACAAGCATTGCATATTACTATATCGTTTTTATATTTAATTCCATTTTTATTTAAGAACTCCTTGACATACTGAAAGTTTTGGTGCCCTAGGCGCTCATGCCAGATCTGTAAGCTTTCTACTGCTATGGCTACATTAGCAATAGGATTAGAATCATAACTGAAACACATGACATACAATTTGTTCTCTCTATACCCTGTTGCCACAACTTTTCTTTCCTTATTCTTTATCTCACAATGATCTTTTTCAAATTCCATTTTATATCCTCTGTCTATGACACTTCTTACAGCAAATAAATTAATTGTCAGTTTGGGAACATACAACACATTATGCAGAGTGGTATCAATCCATTCCTGTCCATCAAAAGCTTTAAGGATCACTTTTCCTTTACCAATAACCTGTAGTTCTCTGCCATCACCAACTATTACTGACTGGTAAGATTCATACTCTTCAAAATCACAAAATAAACTTCTCTGAAAACACATATGTTCGCTTGCACCGGTGTCAACCAACCAGCCTTGGGTACTTTCTTTGCTCTTCATAATTGTTGTGAATGCATTAATCTTTTTGTTTGACTCAGTACCTTTACTAACATCTCTGCTTTTCTCTTTATTTAGCCGTAGTCTGCAAATTTTAATGGAATGGCCATATTTTTTACAGTAAAAACATTGCAACTTAGCTCGACAATCCTTTTTATAATGGCCCATCTTGCCACAACCAAAACACTTTATCTCGTTAAATTTCTTAGTAGTTGTTGCAAGTGCTACACACTCTGTATCTAATTTAGCTTCACTAGTTGTTGAAACAGACATATTGCGTTCTTCCTCAATCAACAATCTTGCCATTAGTTCTCCTACAGTTTGATTTTCTGTAGGGACTGATTCCCAAGCTGCGATAAAATGGCGATATTTTTCTGGTAATGACATAAGTACCTTGGTGATAACCATCTTGTCAGATATATCATCGCCTAACTGGCGAATATTAGCTCTTACCTCTTCTATTTTTGAGAAAAATAGGGAAACATCAGTATCGCATTTGAGCGAATAAAACTTCTGCTGCTCAAGGTGCAAGGATGTTGACGATTTCTTTTCATAGATATTATTTAATTTCGTCCACATCTCGGCAGACGTAGTGGCAGTAAGTAGATGTGTCATTATACTCTGTTCAATATGGAAAACAATCCAACCTTGTGCCTTACTATCTTTTGAAATCCAATCCTGGTACTCCGTCGATTTATCATTACGGGGTTTAGGTATGGAACCATCCACGATCTCAAATAGGCCTTTGGCCTTTAGAATAACCCTCATCTGAAATTTCCAGGTGCACCATGTCGCACTTCCATTTAACTTTACTCCAGAAATTGATTGCGGTTGCGACAGATCCATTTTCTTCCACTCTTACGACGACCGGCGAATTAAACAAAAAATGGCGTCCGATGGCGTCTCAAAATCTCAACACGGCCAACACAGCCAGCGAAAATTTCTCACAAGATGTTCTCACCGTAATTTATGCAGTGGTGTATTCTGGGCCCATAACCTGTGATGAGTTATGGGCTTGTATAATGTTTTTGATGGTAAAAGTTATTAAAACTCGGTGGAGAAAATAATCACGTCGTTCTTTTATTAATTTATAACCGCAATGAATGACAATCATAGATTAAACATAAACATGAGTTATTGTGCCTCCTCCCCTCCTTGCGTCGTATTCCTCATTGCTGAGGGTCGTGACCACCCTTTTGTATCACCTTCGCACGCACGTTATTGTGCCACAGACAACAAATTTTTATATTTATTGGCGACTACATTTCACAGCTGGCCGAGAAGCTCAAGGAGGTTCTCTCTTCCAAGAGAGTAACGGTGACAAGACCGATGGTGACTGCTGCAATCCGCATAAGCTGACTTGAGGATTCGCTGACGGAGGAGGAGATATGCACCGAGCTTGCGCGCATCGGCGAATGCTCCGTCGATGCAGTCAAGGCTGGCTCTATCAAGCCCGGATCCGGAAGAATGGGCCAGGTTCTCGTTCGTTGCCCGATAGCAGCGGCGAAGAAGATTGTTACAGTGACGAAGCTGCGCATCGGGTGGAGCGTTGTTCGCGTCCACCTGCTGGAGGCCCGGAGGCTACAATGCTTCCGCTGCCACGCGTTGGGCCATGTAGGTGCGCGGTGCCCGTCGTCGGTCGACCGCAGCCACGACTGCTACCGGTGCGGACAGACCGGCCACGTGGCATCCGGATGCACACTGGCACCGCGATACGCCGTCTGCGCCTCCGCCGGGAAACCAGCGGACCACACTTCGGGGGGCAAGGCACGTGCAAGGCCCCCGAGAAAACCGAGGAGAGAGGACGTCGCTGCACCCGCGGCCGCACCCGTTGCTGCAGACCGAAGTCAACTCGGCGAGACGACGACTCCGATGGACGTCCAGCCTCCGTCGGGCACAAGGAAGACCGGGGCTTTATGAAGAACCGGGCATGCCGATGAACCGAGGAGGAAGTCGTGAGGAGGAGGTCGTGGACCTCGGTTCGTAGGCAGTGAAGACGGAGCGGGTGGTGCGGGCAGAAAGCCCCCACCCGGCTCCTGCAGGGGCCGTCGATTGCTGGGTGCAGGGGCGCCCGGTGCTCGGCACTAAGGTCCTGTGGGGTGGTTGTGCGCTGTGGCTCCAGTGCGCCCCTCACGAGTCGTGGAGATGAGAGGGGGAAGAAGTCCCCGGTGGCAGATCTCGCCCAACGTAACATTGGGGTGGGAGCCGGCGAAGGCGGGCCTATGGCGCGCACATGGCGGTACCTGGGTCCCCGCCCAGCCGGAGTGGAGGAGCTCGTTGGGGTTTAGTCGGTAGTCGTTAAGCTGGGCGGGTTTGGCGAGAGCTGAACTTAGCCCAGCGCGCCTTTCTAAAGGCGTAGTCTCCGTGGACCAATTGGTTGAGGGCGCGGACCTCGGTTCGCGACTTCTTCCTCTTTCTTCCACCGGAGGCGCGGAGTCCGACATAACCCGGTCCGACCCCCGTCGGCAGGGTATCCGTAAAGACTAGGATTCCCCATCGATAACAAAAAAAAGAAAAAAAAAAAAAACTTTTTTACACAGTCGAAATTATATTCCTAACATTAGTAAAATAACATTTTAATACGATAGGTAAGAGGATGGAAAATATGTATTTGGTCTAACTTAACGCCAATGCACATTATTTCATTTATTTATTTTTAAATTTTTTTAATTAAACTGTATACCAATTAATTGCTCCTTCAGGATTTATGTTTGTTTTTTTTTTCACGATTAAAACCGCGTAGAAAGTTTAGGCATTATAGTTGACGCATGCGCAGTACACATATTTTGCATACATTTATTCAACTAATAAAAATAGTAAATTAAACAAAAAACGAGTAATTTCGAAAGAGAACAAACGTGTTTTATATAAGAACAATCGAAAATGAATATTTACGAGTCATTAAGGATGAAAAAATATTAAAAATTGCATTAGAGGGGCTAACTTGTAGGTATATTTTAAAATATATTTTTTAAATAAATAACTGCAGAACAAATAATTATTAACAGTGAACAATCATGAACAAATGATGAACAAACGAATTAATAGAAAATAAGTATAAAATAGGAAAAAAAAATTTTTTTGAGGGGCTAACTTCATTCATCTTTGAATTTGAACCATAAAAAATTAAAAGTGTTTATAGATAATCTTACAATATGAATAAATGTCTTTGAAATGTCTCTGATGCGTTTCAAGGGCATCGCAGTCTATATGCCCTTCGTTGCAGTAAATACAAAACACGGATTTGTTTGTCAGCAACTGTGATGGAAAATGTATTCAAAAAAATTAAATAAAGTTTTGATTTGTGTGGTAGCAATTATATGTTATTTTGAATTGTTTTCGATAAAATTGAGGTTACTATGAGTGCTACTGAAGTGTTATTTGAGTTTAAATTATTAATTTTACACAAAATTATTGACCACGAGTTTGATTTGAGTAAATACGTATGTTGATTGTGAATTAACGGTTCAAGAAAATAACATGGAGCAATTCCAGACCCTGCGCTATAAGCCGAAGTGTTGTATGGTATGCTACAACGGGATCCGACAGAACGGTGTTGACTCTAATGGAATTTGAGCTAAGATACAAAATGTGTTAATAATTTAATGAATTGTTACCGAGTCAGGCAACCCCCGACCGAGAGCCAGCGCTAAATTATAAAAAAACAACCCCTCGCTGCGCCTTCGCACTTTTTTTGTGCGTGGTGTACGTGTGTGCAGTTCTTGTTAAAACATGTTTGGGACTTGTGTAATTTTAACAGTTTTCGTTAATAGTATATTGAAATCATTTTGTTAGAAGTTTTGGTTAATTCAGTGAAAATTAATTAGGCCAGTTCTGTGTAATTTATTTTCTTTTTTTAACTACCTCACTTCTGGTCGATAATAGAATATAAAAGAATGTTCACCCGCGTTTGGATGTCATGGCCCACACCACACAAGTCAGTACAAAATGATAAATGTAGGCATAAAAGTAGGGATACATTCGGATATTAGTTTAGCCCCTGTAACCCTTAAGGGCTAGGCTGGTACTAGGATTAGACACTGGTAATCAGACTGCGTTTGTGTACACAGTGGACACTGTAGTTACTAAGTTAACTAAGGTACCCCATGTTCGAGAAACTTAAAACAGATTTATGACAGCATTTCCACTTCAAAACTTTTTAAAACAAATGTTGCATAAAAAAACCATAAATCAACATAATCTTACAAACCATGATTCAGTTTTGTATGGACAATCCAAACAGGTTTGTATCCAAAATCACAGAAGAAATTAATTATTAGCACCAACATATCTTGCTTTTTTATTGGCCTTTTTTAGTCTAACGCCCAAAAAAGGATAGCCGCCACTTTTTCTTCAAACAAGGCTTGTGGAGAGTATTAAGTGGTAGGCAGCGGCTTGGCACTGCCCCTGGCATTGCTGAAGTCCATGGGCGACGGTAACCACTCACCATCAGGTGGGCCGTATGCTCGTCTGCCTACAAGGGCAATAAAAAAAAAAAAAAAACTACAAAATTTACAGGAGAGTGATTTAAAGTTAAAAATAAACAACAACAAAATATATAAAAAGGGAAGTATAGCTCCTGAGAGGTAAAGGTAAATGTATATTTATAGCATTTAACGCATTATCTGTTGACTGATGTTGTTATTTTTATGTAATTTGGGTTACAAATAGTAGTTATTGTCAGTTACCCCAAATGGTCTTCATTGTACAAAAAGCAAAAATATTGTAAAGGAAATACACAAATTATTAGTTGTCAGCAAAAAATTATGTTAATTTACCTCATGTTTAATTTAAATTGAAGAAAAATAGCATAAGTGTATGCTATTTTAGAAAATAAAAATTGCACAAATATGGTGTAGCTAGCTATCTAATAAAAATTGACTGAAAAAAATTGATTGTATTAAGTAATTTTTTTAAAAGAAATATTTACTATGATTATTAGACTCTATTATGTATTTCAATGTGCTATTTATTTAAAATTATATTCGGAGAAGAAAACATTTCAAGTTCACTCAAGACGTCTAAATAATAAACAATATAATTTAATTAATCAGCTCAGTCTTTAATTGACTAAAAATGGTATGTGCTTAGCAAATGAAGCACATACATAACAATTTGTTGATTAAGGCTCATATCACATGATTCACTGATCATTTTGTTATTTCTCATATTTTTGTTTATTTTCTAGTTTTTTTATTTTAAAATATTCAATGGTACATTTGTCTGTCTCGTTCATGTGTTTCCGGGATTTTGATGGTTGAGGAGTCTGTATTGATCTTGAATAATATGGACTGTGTACAGACAAATTGGCTGCAGGCGTTTCATGTCTCAGTGAATCTTCCTCGACAGATGTGAAATTGGGAACATTGTTGGAAGTTTCCTCAATCTGGGATACATGTTCAGAATTCATTGTTCATCTTCTTATACAGGTCCTCTTGCGGTCGAGTTTTGTAAAAGGGTTTAAGAATTTCAATTATGGCACTAAATAGTACTCCTTCATTGACCCAGCAGCGGACCCACTTTTAGATTTTGTATTTAGAGTTCGTATGTAGGCTGAACGTATGGATTTCCATTTGGACTTACAATCATCACTTGTAAAAATCAAAATTATCATTAAAATTACATAAATTGTTTCAGGTACTTGGCAACTGGGTCCTCATTTCCAGCAATGTGTTACGTGTTTAAAAGAGATGAAAAAACTATTGGAAAAAGTTATCAATGAAACTTGTGATGTTGTATGAACAGTTTTACAATCAATGTACATGAAAATACCCACAACAAATGATTGGCCAGACATTTGAAAAGAATTTCTGGAATGATGATTGGCGGTAGGACCTCTTGTGAGTCCGCGCGGGTAAGTACCACCACCCTGCCTATTTCTGCCGTGAAGCAGTAATGCGTTTCGGTTTGAAGGGTGGGGCAGCCGTTGTAACTATACTTCTTGAGACCTTAGAACTTATATCTCAAGGTGGGTAGCGCATTACGTCGTAGATGTCTATGGGCTCCAGTAACCACATAACACCAGGTGGGCTGTGAGCTCGTCCACACATCTAGCAATAAAAAAAATAAAAAAAATGTTCACTGTCGTCACTGCTATCATCACCTACATTAATTATAAGTTCGTTTTCTAAAAAAAAACTCAGCGGCACGGAATGTGGCCCAAGTGCGTTATGTGGTTTATTATGAAAATGAAACGCGACAAAAGGTTCTTTTTTGTGGTTAAAATTTAATCTTTATAAATGCAAATGTTTAATAAAAAAAAGCGAGTGAAATTTGTTAAAACTTGTGAAAATTACAAAAAGGTCATTATAAATTGATTCGTATCGATTTTATTATTTAATTTTCCCGTACGATACCGGTCTGGAAAGCTTGGTCGTTTAAATTAAGGTCATTCATACCAAAGCCTTTTTCTACGTTATTCGAGTTGAAACAGTGTACGGGTTGTTTTGGACGTTGGAAACAATTCCAAGGTTGTCGATTAGTATTTTGCTGGTTTCGGGCCAAATTAGACCTTTTTTTATTATTGTAAGCTCGTTTTCTGCAGTTTTCTATTGTGTGACCTATGTTTTTGCAATATCAGCAAATAGGAGCATTTGAATTCGGACCACCTTGTATATTTAATACGTTTCTTGGTTGAAACTGACGAGGTTGATTTTGAAAATTAGAACTTTGAGGAAGTGACACGTGAGAATAATATACGAATATAATTACTGTTGATAACCTAATAATTTATTTTTCTACATAGTCTCTGAGTCTCACTACACACTGAGTCCAGAGCTTTTCCAAGGCTTCAATCTCTTTCAAAAAAAAAGTTTTGTCTTGATCCTGCAAAAAGCTCTCCACGGCATCCATCACCTCGTTATCGTCTTCGTTCCTGTTTCCCCTTAAGAGCGGGCCTCGGGGAAACCCCTCTGCCCGGACATGTGGCTCCCTTTTGGCGGCTGCCTCTCCAAATTTTTTTTTTTTTTTTTTTTCCCTTTGTACTATTTACAATTTAATCTTAACCTATCTTAACCTAAAATAAACCTAACTTAGTCTAACTTACATCTAAGTGACAGCAGCGCGCCGTTCCTGCACTCCGTGGAGTGCCGGGACAGCGCGCGCCGTCACACCTAAACTAATCCTAACCTTTTTTTTTTTTTTTCGGGGGGAAATCCTCATGGACTACCTCCGCCTGGGGAAAAGCGGAGGGGCGTGCCGGACTCCTACCGGCTAAAACCACCCCGGTGTCCACCCACACGTGCGCGCAGGGCCGCGGGAATCCAAATTCTTCCGCAGCCTCACACCAGTGATGGCCCGGTCTGTCCAGGCCTCGTCTCCTGCACGGGGTAGTGAGGCGTTCAGCTACTCCGTGCATCGCCTCAGAGGCACGCGCCGACACCCGCACGCGCCTCCGTCTCAGGTCCATCGAATAGGGGGCGAGGGCTTTCCCAAGTCCCTCGCCCCTGGACCCATTCATGGGGGGCGGAAAAGGGCGTTGTCCGCCCTTGTCCTACGCCCGGTGCGCCTTCTGCGGCCGGGGAAGGGAGTCGAGATCTCCCTCTCCCGTTCTGCAGTTTCCTTCTGCGACATCACGTCCTCGCAGAAGGACACTACCGCGTCCCACGACTCTGCGCTGCCGACCATCCTCCGCACTACGGCCGGCAGCGACAGATCGCTTCCTACTTTTGTTTGTTGGTGGTGCATGGTCGCCAGATCATGCAATTAGGCTCAGGCCACTTTTGATATTTTAATTTAACGTCTATTATTACCGGACGGGTCGTCGTAGAAATTACAAGGCATACATCACTTGACAGACTGATTTAAAGTCAGCCTTCATCACATAGGCGTGACCAACGCCATCTCTTAAAGTATAAATGGGGCGCATGAGGTTATGCAATGTTGGTTGCTCTCCTAAAAGTGTAATTTGTCCTTCAATGCGCTCAGCTGCAGTTAATTTAGAATCACTTGTATAACTAGTTATATTGCCTTGTAGTATGCACCTTTCATAATAGTCGTCGAGGGGTTCTCCCGCGTTACGATCAGGGCATCTTAATGTTTCCATTTCATTGGATAGGAGCATAGAAGCTTTGCCAATAGGTTTGGTATCTAGTGCGCCTCCCACCATCTTGGGAGCGTGCTTCTGCAATCTATTTAAATAGGGGAGGATAACCATTATATCTGTTCTCAACCCATCTTCAAACGTGTAGTCAGGCGGCATTATTTCATCAGGATTTAACAATAAATAATTGTTCCAAATAGCTCCTGGTATGGCATTGTTCTCATAATATCTTCTTCGAACGTTGATGGCAGTATTTGGATCAGCTAAAGCTACAACTGTTTCACGTAAATTTGAAAAGCATGTAGATTCAGGTCTTGGCTTAGGTGCGCCAGCGGACGATCTGGGCATGTCAGCCATAACTGGCAAGTAAATTTTGTCTTCATGTTTTAATACACCAACTGTGTCAACAATCTTCTTTATGGGTGTTGGTACAAAAGAAAAAGTTTTTTATTATTCGGATAAAATCTGCGTTAAGACCAGTATGCTTATTAATGTATTCTGAATATCTTGGAATTATAGGAAAATGTTGAATTATATCCATTAACTTTGCTTCAAGCAGGGCGAGATAGGCACGGTACTGTGAATAAATGCTAGGGATTCGAGCTCTCTCGTCGTACTGCTTTGCGACGTAGGTAAGATGGACTGTTCCCATTCCTACACCACGGCTGGTTACTGACAGCATCTTCGATTGTAAGACTTGCTGTTCGGCGAGTCGATTATACTCTTCCATGTCAACTCCAGCGAACATGGACTCCTTTATACGCTCGCGGTTTGCTTCGACCACTTCTGCTCCTTTCTTCACTCTATAGTCTTCAAACCTTTTCTGGTTTCTGTTTGAGATACACTACCACGACCACGGTTAAAATTTTGCTGCTGTTGCCGAGGGGGTCTATCTTCGTATTCGTAATCATAATGCCTGCCGTTGTTGTTATTATTATTGCCATTATTAATGTTTTCAAGCCGTACGCCCGGGTTTGGGACAAAATTGCGCATCCACTTATAAGTGATGGGGTCAGCAGGGGCGCCCTCTACACCCGTCGCCAACAACATGTAGCATCTCACTAAAGGTGCGACCTCCCTGTACGACCCGTTCCCCTTCTGCATATGCTTGACAAGCGTTATCACACTTGCTGAATCTTTCATTGTTGAGCCCTTGACTAAGGCCCCCAGCGCTCCTGTGGCGTTTGGGTCAGTTATTCTCTCGGCCACATGATTGTACAGTGAACTGTACGGCACCACCTCGTCTTCGTTGGCCCATGTGTTAACCCCGATACTATATACAGGACATGTGTCACTGTAGGTGTTCCGAGGACGCGTGTAATAACAAAGCCGGTTGATTACGCACTACTCTATTATATTGACGGCGGACGCAGCCGCCGATGCTTACATACCTAACAAGAACTGAAGTCCCTCCGCAGACCCACGAGTTTCCAAACGATCCGTGAGAATGGGATTATTGACAATCCGAACGGCCCTTTTCTGTATGGAGTCAAATGGAAGAAGCTGGTATATGGGAGCCCCAGCCCAGAGATGGGAGCAGTATTCTAAGCGAGACCGGACTTGTGCTTTATAAAGCAAAAATCTTTGTCCAGTCGTGAAGTACCGCTTCGCTTTGTGGAGGACTCCCAGCATTTTGGACGCCAACTTGGCTTTGCCTTCCTGACTCCGAAATTGGACATCGCTTGAAATGTCGACCCCAAGTGTCACGACACTCGGAAGGTCGCTGCAAGAGGACACCATGAACAGAAATTCAGATGGGAGCAACACCTCTTCTTTCAACCAATTTGCGTTCTCTGCCAAGAATCTTGTTTTGTTTCACTTACATTTCTTCCATTTAGATTGTATTCTTGCTGTGAGACTACTTATTAAGATTTGAAGTGATCGTGGAGGGTTTCTACAGTCTTCTCTGTCATAATATTGTAGGTTTTTTTCAATTAAAAAGTTATTTCGACCTTTTTTTCTTACTTGGAACCATATACTAAAAATATCTCTTCTTTTCATTGTGCTGAAAACAAAAAAAAAGTATGAGCGGGGCAAATAAGAGCAAGGGATTAGATATCAAAGAACATTAACCGTTGAAGGCTATGCCAGTGATTTCCCGGTGTATACACTTGCATACTTTTTTAAAAGTCAACACTAATACAAAAAATAATCCAGGTCTACAGTAAAAAGGTAACTAACTAAGAACATTTCAATATTATAAGGTTCGAACTTACCTTAATGTATCCTCGATGATATAACAATCAATAAAAATGACCAATTATAGCACTTTAAACGACAAGAACAGACCTGTTCGCATTCAGCAATAAATCAAAACTAAACAAAACGCTCGTGCTAGTATGCATAAGTTATTTTTCCGGACTTTCCCTACGTTATATGGTGTTGCCCATTTATAAATTTTATTTAATATCGGTTATTTAGTTATACACCTGTGTTTCAAAGGGAGTTTTAGGAATATTAAAAAAGTATTATTTTTTAATTAAGATCTCGATAATAATACAGTGTGCGACGCTGTGACTAAACAATAGTATTAATCCTAATATCTTCAACTGTTTTGAGATTCAAAATTTAAAGAAATTCGAACATAGAACAGTTCCAAATTCAAAATTGCCGGGAAATAAGGAAACGATATAACTTAAAAGGCATGTCTAGTAGTGTGCCGGTAGTGGAATCGGAGAAGAGCAGGAGGATTTATTCCACTACGTATTACAAAATTTGAGTATCTCTGAACGAGTTGCTCTGCCAATTTGTACTTGAATTACCTGGCTAAGGGGATTCGTACTGTTCTCACGGTATATAATATAAGTGTTCAAAATGATAACGTTCATTATCCGTTTGAATACTTTCATGTACCATTATATACCTCTTTTACGCTCCATTAAATACAACCTTTGATATTTGGACATACATGGACAGGTTTTGATTTTTTAAATCTACGCAGTACATGTATTTATTATAGCCGTGTGCAACCAAAGACTTCAATATTTGTTGCTCTGCTCTTCTTCCGGCCTCATATCCGCATTATGGTAAGTTGATACCGTGGTGTGTACTACCTTTACATCTTATCAAGGTAAAACAGAAACATCACTCACCGCAATGTCTAGCTACCACTGTTCCTTTCTTAAGTCTCTTTTCGTCGATAATTTGTATGTTCCCCGGTGTCCCCGTTCGTCGCCTGTTCCTGTTCCAATGATATCAGTTTTGTTATACTTTAAAACCTTGTCAAATTAACGGAATGGTAAAAGCTGTCCATTACAAGGCCCTTTGTGAAGAAATCCTTGCATAAGCCTTATTACCACGTTCGATCAGCAGGCTTTATCATCCACATCTTTACCAATAGCAAAAGGGGAAAATAAATCTTTTGAGTGGAGTGGGCAGTTGTCATTAGAAGGATATCACCTAATTCCTTTAGGATCCCAGAAACTTGACCTGAAGATCTTGCATCTCTCAAACAAGCTACAATCTCCTGCGCCATTGGTAACATCATCAAGCTATTTAAAAGAGCACTTGATAGCTTAGAATGGTATTTTTCCTCCATAATCAGGAGAATGGCCTGAGTCAAAGGTCCTAAACTTCTTACTATACCTGTTCTTCTCTCTGGAGCAAGAGTGATACCTTGTAAAAGTGATATATGATGGTTTACTAAACCATACTGTGAAATGCTTTGAGTAAAATCCTTGTCCTCTTTCCACCCCATGGGCCTTCCTGAAGAATCTCTTTTCACCGTTTTCTTAGCCACAGAAGCTCGCACCTTAAATCTCGTTACCCCAGTTCTAACCTCATCAAAGAAAGCCTTAAATAATGTCATTAGCTCTACAATAGGTGTAGCTATCATAAGATCTAATTGTACCTAGTCAGGTCATAAATTCTGTCACATGTTTAATGTAAAATAATTGAAACAAGTTTATTCATTATGTAACCATTCATATACCAAAATGAACTTAACAAAACATAGATTCTCATGACACTAAGGTTTATTCAAAATGACCTCCGTGATTTTGAATACAGGCCTTCAATCTGCGCGGCCAGTCGTCTATCGCAGCACGAACGAGGTCCATGTCAATATCGGCGGCTGCCTTAATCAAGGATGTCTTGAGTGACTCCAAATTGGGATGAGGCTTTGAGCACGCCTTTTCCTCCAAGTGTTGCCATATCTTGTAATCTAACGGATTCAAATCTGGACTGGAGGAGGGCCAGTCTTCGTGCCGGATGAAGTCGATTTCACGCGCCGCCAGCCAGTCTTGTGTGCTCTTCGCTCTATGAGCTGGCGCCGAATCTTGTTGGAATACCCAGTGCCTGTTATTGAACATGGTATGAGAAATAGGTTCCACAAGGTTCGTCAGGACTGTATTTTGATACACCACTGCATTCGTTTTTACACCTTTCTCACAAAAATGTACCTCTGTTAAGCCCCAATAAGAAACTCCCAACCATACCATGAGCGAGGATGGAAAATGACCTCGTTAGACACGCGGAATACGGTTGCTCGCTTCTTCACTACTGTGTGCGTACACCTTATCATTTTGTTTGTTGTAGTTCTCTTCTACGGTAAAAATTTTTTCATCCGAAAAAAGAATTTCCCGATATTTTTTTCCCGCGTACCGTTTCAACAAAGCGCGGCATCTCTTCAGTCTCAGGTCCATTAGACGAGCGTTCAAACGATGTCCTGTTTTTCTTCGATATGCCCGAAGCCGTAAGTCTTCATTTAACACCCTTTTCACCGTGGTTCTGCTTAACCCCATCTGAAGGGCCAACAGTTTCTGCTTACGTTTGGGATTTCTTTGAATTCGCGCCTTCACAGCTTTTATCACTGCTGGAGTCCTAACAGACCGAGGGCGACCACTTCTTGACCTGTCATCTACACTAGAGTCTTCATTGTATCGTTTGATGGTACGATAAACGAATCTTTTGGTTATATTCAAAATTTTCAGTATGTTAAAAATTTGAATTGGCGCGTAACCGCAACGATGCAACGCAATAACTGCAACACGGTCTTCTTTAAGCGTCCACTCCATATTTAAAAATGAGTAAAATTCTAAAAGTATGCATTTTTATTTTCATGAACAATTCGAAATTCGAATTCAATAAACTTTTTTTTGGCCAGCATTCTAAAAGAAAAGTTTTTACTGTGTGACAATACTTATGACCTGACTAGTTATATTCCTGGCTTTTACCTCTTCCACAATTGACTGAATGGATACTTCCTTCCCAGCTATCTTTGCTAAGTAAGCCTTATATTTTTCATGTCCTACCCTATCATTCTCCTCTTTGCGTAGGCAAGTGAAAACAGTCAATAAATAATGTATATATATAATGTTATGTATCTGTTTCGGCAAATGAGCTTCATTTCTTGAATGGATCGAGTAAAATAAAATGTGCTTGCGTTTTTCATAAAGAGTATAATAAGCAAAGGCAACTTTTCAAGATAGTGACACAATGGCATTAGTCATAGATAAAAAATATAAAATTATTTATTTGGGGTCTAAGGCTTTTCGCGCGAACATATCTCCGGCCGTTGAAAACCTGTCTTTCAACAGTAGATCAGTCTTCAACGTAAAGGGATAGCGGACAGATCTTGTTGAATAATCTGCGGACTAAACCACAGGAAGTCTTAACATCTGCAACTCTTGTTACACCATCCGGTTCTGGATACATGGCAACTATCCGACCCAATTTCCACTTCAGGTATAGCATGTTGTCCTTTAGAAGTACCAGGGCGTTCAGCTTTAGAGAACTCTTACTTGTGCGCCAATTCGTCCTGAGTTGGTGCTCCGAGATATATTACTTACTCCATCTTCTCCAAAAATGTTGTCGGAGTTGTTGTTCTATACGTTGGAATCGAGATAAGGAATTGGTGGAATAGTCCGTGTAATTAGTTGTTGGTAACGATGTCAAAGGGCGTCCAGTTACAAAGTGTCCAGGTGTCAATGGTGTCAAATTTTTTTTTATTTTTTTTATTGCCTATATGTGTGGACGAGCTCACAGCCCACCTGGTGTTAAGTGGTTACTGGAACCCATCCCCATAGATATCTACAACGTAAATGCGCCACACACCTTGAGATATAAGTTCTAAGGTCTCAGTATAGTTACAACGGCTGCCTCACCCCTCAAACCGAAACGCATTACTGCTTCACGGCAGAAATAGGCGAGGCAGTGGTACCTACCCGTGCGGATTCACAAGAGGTCCTACCACCAGTAATTACGCAAATTATAATTTTGCGGGTTTGATTTTTATTACACGATGTTATTCCTTCACCGTGGAAGTCAATCGTGAACAATTATTAAGTACGTATTTCATTGGAAAATTGGTACCCGCCTGCGGGATTCGAACACCGTTGCATCGCTATAAACGAATGCACCGGACGTCTTATCCTTTAGGCCACGACGACTTCAAGTCTTCAAGGTTCGATGACAGGGGGGTCATCAGTGGTCTGGAGTTCAAGATAGTTTCTATCTGTACCAGTCTTATTTTATTTATTTATTTATTTAGTCTTCATATGTTAGATTGCAGAGACCCAAAATCCTGATCAAATGATGCTTGGTGGATTTAACACCAGCCTCCGCAAGACCACCGAAATGAGGAGAGGATGCAGGTATAAAGTTAAAATGAATTCCCTCCTAAACCATTTCCTCAAACAAGGAGCTGCAATTCGTCTTTAAAAATTTTGAGATTTCATTGGTAGCGCCAACAAACGAGGTGCATTATCCAAATAAATATTAATTGGTTTACCTCTACGCGAGGTGAATCTCTTTAACGCCATGATGAAAGTTTGCTGGTTAAATCACTGACTAATTCAAGGTGTATTGATTTGGTTGCAAAGCATACAAAAATGGCTATATAAACCTTTACCAATTTACAACTTCGACCCTGTATTACTGCACATTGTATTGGACCAGCATAATCTAAACCAATATTCTGGAATGCAAAACCCTCAGCTTGAAGTCGTTGCCGTGGTAAATTACCCATAATCGGTGTGACAGTTTGACCTTTAAGACGACAACATCGTACACATCTACGGTAACATGACCTGGCTAAATTTCGACCTCTTATGGGCCAATATGAGTGATACATGTTAAAAGTAGCTGAAGCCCAGCGTGGAACAACTTTTATGTTCATACTCAAACAGTAATTTTGTTAAGTGGTGATTAGACTAAAATAATTGTACATATTGTATCATATGGTAAATCTGAATTCTGTAACCTGCTATTAACACGCATTATTTTGTGTTCATCCAAAATACATAAAATTTTAGAAATGCACTTTTTTTGGCAATTGTTTATTAAGAATCAATATATTATATTCACTAAAAGATTCCTGTTGAGATGCTCGAATGATGGAATTTAATGAATTTTGTAATTAATCCTTAGTAAAAGGGCCTTGAACAGCTTGTTTGTTACATACAGCAATGAAACAAAAAACATAAGCAACTGTGCGTTGTCGTTTAGCGGTAGGCAGCTGCCCCTGGCATTGCTGAAGTCCATGAGCGACGGTAACCACCCACATCAGGTGGGCCGTATGCTTATCTGCCTAGAAGGGTAATAAAAAAAAGTCTTAAAATTTTCGAAAAGCGCTTAAAATCAATAAATTTATGTGATGCATTTTTATTAATTGTACCATGTAAGGTTATATTAGGTTTATATTATACTCTGGTGTTTATAGTGCTGGCTTAAAAGCGCTAGCAGCCTCTGCCAATACTCTTAAACCCTCGCCAATTGACAACATGGCTTCCGCAAACAGTCTTTGTCTCTCGTACAGCCGGTCGACTATCCGCTCCTCGATGGTCGTGACAGTTTCAACGAGTTTCTCGTGTCCAGTAGATACGAGAGACTGAGTAGAGATACTTTGTTCTAAAAGGCTTTGGACGACACGCGTATAAACTTGCTGAATCTCCACCTGCTGTTTCTCCACCCGCAATAACCTCTCTGTAATACGAGTAAGCACTGCCCGTCGTTGTGAAGGTGGTGAAAAAAATTATAATTTATTAATAACATGGTTAGGTAAAATGCAATGTTTATTTACAACACATACAACAAAAATGTTTATATCAGCTTAACAAAATATTATTCACAAATCATATTAAGATCATCAACTATTTTCTTAACGTTATCTTATAAATTATATTTTCTTATTAGAAACCCTTGTTTGACCATAGCTTTTACCCCTTTGGTACAATATCTTCGGTCAAATAACAACTTCCTAGTTTACGCGTAATACGTATCTTTCCCTTGACTTTGTTTAGTAAAGTTACTCGTGGAACTCCAAATTTCTTTACCTCAGTAGCTGTCGGAACGCCCCGCCTACATTCTTCTATGGCTTTTTCCATATTAGCTTCAGAGTATCGAAATATCTGAGCCTTTACTGGCGGCATTGTGCTCGGAACTTAACCTGAAATTAATGGATACTAATAGTTGACATCTAGTATAATAGTTGATACTGTCTTCTTTGGGTTAGGCTAGTGCTAGCTAGTAAACGAACGAAACTCAGATAGAAACTTTTCTTTTACAACATTAAAGCTAAATTTGAATTAAATAAAGCTAACAAATTCAGTTCGATGTAACCCCAGTGGAAGATACACATGTCATCTTTTAGGTTTTGATTCATTTCTGGTACTATACTCTATTCCAATTACAAATGGAATGAAGTATAGTACCAGAAATTTATAAAACTTTGTTATTTAAATTTAATTAGATAATATTACATGATATTTTTATCGAGATGGAACTTATTCATCTTCACTAGCCGAAATCGATATTCGATGGTCGGCATCGTTGTCATCACCCTCATCATCGTTTGTAAAATCCCCTGTATTTATTATAATTTGGTTATCGATGACGACGATGATGTTATCGATGATGATCGACGGTATCGATATGTGTGTCTCTGTTCCAATCAACGAAAATCAAATTTTTTTGTTCGTAAAACCACACTTTCTCAATTCGCGGTAGTAACACTATCACAAACTTCGTGCAACAATGACAGCATTTTGTTTGCAGAAAACGGTGAGCTGGTATTTTTACGAGCCACATAACCTAAAATAAGGGTTTGTGTGTTAATATAGCAACAGATAAAATGTTAAAATATGTAAAAATAAATTATAAAAAAGATGTTTAAATTCTTACCTTTAATTTGCGCCCAAATCAATTCTATAGCATTGTATTGACAATGGCAGGGTAGAAGGCGCATTACATTGTATCCGGCTTTCTTAGCAATTTCGTCCAATACGTATTTTGGTCAAGCTGGCTTATTTATAGCAATCAAATGCAGCATCTCAACTTTAAAATCTTACAAAATAACAACAATAATAATAATTTAATAACTAAAATATATTATTAAAAGGAGTCCCTTTAGGCAAAGTTCCGAAGATACTGGCAGCGTTCCTCCCCCTTTGAATAGCTAGACTAATTATTTGTCCAAGGTAGCTGCCAGCTCTTCGGTCTGCTGTGATGTCGACTAACCTTTTTGCTAATTCCTTAAAAAGCCTTATAGCGCTAGGACCTCACCAATTTAGAGAAACTGGAAAATTTTGACCTGTGCATGCAATTTAAAAAGCGTTTCTAGCTTCTTCCAAGCCAGCGATCTCAAAGTTTGAAGGGGACGCCCTTAAAAATTTACTTATGAGATTTGCTGAATGCTTCAGTCCAAGTTGGCTCGTTCAGCTGCTTAATAAGAATCGATTCTAAGCTAATTTTGATTAAATCGTCTACTTGTTTCAAAAGATCTGGGTAATTCAAAGAGGGGCACAAACGTAAATTTTGGGACGAAAAGATAATTTTAAGATGCAAAGTGCATAATGTGGACTAATTTCAAGGAAACGGTCAGCAGAATTTTGAAATTTAGTAATATTATTAATATATTCAGAAATAGAGTCATCAAAAATTAGAGAACCTATAAGGTAAATGGAATTAAACTATTTTAATATTTGGAGCTAAAATATTAAATTTCTGTTTTATGTCATTTATTTAAATTTAAGTTGCAGTTATTTATGAGAACTTCGCATTCGTTAAAACTTAGCTTCAAACCAATGGCTTAAAATTTATTTTTGATTTAAAAAAGGGCCGAAAACACAGTATCCACAGCACTTTCTAGGGTTCCGTAATCTTAATACCAAACGTTGAATTTAGAATTTAAATTTTTGATTATGGGGTTTATAGCCAAACTAAAAATTGCAGGCCCAAGGGGATCACCCTGTTGACAACCTACTCCCGAGAACAGTTCATTAGAACGATATAACAATTTTGTTGGGTCAGCGTAACTATGAAGAAGATAATTGTAAATTTCCCTGCTATTTACCGAGTTGAATGCATTTTTGAGCAACTCGTCAGGCTGTCCGTAAGTTAGAAAAGGGTGAAGGGATGGACTGCTACCTCACACCCTCCTTTCACATCGAAGTCTAACTGTACGGGTTCAAATTTCGAATTTAATTTTGGGAAAAATATGTCGAACAGCAATTTTGGAGGCCAGACGACGTATTGTTGATCCAACAGCAATTGGTCTCACCCCTACGTCTTTTTTGGTGAGGTCAATGAGGTTCGTGCCGAAAAGAATGGGAACAATTTCTGGATTAACATTAGCGGAATACATTAAGTTGATTAATTTAGTGATCGAATTTACAAGTTGCTCGCCTGCATGAGCCACAGAATACGATGTTAAGTCTTGACAATATCGGCTTTTTTGCTGCTAGAAGTTGGAGGTTTATTTATTTGTACTGAATGATACTGTGCATTATCCATAATGGTCGTCGATGGTTCATTCAAGTCAATAAGGTACAAAACCATTCCTTAAATTTAACAACATTCATTTCTTCGTGATATTCCACAGTTTTCTTAGATTTAAACGCTAAGAGGCAGTTCGGAACAAATCCCTTCATGGAACCCGCATGACAAATAATTAAGTATTCGTCAGTATGTACTTTTGTGGAGGAGTGAGGAGTGTCGTCTGTCCATATTTTGTCAACTGTATGATTAGCGTTTGTTCATAGTCAAATAAAATGAGGGTATAGATCTTAGACCGTTAATAGTAATATATTTTTTTCAGGTTCATGGCAAATGGAGAAACATGCTTCGCTATCATTCGCATTTCGTATATCATCTTATATTTCACAAATCTACTTTACAAGTTTTTTTACCCAGAGATGAAACTAATATGTATTGGTAGAGTTATAAACCCTTACTTAAAAACTGAAGTTGTAAAAAATTAGGACGTCCAATTTTGTAAATGTTAATTATATTTATTTTTTGTCATTTGTATACATTTATCTCAAAAACAAATCAAAAATGACGATCGTGTTACTTTTTCTTTTATAGTGATTCATATCAGTTTCTCTTATTATGGACCAACAGTAAACCGCTAACATATTTTATATCAAAATCCTTGGTATCTTTCCTCAAAAACCCTCAAATCCTGGTGAAAACGTTCGCTATGCTCATCACTCACGCTTCCCAGGTTCTCAGGAAAAAAGTCCAGGTGAGAATGTAAATAATGCATTTTTAACGACATATTCACTCCTATTCTTTGATAATTTCTCAATAAATTGGAAACGATTTCTACATAATTCTCAGATTTCTTGTCTTCCAAGAAAATTTTCACTACTGCTTTAAATGAATACCAAGCATCTTTTTTGACATTGGATAAGTAACCATCAAAGTTTTCGTCTTTTAATATTTTTCTTATTTGGGGCCCTACAAAGGTTACTTCTTTGAGTTTTGCATCAGATAAACTAGGAAAAATCCTCCTCATTTCAGGGCTGGTAATGTTTTTCATCAATTTTATACCAAGATAGAATCCAGAGTCTTTTAACCATTGCTCTTTACAGTCAACATCAACAGCGGCTAAATCTGTTCTGTTGACATAGTCCCGTTTCCAGAAACACAACTATATGACTTTCCATATCTTTTGATTAAGATTTAGATTAACAACGTTTTCAGATTGAAACAATTTGTTAAATCCTGTGAACTTCCTTCGATAGTACCCATGACAAGAACATGAAATACATTTTTATAAATGGATCATTTAAACGGTTAAATGTCAATTCTGTTGATACAAGTCGTTCTGTTATAGGGAATTGGCCGAAGGCCTTTTAAAAAAATGAAATTAAGAAAGAATAGATTTATTTAATTAAATTATAATAAATTGGGCTCAATTTAGGGCAAGTGTCACGCGCGCGGATGATGGTTGGTAAAGCCAATAATTGCTGAAAAACAGCTTTAACGCATTCCGCTGTTCTAGCAATCGTTCGGCGACTGCAATTAATGACAACCGCCGCGTCTGAGAAGGATATAATATTTTGTGAGGTTTGATATTCAAAAATTCTTGAAAGTCGGCACTGCTGTTTCGAAATATTTTTGAAGAAACTGTAAATATCTCGAGCTAGATCTTCACATCCACGTGGAAGTTGTTTGCAGGCTTTTGAAGTACATAAGTGTGCAGTGTGGCAAACACATTTCATTACAAAAAATCCTGGGCATTGTTCTCTCAGACGGCTTGCAACTGAATTACTTGCCACCATCATGACATTGCATTCGTCAGCAACAAAGCCCACAATATTATCTGTAGGTATGCTATGACCGGTAAATGATTTCATTAAAATGTTATACAAATTCTTACCAGTCGCCCCTTCATTAACTGCATCTAGATTATCTGTGTCGAAAATTTTACACAGCTCCCAGTGTTGGCTAACCACTTTATTTTTTTCGGTATCAAAATATCTGGCTATTACGCATGACGATTTATTGGTACTGATTTCAGTTGACTCATCTGTAAAGACACTGAACTTGTGGCTCTTCAATAATTCAATCAGTCTCAATTTTTCTCGCGCTCCAATCACTTCAGTTACGGCTGCTATTGCTTTTGTTTTCTTCATAGCAATTTTATGGTCAACTCCAAAATCTTCTAAAGTAAAAAAGATGTTGGGGTCCAAGGGGAAGTTTGTAGAGTTCCAAAAGAGTATGTTGTTTGAGCACCTTTATTATGTTAGTTAAGTACAAATGGTAGCGTGTTAACGAGTACGTGTTGCTAAGTGCACTACTACACAAGAATGTAATAAAATAATTTGACACCACAATGACGACGCACGGCGTTTCAACGTATTGAGTTAGGTATGTACAAACCGTACAATGCTATTAATGAGATCTGACAGATGATCTGAAGCCACAAAATCTAAATTTTGTTCCGCTAGAAATCTGGCTATTTTTATTTCCTTTGCCATAGCGACATTATTTTTGGGAGTATTTTTGGTAACAAAACTTGTCATAAGGCTCCGATCGTTCGAAGTACTTACTTTGTACCAACCCTAGAGCTTTAATATGTTCCTACGAGAAAGAAATTTTAAGCAAATACTATTCAAATGGTACATCTAACAGCACTGATTGGTCGCCGCGACTAGCAGTCGCTTGTGCGTCGCTACTGCGCGGCGTTTCGCTTAGTCAGGCAAACTTTGTTGTTAATTTATTGTCTGATTGAATTAATCTAGTTCTTGAGAATCTTCGTATGACCCGGGCGATGTTACTTGTGTTGATTTGTGAGAGGAGGAGTGTAAGAGCCAGTTGTATAGCCATATTGTGTTGAGAATTCCCGATCAGAGTATCGGGTCGTGTCGCTTTGAGGACTTCTGAATTAAGTTGGATAGTTTATTGGCTGCCGTTGTTTGTTATATGAAGCAAACGGGTAGTTAAAGTCTTCAAATGGTTATGCTTGTGCAGATTGGTATTGTTCTAATAATTTATACATTTCAATTTTCTACTTTAAAAGTCGGTTTTCAGGTTTTTTTTCCAATGAAAGACAAAAAAACTTATCTTCAACATCATCTTCTTTCTTTTCCATTAAATTATTATAACAAGTATTTATACTTCTTTGTAAAATATTTGCAAAATACTCGTCGACTCGGTGAAGCTTATATTTCTTTCGGGGAACATTTTCTGTTGGAGATTTAACACTATTCGAATCAATATTTGCTGAAATTTCCTCAACATCAAAGCTATAATTATTGTCATTAAATTTCTTTTGGACGACTTGTTTAAGAAATGATAATCTTTGAAAATGCGCAAATGAAGATGTTGTTGGTACTAAAGAACCGGATTTCCAATTGTTGTTTTTTTGAAGTTCTTTTACATAGGCATCTCGTGAAATTTTCCGCAATATTGATCCTGCAAAAGAAATAATTAATTATTATAATACATTGATTTATGTTACGGGTATTTAGCAAGTGGTTGTTCATTAGCAGAGTTGCAGTATGGTTATAATATTAGCATATCTACGGTATCGGCTATAATTAGGCAAGTGTGCCAAGTTTTATGGAAAAACTTGAAAACTGTGGTCATGAGTCCACCAACTAAGGAGATGTGGAAACAAATATCTGCACAATTTGAAAATAAAGCCTATTTTCCAAATTATATTGGTGTTTTGAATGGCAAACATGTTCGTTTAATTCAAGCACCAGAATCAGCATCTATGTATTACAATTACAAACACTTTTTCCCGTTAGTTTTAATGGCTTTGTGCGATGCTAACTATTGTTTCGTATGATTAGACGTTGGAACTTATGAAAAAGACAGTGACTCGGGTGTTTTCACGGAAACATTTGAAATACTCTCAGAAAATTTATTAAACATTCCCGAGCCAAGATCAATCACATACAACGAGAACGATGCATATAAATTACCACATGTAATTGTAGCTGACGAAGCTTTCGGCCTGACAAAAAATCTGATGAGACCCTAGGGAGGTAAAATGTTGTCAAAAGAAAAAAGAATATTTAACTATCGTCTTTCTTTAGCACGAAGGTATGTCGAATGTACATTTGGCATAATGTGTAACAAATAGCGAATTTTTCACCGGTCAATAGAACGTCAAGATAGATTTTGCCAGTGTTATTGTTAAAGCCATTTGTGTGTTTACAGAACTATGTTAGAACAAGAAAGGCAAGTTAGGCAAGAAAAAATGGTGTAATACGCTTGTTATTGGCACCAATTACTTTATAAACATAGTGTATCAAAAAAATAAAACTAATTTATAAATGAAACTTACCCATGTTTTTCTTTTTTTCTTCAGGATCATTATTATTGCAAAAACTTCTTCTTTTTTTTTTTTTTTTTTAATAATCCTTAGAAATAAGATTCCAAATTATGGCATCTCTTTTTTCGATTTCGTCTTCGCTACTTTTTTTTATACTTAGTCTGGCCATAAATACTGTTACAATTAAAAATAAACAATATATTACATTTGAATTTGGAATCTGTCATTTTTATATGATTGCTCATTGAGTTTTCTCATATTGGCGCCAATACATTGTACAATATTTTGCGATATTAAAATGGAGTGGGGTGATAAAGAGAACCGAATCGCTGTGATTGCATTACACAAAGTAGGTATGGAGCCAAATGCAATTTTTAAAACTCTCCATGCGCTTGGTATTAGTAAAATGTTTGTGTACCGGGCTATTAATAGGTGCAATGAGACATCTGTTTGTGACAGAAAAAGATCTGGCCGTCCACTTACTGTTCGTAAGAAAAAGGTGGTCAAAGCAGTAAGGGAAAGAATTGGAAGAAATCCTGTCCGAAAGCAAAATATTTTATCTCGGGAGATGAAGATAGCACCTAGAACCATGTCGCGTATTTTAAAAGATGACTTAGGACTTGCAGCCTAAAAGAGACGTACTGGTCATTTCTTAACTGATAATTTAAAAGAGAATAGGGTGGTAAAATCGAAACAACTACTTAAGCGGTACGCAAAGGGAGGTCATAGAAAATTTTTGTTTACGGATGAGAAATTTTTACAATTGAGCAACATTTTAACAAACAAAATGACCGTATTTATGCTCAAAGCTCTAAGGAAGCTTCCCAATTAGTCGACAAAGTGCAACGTGGGCACTATCCGACTTCAGTGATGGTTTGGTGGGGTATTAGCTATGAAGGAGTGACTGAGCCATACTTTTGTGAAAAAGGTATCAAAACATCGATTCTTGAGATGGTAGTGAAGCTCTTTAACAACACCATGTTCAATAATCAAGAATGGTCCTTCCAGCAAGACTCGGCGCCAGGTCTACGCAGTCTTGTTTGGAAACGAACGTTTCGGACTTCATCAGAGCTGAAGACTGGCCGTCGTCTCGTCCCGATCTTAATCCGCTGGATTATGATTTATGGTCAGTTTTAGAGAGTACGGCTTGCTCTGAACGCCATGATAATTTGGAGTCCCTAAAACAATCCGTACAATTGGCAGTGAAAAATTTTCCCATGGAAAGGGTGCGTGCTTCTATTGATAACTGGCCTCAACGTTTAAAGGACTGTATTGCAGCCAATGGAGACCACTTCGAATAAGCTTTTTATTCTTTAAATTGTTTTATATTTATGTATTAAACTAACACACTGTAAAAGTAATAAATGTTATTTGCAATAGAATTTTTTTAATTTTTAATTGTAACAGTATTTATTGCCAGACTAAGTATATGCGTCTGTCCGTCTCAAACCGCGCGGATCAACTGAACAGGTCGATACAGTTTTATAGAACGTATACAGCGAGCGCCACGCGCGAACAATTAACACTGTTTAGATTCATCTTGTACCGCGCGGTCGTATGAACTTAACCTTATTTGTTAAATTAAGTAAACATTATTACTTCCTCTCTCCCTCGAAATTGCAGTTCGTGTTATCTCCACTTAACGCCACATTTTTTGTATTCAAGTAATTTAAAGACAAATACTTCTTTCAAATAATCGACAACTAGGGAAGTCCGGGGTAGTTGGCCATAGTTTTTCTAAGCGATATCAGAAATCAGTTACTTATGTTTTTTTTCATTATATTTATTTTACATTCAACTTTAAAGAATCAACTATGATATTATAAACATAAAAGTAACAATTTCTAATGAGATCACCTTATTAACTATCATTTCCTTAAATCAAAATTGGCCATCTTTTCCGAGGTGTCCAGGTAAAATGGCCATAGTATTAGAGGTAAAATGGCCATAACTAAATTGTAAACTTATAATTACTTTTGATCTCATTTTCTACTTTTAAGTCTTGTTTCCTCCTCTTCGCCACATCTGGAGCACGTCGTTTCAAATCCAGAGCAGTCTTCGTGAACCCAATACTGACAAAATCTAAATTAAAGCAAGTCTTCGATGAGAAGTGCTCCCTAAGTGTGTAAGTGTAATCAGTATTACTGCTTAAGAACAACTGCAACTAACCATATCCTGCTTTCTGATTTTATTTGTTGAATCTATGTTTTAATTTTAACTGTTCGGCAAAATCTTAAGTGTTAGAATGTGTGTAATTAAAAACAGTTTAGCCGGTAAAAACTATTTATTTTGTAATTTAAATGAACACAATACATTGACAGCGTAACTATACTTCATCTAAAATAGCTTGATCTCTGCGATATATCGCATGCTTATTCGAATACTGATTTAATTCAATAAAAACGATTTTTGGGAAATCGCAAATGAAGAGTTTTCTATGAAGATTATCCTACTAAATCCTAATAATCCTTTTTCGCGTATTTCGAAAATCCTTTTGGTGGATTGTACATATGCACTTTTGTTCGATATTTATGGTGTATTGAATACACTGTATTCTCTGTGTTTTTCGGGAGAGTTTGAGCACTGTTCATATATTTTTACACATTTATCACTTTTTTAAAGCACATAAATGTTCATAAAGTTTATTTAATCACGAGCACGATATTGAAAGCAGCACAGTCCGACTACCCACCGATAAAAACCGTGACCTGTGAATCCTGTGTTCGGGGTAATTAGACAAGGGTAAAGGTTAAATTGGAATATTTGCAAGGGTTGTCAACTCGCAGTACTGCGATATGTAGGTAATACTCGACCAAGCAAACTGGGTACTTAGAGTACATTACGTCACGCGGGTTTCTGATAGGGTTGGCAAAAATTAAAAATATATATTTATATGGTAATAATATGTTTATTAGTAAAATATTATTAAAGTATGAATGACAGTTTTTAAAAGTATTATTAAAGTATAAAGTACAGACGAATCAATAGTAGTAATAGGGGGAGTACTTACAAATCGGAGTCCAAAAATTCGATTCCACTTATTACCGATGAACTATTACTTTCGCTTTCTGATTCTTCTTCGCTAACTTGTATAGTGATTTCTCTTTCTCGAAACTTAAACAACCTATCCTTATTCCAAAGCTCTTCTCGCAGCCTATCTACTTGATTTATTTCACGATTCCAGTCACCTGCAATAATACTATTTATCGCATCGTTGTTTAGCCCTTCTATGTCTTTCTCCATTTGTGAGACATTTTTGTCTGCCACCCTTCGTTTTAAAATATCCCAATTAGCAAGTTTATGTATTTTCAATAAATAATATAATTCCGGTTTGGTCATTTTTTCTTGAAAAGGTATTTTATTTTCAGCTAACCATTTCTGTATGTCCTCTTTTCTGGCTGCTGTTGTTGGTACTTTGTTGCTATCTTTACTGTGATAAGGAGCGTTATCCATTACAATTATGGACTTATTTGGTATATTCGGCAATAATTTTTCTTGTAACCATTTTATAAAATTATTTGAGTCCATTTCATCATGGTAGTCTCCTTTTTTAGATTTGCATTTATATACCAAATTTGCACCTTTGACAAAACGATTTTCGCCGCCACCATGAACTATCCACCGTTGGCCCGGGTTTTCGTTCTTATTGATGCCAGCATCAGACTCATTTTGCCAGCACTAATTAACTGTATAATGTGAATGTATCCACGTTTCGTCTTTGTATATGACGGGTTTTTTTATTGATTCGAAGCCCCTCACTTTTCTTTTAACGACGTAAATAGCGAGTTCTCCAAGCTGCAATTTCTGGTTTCTCAAATAAAAACTCGCGACTTAACGGCATTTTGAAACTTGTAGCCTAGTTTGTTTATAATTAATTTTCTTAATGTCTCGTTTTACCCCTAAAACTTTAATTCTAAAATTCTAACTTAGCAGTGGCTAAAAATTTTTTAATGTCTTTACTTCCTTTTTGACAACATAAAAATACTTATTATATTGCGTACGATGCAAATAGTAAAACTGTTACGTTAATTTTATTACTCGGATATCGCTTTTTGCGAGGTATTGTAAGCCTAGGTACAAGAAACTTTCTATGAAGTCAGGACTTTGGCATATTATTCTTAAACCTTTTCACTTTGATGCCAATTCTATCGAGATACCCCTTGATTAATAATCTAAGATCATATGTTTCAAGTGGATATCCCCACTCCGAACAGATATTGATATATTGTATTATATATTCTGCAGTTTCTTGTTTCAAGACTTTTAGGTGCACCATGTGGCCTTCATGGCTTTTGTGATAGTCTGTGTAACACAGATTTACTTATACGGAATTTTTGTGCTTAGACATCGCTCGAAAGTCGACCCCAAGTATTCCGATACACTCTGAAGGTTGCAAGGATACCCCTTGGAATTTGGGTCCTTCTTCGCAGTGAACACACAAAACTTGTGTCTTCAACGGGTTGAATTGAACCAAATTCAATTCACCCCACTCGGAGACTGGCCTCAGAGAGTTCTCCACTTCAGACACAATCTCGCAGTTAAGTGATAGTATAGGCTTGAGATGAAAAAACAAGCGGCGTGTGCGCGTGTACAATGCGTGCGATGTGGTCGGCGATAGTCTTCTTTAGTAGCACACCTCTTCAGTATTTTTCATGGCTGCTTAGCGCAATTTATTGTTGCATATATGTTTGCATTCTCTTGTCGACGTGAAGGTGATAAACAAAACCAATTATAAGTTTCTCTTAACAGAAACTCTATACTGCGCGGTATCATTTCCTCAGAAGCGTGGCTGACTGCTAATTGCAGAGAATGACACACGCATCTTACCAAAATGAAATGGTGTAAACCATATTCTTCTTTTAATATTTGGTAAACTCCATTATTTATGCCTACCATGACACTAGCATTGTCGGTTCCCAGCCCTATCATATTCTGAAGTCATGTCTTC
Organism: Bombyx mori; assembly: GCF_030269925.1. Lineage (NCBI taxonomy): Eukaryota > Metazoa > Arthropoda > Insecta > Lepidoptera > Bombycidae > Bombyx > Bombyx mori. The sequence goes on from NC_085130.1 coordinate 13,275,701, forward strand.
AAGTGTTTTCAGTATTGCACTGGCAATACCTCTCGCATCAGCAATTTCTAACTCCGAATTGCCAGAAAAGTTGTCATTTTTTTATTAATGGAAGTTCTAAAGTAATGATCTATATATTATAAAGTCTAATAACGATACCCAAACATTTTTGAACGAGATATCTGTTGACCCGTCGATTTCGAGACTATAGCTGGTATCACCAATATCCTCTCTCAACGTAGTTTTGAAATGGGGTCCTAACACATTTCTTATTATTTCACCACATTTGGTGCCATTCAGTTGCAAACCGCACGCAACCTTGGAGTCTGGACAAGCTTTTGCACACATTTCACTAAGATGATCAACTTGCGAAACAGCTGCATGTTCTGTAATGAAGAGAAAAAGCAGTGCTTCTGCATTATGTACTACATCGCCGTTGCTTTCTAGTTTTTCCACAGAAATCGTTCTCGGGCCCAATGAAAAGGGCTTTAATTTTTCAATATGCTTTTTCGACTCTGAATGTCATTTTAATTTATATGATTTTGCTGTGAATTCTATTTTGTAATAAATGCACATTGCTTTTGTATCGTTTCCAATAACTGGTTTTAACCTTTTTTTTAAATGATGGCTCTTTCTCCCATTCTGCTCTATAATGTTGGGCGTACTTAGTTTTCTTTTTTGTTGGAACGTCCATTGTCACTAACATAAAAATTTACTTTCACATAAATTCACATAATATAACATAACACAATCTAAACTCCAAATAGAATTAATCAAAGTACTGAATGAAATAGATGTATAACAGGAGGCAGGAACGATATAGTAGATACGGGGAATCCTCGCATAGAATGAAAGTAAGCGCGTTTGGTTTTTGCTAGGTTTTTCTGTTAAAATTTCATTTCGTTTCCTTCTTAGACGTGTCTATGATTATGTTTATTGAGATATGGTAATTAAGGGCTAAACTTAGAGCTAGAGCCTAAATAATTATTATGGAGGCTAAACAGAATGAAAAGAGGGCTAGATCTAGCTCCAAAAGGGCTAAGTTGGCATCACTGGCTGCGATGGCGCATCTCACGCTGCTCACACTCACACGTGCAGCTACGCAATCCTGTGTGTAAGTCACTACACAGATGTCGGACACAAACTGACTTATGTCGCTATTCGATGAAAACACAACGGAAGATCCCGCAAGAGTCAAAGAGACGCATATTTCATTGGGGCGGGAACAATGCTAAACTCAACGTAATTCAAACACTAGACGGTAGATGACGCTAAAAAAAGCCTGTATCTGCACGTGACTCAATTCGGACCTATCTACGAATGGGTCAGTGTTCCATTAGGCATGCGATATGTCAAACTGACATTCCTAGGGTTGCCCGGATACCAAAATAAATCGATAATAATTATCGACGTTTCTTATTGGATTTAATTTAATTACAAACGTTACTAAATTAATCAAATAATTTAGTATAAAATACATTTATTTTCATAAAGGAGTACACACCAAATCCTCTGAATCAGTTTCTAAATCGCTAGAAAAATCTTGTAAATTTATGATAAAGTCTTGTTCGCAAATATTATCAAATAGGACGTCCTGCTCCCAATCTTCTTCAATTTGTTTTCTGCATTTCGTTACCACCTTCTTCGAGTCTTCTGCAAATACATTATCGACCACACTTTTTATATTATATAACTGCAACATTTTATTTTCCGTGAAAGGCGGTGTTGTGTTGTGTCTGGCAGCGTAACCTTAGAAGAAAACATATTTTTACTAAGGTTAATTATATAATAATAGTTAATACTTAAAGTACCTGTCTAATTGAAACTGAAGCATATTATAACTATAATAACAATATTATAACTATAATATAACACATGCACACAAAGCTTTGACTTGGACCCAGATAAGCTCGATCGGAATATACTGGCAGCGGTACGGGGGTAGTGTTTGACGGTATGAACCTTTTCGTGGGCTATATCATCTACGACATACGTTGGAGTACTAGGTGTTGCGCCGAAACAAATATAGACAGTAAATCCGGCTCACAACTTTAATTACTTTTACAATGGTTTTTATAATTTCAAATTGGATGGAAATTGATAGATGCGCGTGCGCAAGCATTCGCCGTCGTAGTTAGGTTGGCTCTGGAGGGTCGGGCGGTGCTGCTTAGCTGGCTTACTGGACTGAAGTGCCGTAAAGCAGTAATGCGTTTCGGCTTGAAGGGTGGGGCAGCCGTTGTAACTATACTGAGACCTTAGAGCTTATATCTCAAGATGGGTGGCGCATTTACGTTGTAGATGTCTATGGGCTCCGATAACCACTTAACACTAGGTAGGCTCTTCCACCCATCTAAGCAATAAAAAAAAAACATCACGCGTTTGTGCAGACCAACGATTCTTAATAATTCATTCTTGAGCATAGTTTCATTGACCTCTATTCCTTTTTCTTGATTGATGACCGATTCTAGCGCACTTTAATTATAGTTATATAATATACATTAATATCAATTATTAACGTTTTTCTATAATAATATTATTCATTGAACATTTATTTTCTAAAATTTATATTCTAATCTCTTTAAATCACTTTAGTATATTATTTAAACACTTACGTAAATGTTTCATCAACTCACTTTAGTTTTTATTCACCTCTCTCGTCGGATGATTTTTGAGCTCATCGTATTATACTCGTAGCCCGCTGCAACGCCAGAGAGTTCACTTCCTAGTGAATCCATGTTCTATGGCAAGCAAGAGGGGTCGTCGTACCCCCTGACGGGGGCACGGAACGGGCCTCGGGGCAAACCCCATTGCCCAGGCAGACGCTCAGGGCAGGGGTGAAGATAATGCAGGGAGTAATAGGGGAGGTACGCTGTTCGCAGCGCGCACGGCTGCACTACATCGACAAAATGATATATACATATACATAATACGATGGGCTGTCTGGTGACGGCTTGATGCCCGCGGCGGTGTCACCCCGGCGCCGGCTGCTGTCCTCAGTGTCCTATTCTATTATTTTTTTCCCTTAAGATTAACTAAAACTAACTACAACTAAACTAATACTAACTAAACTACTATTTACAAACAGGGACAACAGTCAGCAATCGTGGGGCCCGCCACCGGCCCCACCTCTACAAACCAGAGGGGGAGCCGCGGCACTAGTAAGGCGCTCACCTGCTCCGGGCTCCCCAGAAGGGGAAGTCCGTCACGGGGAGGGGCCGACTTAAAACACTCCCCAAACGGGGGAGTGGTCCACCCTCGGGGGTGGAAAATGGGTCCCCATAGGGGGGCACCCCAACAGTGTGGGGGGGAAGTGACGAGTGTGGACAGCTCAGTCCCATGGGGGCACTCATTATGAGCACTCCCATATCACTCCGGTTAAGCCGACTATCTTACCATAGAAGGGGGTTCCAGTAGCTCCCTTGGTAGCGCCCGACCATCAGGTGGTCTGGCGTGCAAGGGAGCTAAATTGTGGAGATGCTCGTGGGGTCCACCGTCAGCCCGCTCGTAAAGATTACGAGCTAGCCTCCGGATGAACTCCGAGCGACTCCACATCCAGATCCCGGGCGATTACGGCATTTCTGACGTAACGCCTTGCTCCTACTATCGTGCGAAGAGCCAGATTTTGCTGGACCTGTAACCTCTCCCGCATACCTTGCGGGATGAGGTGATACCAGGCCGCAGCTGCGTACGTGATATGGGAACGGACATACGTCTTCTAAATGCCGAGCTTAGTCATGACCGGCAACCTGGAGGCCAACACCGGCCGGAGGAGGAATCTTGCATAGCGAGCGGCCGCCAACTCCGACATGGCGTGACGGTCATCCTCAAACTCCGGTCGATATCGACTCCCAAGTACCGGACGCTGGATCTAAACTCGACATTAGCGACACGGAGACTGAGCTGTCCCGGGATGTAACCTCTCCCGCATACCTTGCGGGATGAGGTGATACCAGGCCGCAGCTGCGTACGTGATATGGGAACGGACATACGTCTTCTAAATGCCGAGCTTAGTCATGACCGGCAACCTGGAGGCCAACACCGGCCGGAGGAGGAATCTTGCATAGCGAGCGGCCGCCAACTCCGACATGGCGTGACGGTCATCCTCAAACTCCGGTCGATATCGACTCCCAAGTACCGGACGCTGGATCTAAACTCGACATTAGCGACACGGAGACTGAGCTGTCCCGGGACGACTGTTGTGCGGACCGGACCGAAGAGAATAGCCGCAGTCTTCCCCACGTTGACCGCGACCCTCCATCGGTCCAGCCACTGGGGCAGTAAGTCCAATAACCTCTGCATCCTCGAAATGGCCGCAGAGGGGAAGTTGGATGACGCGAAGTAGGCGCTGTCGTCGGCAAACAGCGCCAACTTCACGTCGGTGTTCTATGGCATCGCTTGTATAGGACATAACCTCCGTATAGCATGCCCAAAAATAAAATTAACAGAACGAACCCGAGAAGAATGTTGAAAATTCCAACTTGTATATGCAAATCTTCTAGATTAATTCTGGAACTGGCCCCAGCTGCGTTTTGCCCGATTATTATATTTTTCTTTTGACTGAGATGACTGACACATTTTATTCACTGCTTTTAATTTTAATTTGAACTGACAAAATTAACCGTTTGGCATGGTCGCCATGTAATGTTGTACTTTGGGAGGCGTTAAAGGAAAACGTCTTCTTGCGTGTATTCCATGTTTAATAACCATCTTAATCCTAGTTTACAATTATGAAGAAGTCTTATGTTTCTGGGTGGTCCGCCTTATTAGGGTGACATGCGAGACTACACACCTATTAATTATGTTATATACTAAATGCTATGCTAATACTATGCTATGCTATGCTATAATATATAAGTATACACACTTCAATGCAATGATTTCTGATTTTCTACTTGGCGAAATTAGTTTGTGCTGTTAGGCCGAGTGATGTGGAGCGTTATCCATAATAATACAATGTGGCTCCTTCAAATTGTCTAATAATTTTAAAAAGCACCCCTTAAATTTCTTAAAATTCATTACGTCGTGGTATTTAGTTTAGTAGTTTTGGTTTATTTGGATGCCAATAGGTAATGGCACAAAACCAGATGACGTCCCACAATTCAGAGTGATGATTACTTTAACCTATGCCGTCGGGTACTTTGGTGGTTGATTGTGCAGTATCATCATAATTTTACTTTGGCACTTTTTTTATAGCAATAACCAATATTTGTCAATATCTTCGTTAGAGACGGCAAGCTTCCTTTCCAAGCCGGTGTCTTTGAGAGACGCGGCAAGTTTTTTCAAAGTAGGCAATTCGTCCCGTATATAGTAACCATATACTTAGTCTGGCCATAAATATTGTTACAATTAAAAATAAACAATATATTACATTTGAATTTGGAATCTGTCATTTTTATATGATTGCTCATTGAGTTTTCTCATATTGGCGCCAATACATTGTACAATATTTTGCGATATTAAAATGGAGTGGGGTGATAAAGAGAACCGAATCGCTGTGATTGCATTACACAAAGTAGGTATGGAGCCAAATGCAATTTTTAAAACTCTCCATACACTTGGTATTAGTAAAATGTTTGTGTACCGGGCTATTAATGGGTGCAATGAGACCTCCTCTGTTTGTGACAGAAAAAGATCTAGCCGTCCACGTAGTGTTCGTACGAAAAAGGTGGTCAAAGCAGTAAGGGAAAGAATTCAAAGAAATCCTGTCCGAAAGCAAAAGATTTTATCTCGGGAGATGAAGATAGCACCTATCCATGTCGCGTATTTTAAAAGATGACATAGGACTTGCAGCCCATAAGAGACGTGCTGGTCATTTCTTAACTGATAATTTAAAAGAGAATAGGGTAGTAAAATAGAAACAACTACTGAAGCGGTACGCAAAGAGCGGTCATAGAAAAATTTTGTATACGGATGAGAAAATTTTTACAATTGAGAAACATTTTAACAAACAAAATGACCGTATTTATGCTCAAAGCTCTAAGGAAGCTTCCCAATTAATCGACAGAGTGCAACGTGGGCGCTATCCGACTTCAGTGATGGTTTGGTGGGGATTAGCTATGAAGGACTGACTGAGCCATACTTTTGTGAAAAAGATAACAAAACATCGGCACAAGTGTATCAAGATACCATTCTTGAGAAGGTAGTGAAGCTCTTTAACAACACCATGTTCAATAATCAAGAATGGTCCTTCCAGCAAGACTCGGCGCCAGGTCTACGCAGTCTTGCTTGGAAACGAACGTTTCGGACTTCATCAGAGCTGAAGATTGGCCGTCGTCTAGTCCCGATCTTAATCCGCTGGATTATGATTTATGGTCAGTTTTAGAGAGTACGGCTTGCTCTAAACGCCATAATAATTTGGAGTCTCTAAAACAATCCGTACAATTGGCAGTGAAAATTTTTCCCATGGAAAGGGTGCGTGCTTCTATTGATAACTGGCCTCAACGTTTAAAGGACTGTATTGCAGCCAATGGAGACCACTTCGAATAAGCTTTTTATACTTTAAATTGTTTTATATTTATGTATTAAACTAACACACTGTAAAAGAAATAAATGTTATTTGCCATAGATTTTTTTTTGTTTTCTAATACTAAGTAATTGTTTTAATATATATGTTTATTGCAACTAACACTTTGTCCACCTAAATTACCGCCTATACATGGGGGTGGTGCGGTCGATGGCACTATAAGGTGCTCCGGTATAGTGCCAGGCCCTGACCCGCCAGAACGTCGCGGCGCAGCGCGCGATCGTGGTCAGGGCGATCCGAGGATACCGCACCGTCTCCTTCGAGGCGGCGTGCTTGCTCGCCGGGGCGCCACCCTGGGACCTGGAGGCGGAGGCGCTCGCTGCCGATTACAGGTGGCGTCGCGACCTCCGCTCTAGGGGGGAAGGGCGCCCTGGCGAAGGAGTAATTCGAGCGCGGAGGCTCCAATCTCGACGGTCCGTGCTGGAGGCGTGGTCTCGCCGCTTGGCGGACCCGTCGGCCGGCATCCGTACCGTCGAGGCGGTCCGCCCGGTTCTCGCGGACTGGGTGGGCCGCGACCGCGGATGCCTCACCTTCCGGCTGACGCAGATGTTGACCGGCCATGGGTGTTTTGGCCGGTACCTTTTCAAAATAGCCGGAAGGGAACCGACGGCGACCACAGCGCGAACCGCGACGAGGATGACACAGCGGAACACACACTGGCGCGTTGCTCTGGATTCGACGAGCAACTCGCCGCCCTCGTCGCTGTCATAGGGAGAGGACCTCTCGCTGCCGCGCGTCGTGGCTACGATGCTCGGCAGCGACGCGTCCTGGAAGGTGATGCTCGACTTCTGCGAGTCCACCATCTCGCAGAAGGAGGCGGCGGAGCGAGAGAGGGTTTAGTGGGTGGGCCCTAAAACCCTTGGGCCCGCGCTCTGCTCACAACACCATGCAGATCGTTGAGTCTCACATACCCCGCGCGCCCCTTTTGCGCGGGGACCTCGTAGGAGGTTCGGCCCTCTACCCGAAAAAAAAAAAAGGTCTTCTGTTATGGCACTACGACCTGATAGGTCTTTTTTTGATGTATTAGAATTATGTATTGGATTTCGGTCTGCATCTCGGTTAGGCAGGTATCGATTCGTAAAGAAAATCCAGACACAGATTCATCAGCACGTTGTTTACATGATTGCAAATCGAAAAATAGATAGATGACTGTAGTGTTTAGTTTCTCCAAAATTTTGACGAAAAAATTCTCTCAACGATTCGAAGTTATCGAATATTTTATTTGAGCATGCTATTCTGGCTTTTCCTTTTAGCTATGAAATTATAAATTTCAGTAAGTCTTTTTTGACTGTCTGATGCGAGATCTAAGGCATTCTGACAGTTAGCCAAGAAGGCCGTAAGGGTTTCCCGACTTCCATTATATGGATTGATAAAATTACAAAGTACTTGAATAGGGTATTGTTCGCACAAGACTATTTCACTTTTAGTAGACATTATGATATTACGAGTATTAGTATTGGCTTTTGACAGTAACAAAACAAACAGACACTAGCACAAAGAAGATCAACTATAAAATGTAGTAGTTATACGAGACGATTGATTCACTCACCGCAAGAATATGAGAGCTGTTAACTTCATCAGAGAACGCACGGATGATGGGACGGCAGGCAGCGGCTTGGCTCTGCCCCTGGCATTGCTGAAGTCCATGGGCGACGGTAACCACTCACCATCAGGTGGGCCGTATGCTCGTCTGCCTACAAGGGCAATAAAAAAAAAAAAAAAAGCAAAGCGTTTGGCAGGCTTATACTGGAAGTCTTACTGTCGCAAACGGCAGGAACCGGCTTAGCAGGAACGAGTCAGCAGGAACTGGTGCAGTGGGGACGAATCAGCGGCTTGAATTTTCACGGGTACTTTTTTTTATTTTTTATTGCTTAGATGTGTGGACGAGCTCACAGCCCACCTAGTGTTAAGTGGTTACTGGAGCCCATAGACATCTACAGCGTAAATGCGCCACACGCCTTGAGATATAAGTCCTAAGATCTCAGTATAGTTACAACGGCTGCCCCACCCTTCAAACCGAAACGCATTATTGCTTCACGGCAGAAATAGGCGGGGCGGTGGTACCTACCCGTGCGGACTCACAACTCCGTGCGGACACTCGTCCGGCACGAGCGGGTATGATGTGGCAGATTTTTGTAAGTTTTCTTTCTTGACGATGTTAAAGATGATGTTGAAGATATTTTGAAGATGTTGAAGATGATATTATAGATTTTTGCAAGTTTTCTTTCTTGACGATATTGATGATGACAGCAGCGGCAATGAGCGCAACGTGGAATCAAGAGCTCAAGACAATCCGGATAGCCAGTGTAACGTACTAACTATCCCACTTCTGACACCACTGTTACGGGGTGGGTCCAGGAGCTCTTTTTAAAAAAGGACATGATGACTGGCACTGAGTTTATTTTATTAAAGAAGTAGTACAAATGATGTGTGTTTCCGCTACTCAAGCCAAATCTGTTCTGTCGTGTTTTAGCAATATATCGTCTTTATATAGAGACAATGCATTCAAGAATGCCTTAGTCGGCATTATTATTTATATTATGTTATTATTGAGGGGCATATGTAACAATACGACATACGAAGGGAGATTTGAAATAAAATAAAAACTATGTATACTAATCAACAAATTGTAATACCAATTAAACCTACAGATCAATTACTATAAAATATTTAAAAAAATTGCCACTTTTATCGTCTGTTTACGGTTCTATCAATTCTTTCTTCTTGGGATCATTGGTTTGGGAGAGATGCGAGGTTGCGAATTTTCTTTATCAACTGTGGCAACTACAAGACCTGGAACTTCTATCAATAAAGATGGAACAAAAGCTGTTTTTAGAATAGCCTGTGGATTCAATGGATATAAACCAGGGTTTTAATGCCGCTTGTAATATTATTATGAGTGATGCATTTGGACCAGACATTGGAAAGAATAACATTAAACCGTGCCTTAGTGAACTTTTTGTCTGGGTTTTGTTTTATAAATGATAAAATTTCTGCATCCCAGTATAACGTGTCTGTGTCTGTGTCTGAGGGTGCCCCTGGGTATGCCGATGTTACATGAGGCCCAGTCGCGTCACTCCCCAAAAGGTGGTCGAGAGACACGGGGCCGAGTCGCACCACTTCTAGACACGTCGCCACCGGTAGACAACCGGTGAACAGGAGACTCGGTGAGGAGGATCTCAGGGCGCCACCACTTACCGCTCTGGGAGACTTACACCAATAAAAAAAACAATTAAAATTAACAAGATTGTGTTTATTTGACCCAAATTTACAAGTATAAAATAAGTTACAAAAATTTACAATAATACGAGTAGATAATACTAGTGAGAGGTTAAAACAGTTACAATATTGCAATTAATAAAGATGGTGTGTCGGTAGATACACCGAACACTCGAGAAAGTTTTAATACTAATAAAAGAAGCAATACGCTTCACCGGGATCACTTCCCAGCACCCGGGGTTGCTGTCTGCGAGCGAGGCTGGGAATGCGGGTGTGTTCTATGTCTACCGAAGTCAAGCAGCCTTCCTTGGACCGACTTACTAGAGCTCCCCGCTTCTGGCAGCGTCCATATAGAAAGGTGCTATGGGATTCCGAAGGTGATCAGAAGGTCACGCTCCGCACCCTAACTGGAGTACATATTTTGTACCAGTTATAAGGACCTACGTATCAAGACATACCGTTTAAAATTTATAAAATTTATTTAATTAAAGATTGTGAACACAGTGTGGAGAATAATTCAAATAAACTTACCCTAGTTTAACACACGTCACCAAGGATTAATGAAACTGACTTTGGTAAATGTCAATGAACAAAATCAACTCGCAGCTCGAGAGATGTTACACGAATGAGAATTGGACAAAGTGAACTTGTCCTTTAATATTAATAATGTGTCGTTTCTCGAAGATTTTGCATGCCAGTGATGTGCAAATTTTGTCGTCGAACAACATACAAAACGCCCAGTCACGACTTGCAGTGTCGAGTGAGCGAACCTTAAAAATCGGATTCTCCACACTGCGCCACGTACAAAGGCTAGATGGCGTTAATTAAAAAAAATTGTTTAAATTAATTGAAAGGAAATTTTCTGGTGTTACACCAGTGGTGTCCAAATGATCGATAGACAGCTTTATCTAGGGGTTGCAGTTCGTGAGTGGTATTCGAAGGTAAACAATATAATGATATGTCGAGTGAATCTGCGATTTCAACGATGGTTAAGTCTAAGTGACAAGCTGCTGCTCGTCAAATATTAAAAGGAACTTTCCTGCACTTTTATATCTGGCTAGGTGCTTCAGAAATTGTTTAAAAAGTTCATTAGTCATATAACCCTTTCCAGATTTTTTTAGTAAAGAACCCGGTGGCAAATTGTCATATAATTCTGGCTTCAATCGTTTACCTTTACATATGAATCATTGGTGGTATAGCAGTACCAAGTGCATTTACACAAATTTCAGTTTGTTGAAGTGATCATTAACGATAAATTTGTTAAGCTTTTGTACCCTGGCTGGGTTAATAACCTGAGCTTTTCTTCTAGATATTTCCGGATGTCTTTTTATAAATGCTTTAAACCAATATTTTACTCCAACAGCTACTCCAGCATGTTGATTAAAGTTATGCTTCACCTTATTAAGCTCACAAAATTTATAGACCAGCCGTCGGAGAATTCGTGGTGTCACAAGCAAACCTACTTCAGCAAACCTCATAGTTCTGCTAACAAGCTTCCTGGTCGTCACTGAGAATAGATTTTTGACCTAGTGTTATTTTCAAGCTTCCGGTCTGGAAATGGTTTCTAATGGTTCTCCTGGGAACTTTATACCTCTCAGCAGCTTTATATGTGCTCAGCATTCCTCTTCTTACTGCTTGGACAGCCAAAACCAAGTCATTTTCAGACCACAATGCTCGTTTGCGGTGCATCATAATGTAGACACTAAAATAACAATAAACTGCAGTCAAAACCGTTTACTGCGACATCGTTTAGAACAACATACCGGTTATAATAACCTAGAGCAAAGATCCCGGCTGAATGCTATATGACCGCCTTATTAAAAACATTGCTTTATACGACATTGCTAATAACGACATACCTCATATAACGACCACATTTAACTAATATTTCGGAGAATTAGATCTGTTAGAACGACCGGCTAAGCTGTATTGTAAACAATTTGAATAGGTATCCACATTTGTCTTCAATGGCTATTAAAATCAGGAAAGAAAACAATAGGATTTAGATTAGTGTAGGGTCTTTTCTAATAATTTCTTAGAAACAAAACACGTAATAATAACACAAGTCACAAGAACTACACTGTAAGTACTCAAGTCAGACCTAATAGATGAAAAAAGCTTGTCGGTGGTCCCTATGATCTTTGACTATTCAAAATGATTTAAATTATAATCCATGTACCTTTTGTAAAGTAATTTCAATTCAAAAATCAAACTTTTATTTATATAATATTTGCGAAGTTCTGAGAAGATAAATAAATACCACCGCAAAAATATATTGTCGTCATAATTTATTACGTAAAAACACTTAGTTTAGTTCTAGCAGTATTTCGTTTCAATTGTATAAAAATATTTTAATTTATTAAATTGGTAAACAATGTCAACTACTTCCGTTTTTCAAATCATCGTTTTAAAACCAACTAATTCGAAGGAAACAGAAAATAAAATAATTAAAATAATGAAGATAAAGCTCACCGGTTTTATTCCAATAATGTAAAAATGCGCTATTTTATTTTGAGAAGAATCTTTAGTTGAATCAAGAAATGAAGTTTCAAACATTAAAAAGTAATGCATTTAAAAATTCCCACTAGCATCTTTGACATGTAAAAAATGCAATACAAAATAGTCCTTAAACTCATAACGATATGTACTTATTTTCATTGCTCAGTATATAAACATGTAGTTTATCTCACTTACTCTTAGCGCATGCAGTATTGTTAACTTTATATTTATATTTATATTATATTTCTACTTATTAACAATTTATATGAGTCATGGATACTTGAAATAAAAACATTATTATTATGTTCAGAAAGGTAATCTTTTCTTAGCACCCCGGCTAGTCCGAACCACATCCACGGGCCTAAACCAAGTGAATGCAGCGTGTAGTAAGGAATTATTATTATTATTATTATTATTATTATTGTTATGAGTGTGATAAACAGATATCCGCGAGACACGTACGACGTATGCCAGTATATTTTTGTGTGATAGATACTTCGCTGGAAGTAACAGTGTGCTGTGGATAGATACAACCCGACCGATGTGAGTTGGCTAATATTATGAATAAGTAAATACGGAATATTAGCATATCAGAATTCGACGGATTACCGATACACGAATACAAGCTGTATTACGAATATCGTAATGAATATTAATATATCGGTCTCACCCTTAGTTAATGCGTTTATATTGAACATGGTTTAACGTGATTATGTACTAAATGTCTATTACAAGCCTCGATGCAAAATAGTTCGTCTAGTATGGAAAGTAGTGCAAAGCGTAAAATATAGAAAGTAAATATAGGTAAAATGCTCAAGAACTTTTAATAAAAAGTAAACCACAATATGAGGAACATTTAAAAGTTTATTTTAAGATAACTGAAATTCTTTCATGACTTTAACATATATATATATATTTTTAATATTTTAAAAAATATAACGCAAAAGTATTCGTCTACCCATGTCACTCACGCAGAATAGTTCATCTACCACTTAGTTGTGTCGCCTTTGCTCTCAATGACAGCTTTAACTGCGAAGAGGCATGGTTGCGACCAACGCTGCACACTCTTCAGGCGTAATTGACTCCCAGACAGCTAAGAGTTTAGCCTTTAAGTCGCTCTTTGATCTTTCATGATGACTTTTTGGCCATGATAATTTGGAGTCCCTAAAACAATCCGTATGATTGGCAGTGAAATTTTTTCCCATGGAAAGAGTGCGTGCTTCTATTGATAACTGGCCTCAACGTTTAAAGAACTGTATTGCAGCCAATGGAGACCACTTCGAATAATCTTTTTATACTTTAAATTGTTTTATATTTATGTATTAAACTATAAAAGTAATAAATGTTGTAAGACTAAGTATTGCCGTCGAACCATCCACTTTGAGACCTATTATATCTAATTCCCGTTGGTCCATTCTAGCACCACGTATCGTATAAATTTCGGGCCTTGTATACCAACCATATAGGGCGCCAATATTTTTTTATTTTTTTTATTGCCTAGACGTGTGGACAAGCTCACTCCTTTCTGCGGTAGCTGATATCATTATCAATATGGAGGACTTAGAATGGTTGACTACCCTTTCTGGGTACTTAGTACCACGTTTTGTTATGAATGTTTCCCGGCCAGGGTCATCGGTTAAATTCGTTTCATCATAGTTTATTATATTCTGTGCCTCAAAATTTTCTAATGACAGTTTTAATTCTTGAAAATATTTTTTTTTACGACATTAGTAAGACTGCTGCCTTATTATTTTTAATTATTTTGACTGTTTCTTTGGGATATTTGGTCTTTGTGCCTTTTAAGGAAGCTTCTAACAAAGTCGGGGACGGCAAATTATTTTTAAATTTTAAGACCTTCCTACTTAACAAGGATTTATTGCCAGATCTATACGCTTCTACTGCTTAGGCTATGAGGTTTACATCATATTTTGCCCCTTGGATCTGATCTGTATATGCGCGGCATGTTGGATATTGTGAATATTGTTTACTTGTAAATAAGTAAAAAGCTACCTGAGTTTATATATTTCTTTAAACAAATGGCGAATATCTTAATATAATAGGCATATATTTATTTACGTGAATTTATTATTATCACATCACATAAATATAATATATACATATAATGAAAATCACACTATAAACTCAACAAGTCGCGACTTTTGTTTAGGTTTATGTTAAATATAATTCAAATAATTTAATATTATATAATATATAATATTAAATTATTTGAATTATTAATAATAATTTAATTCTATATTTAAATAATTTATTTGAATATTGTTGATATTCTCACAAATCATTCATGCATACCGTAACATAGTAGAATTATTTTATTTTTATTTTGTCTAAAACAGAGCAAACGCAACACAGTCGCAGTACAGTATCACTTGTTTCACATATCCGCGTTTGTCGACATTTTTTAAATACGCTAGCAAACATGCCGCTATTTCATTAGCCCCCTTTTATCATCGGCTTCTGTCCAGGTATTATAAATTACAAGTTGTGTATTGCTTTCGTAAATTGTGAGTTTATAAACTGAACATTTTCGAGTGTAATAGAGAAGCATGCTTTCACCGGGAGGGGTGTTCAAAACTTTCTGAAGATTGAAGCTTGCACGCACTGTTCCATTGTCTACTTTATTCAATTTCTGGTGAAATACGAATCTTTTATATGATTCTTCTCTTTCCTCTTGGTGTTTGATAATGATATTCATTTCTTATTTAGTTTTACAATCGTAACTTTTAGCAGAACTGTACAAGAAACATTTATCTTTTTTAGGGATATGTAACCTAATGTTAAAATGTTTATGAAACCAAGTAGAGAATACTTTAATATACTTAATTACACAATATACTTACTTTACTGGTGGTAGGACCTTTTGTGAGTCCGCGCGGGTAGGTACACCCACCAAACACCTACAAAACCATATCCAAGAAGAAATTGGACACACGATCAAAGAATTTTCAATTATAGACTTTCCAGAGCAAGAAGAATTGTAGAAAATGCATTTGGCATTTTAGCTGAACGTTTTAGAGTATTAAAAAGACCAATTCAAATTAATGTTCATAATGTACCCAAAGTTGTAATGGCTTCATGCGCACTGCACAATTATTTAAGAAAAAAGTCATCAAACTATATAACAAGAAATTGTGTTGATACCGAGGATACTGAAACATGTATTTTTCGGCCAGGAGACTGGAGATTAAATGACAATTCAGTAGGCCTTAACAGAACAGAAAGGCAACGTACTGCAGATGGTGATTCTGTTCGACAAATATTCACTGAATATTTTAACAATCAGGGCTGGGTACACTTTCAAGAAAGAATGATTAATACTTTAAATATTTAAAGCTTATCTCATCATTATTTGACTGGGAAGAATTCGTCTACATATTATCAATAACCTCTGTCGTCGGCGTGGTTTTTTCGTCCAAGAATGAAGAGGTGTTCGTAGTACCATAGTGATGGCGTGTGTACCTCATCGTTTCCAGCGCCACTAGTCTTGCTAGCTTCCACCTAAAATATGTAAAATATCCAAATTTATTGTTTACTGAAACCCATAGTTGTTTTATTTCTTCAATAAAGTACTTAGAATATATAATGATTTTTTTTTACTTGTTAAGTATTGTCAAAACATGTCTTGATTTACCGCTTGTATACTTGCTAGTCTTGCTACATCAAGACATGTTTTGATATCGCGCAGCTGTATATCACTTCATATTTCTCTAGTCATTTAGACTGTAGAAGCCGGTCGAGGGAATAGGCGAAATCCTTTAGCAATCATGTCATTATTCATTATGAATCGCAAAAAAATAAGTCACATTAAATACATGTGAGATACATTATTTATTTATATACACAACAGGTTATTTGACTTGAATTTGCTTACCTTTTTTCGCTCCCTCTTATAGGATGTACGCATATTGTCCAACTTATTTTTCAACGTTTTTAAAGTAGCCGCACTGTCAATTTGTTTTAAAACGTCCAGCATAATCAAATATGCTTGATTTCTGGCATCTCTATTGGCGTAATCTTTGTGACTTAAGTCCCACAAACAGGGAAAGTCTTTATAAAGTTCAAGTAACTTTATTATTATGTCACGTTCGGTGACCGTAACTCCCTCGGCGTTCATGTTGACGTCCTACAACGGCGGCGTTGCGAATGCGACTGAACCGATTTGGTCGGAACAAAGCTTCCAAACGTTCCAATTTGGTTGGACCGGATAGGAATTTGGTTTGGTCGGATCGCCGGTCGCCGCATCCGACCACGTCCAACCAATATTCATAATAATTATGTCGGACCGACCGCTCTCTTCACTTTCCGATTTGGTCGTGGTCGGATGGTTGGCACCAACCGAATCGGAGCGTCTGTACTTACTTTCAAGACTACGTCCGCACAGACAGGTGGCTTGCTTAGCGCCTAGAGCTTAGTGGCTTATAATCTGGGTACTTGCTAAGATACACGGTGACCGCACTGAGAGGTGGTTTTCGTGGTGGTACTAAGTGCCTTTGACATTTGCTTGTCGGCACGTTGACGAGATGTCCCTTTCAAAAATAGCTCTTAAGCTGCTACTTACAAAAAAATTTCTTTAAAATATACTATTTCACGGCCTTATCCGTGATGTTGGGTTCACGCCATAAATAAGTCACTGTAATTATGATGAAAAATTTTACGAATATCAGAGAAACATTTCATCTACTTCTCTAAAAGGTTCAAGGAAAATTAAATCATTTAGATACTCATCTTAGAAAAAGCATATCAGCCAAAGAACGAGTTGCCGTTACATTGAGGTAAGCTAAACTTTAAATACATACTTACATAATAACATTATGTAAGTATTATTATCTAAGTATACAATTACACAATGTTTATTTATTTATAAAAAAACTTAAAAAAAGCAGTAAAAGGAAAAATCAAATCTTCATTGAAATATTAACATTATGTAAGCATTATTATCTAAGTATACAATTACACAATGTTTATTTATTTATAAAAAAACTTAAAAAAACAGTAAAAGGTAAAATCAAATCTTCATTGAAATATTTGTAATTGTTTTATATGTAACTAATCAATGCCGAATCGTTCTCAGTTTGCATGGGTTATATAATGAATTAAATTTTGTTCAGATGAATCATGCACGTGCCATTCATATTCCACTGATTGTTGAGTATTGTTCTGACCTAATTGTTTGGCACAGAAATATGCATTGCTCGTATAGTAAGTAGCCCAAGCACGAAAATCGAATTCGTTACGTTAACGTATCGATCCCTCAAGACAACGATGATACTCCGCAGCACGAACAACATTTTGCCAACTATCGTAAACTGGATTCGAATACGTTAGTGACGTCATCCTAACGTAAGTAGGGACGGTCCTTGTGGAATGAAATGATTATCATATGGAATTAATGATTCGTTCCGAAACTTAACCAAGTTGTAATTTTATTTTAAACTTTGAAATTTACGGTTTATTTAATTAAACAATAATTAACTAGGTCCTATAAAGTGAAGTACATATGAAGAAATATATTTAGGAACGTGATATAACATTAAAATCGAAGGAATAAAATAGTCTTGGATATCAAAACAAAAAATTTCGGATTCCGAACGAATCCACTTTATATTGGCTAAGTTTGTTTATGTTTGCTTTAGTTTTTGTGAAGAGCGAAAGTGTTTCATTGTTTCTATTAATTGAGTACTTATTTTCCACACCACCGCACTTGCTTATTATTTCGATGTAAGTAAGCTCTGCATATAATTGTTGACCACGCTATTTTCCCAAATAAAAGCGTCGTGGGTGGCTCCTCCTATTTCGCATTTACGTTTAAAATACGACAATCACTACCACAAATCTAAAATTGAAGAAAAATCATTACATCAGTTTAATTTTCTATTTTACTTCATTTCAAGACGGCGGCAGAGCTGATATTGTAAAAAATTGGCGCTTACTATTTGCACATTTAATGAATGGAAATGTTTTCAACTGTAATACAAATGTTCGACTTCTTTTTTGGGTGTGAAAATATGGAAACGGTATCCATCAATGCATCCTATAACTCCTGGGAAACCATACTTTGCAAAAAATCTGTAAGATAAAAACAAATAACAATACTACTTTGTAGACATAAGTTTGCGTCAAATTGTGATAGTATAAAAATGAATGGTTGTAATAAAATTATTGTTTTTTATTACATCTCTATCTCTGACTCTGGCATAAGGAAATTTTATGAAATTATTTAAAATTGCAGGAGTTACAAGAGCATCAGTTCCTTCCCACATTTGCTTACAGTCGATTGACCTATATATTTAGCCATTCCCACTAAGCGTTGGTAAGATCCAGTGGCATAAAAAGATAGCGCGCAAAGAACCTGAAATATTTGAATTTTATGTTACATTTAAGCTTTTATACATGAGCGAGCGAGCGAGTGAGTCACCACTTACATCATGTGTGTCGTATGCTCGTCTATCTACTGAGATAATGAAAACAAACTTACCTTAAGTTCCAAGCTTATCCTGGAACTTGCTTTTAAATATGTTTTTTGCTCAAGTTGATTACAAAGAAACTTGAATGATTTTTTAATTCAACCGGTATCTATTTTTGAATTCCGCGTCATTTATGTCCACAGGATTATTTTTCTTTCTCAGAGCAACTCTGCGTGTAATTTCTCTGTAATAAAACCCATTGATTCTCAATTAATTTATGTTTAAAAAATATATCGATATAACAAGATTGACTGAGATAGGTACTTACCTAACTTCTCTTGATGAATATTCTTCATTTTCAAGTAAACTTGCAGCGACAAAATAATATTAAGGACTACGCTCGTACAACGGTAGTCTTTGCATTTTGAGCAATTTATTAAAATTAATTGTATATAAGAACTAACTAAAGTGATAAGAAAACACTATTATTTATAAAAATTCATTTAAAAAATAAAAACACGGATAAAATTATATTTAAACACGTTACGAAACCTTTATCACCAACAAATTTTAAGTGAATAAAGTACGTCAAAACAGTGTTCGTGCTCGCAATTGTAGCGTTTATAAGTTTCAAGTATCGTTTACGTGACGATACGATTGCGATACGAAATTTGTTCATGCTAGCAAAATTAGTTCCTTTTACGTACGATAGGGGCACTGTACAAATCTCATACAAATATAATTTGATAACGTTACGAATACATTTTCGCAAGTTATTCGTGCTAGGGCTACAGGTTTAAAGTTTTGTCGAGAAGATCGATTTCTATGTTGTCAATTTGCGTTAGGATATCTTGTGTTATCTCAAAATCTTCGAATTCATCCATAGTGATAACAAATACTTTTGAAAACCAATGAATGCACAGCAGTAGTAATGTGTGCTAGCTGTGATACCACAGCACGGCGCCCAACTCAAGATAAGCACGGCAACTGCAAGCGCAAATGAACGCGGGGGAGCGCGAAGGGCTGCCCGACACCGCGATACGCGCGGCCCCCTGCAACGGAAAACCATATTTTTCTCTCTGTAGGCCGCGTCGGTCAATGCTGCCTGACGTTAATTATTTCCATAAATAATGGCTCAAATTGACTTTTGTTATAACCAAGTAACATTTGAGTAAAAGATAAAACCATATAAGCCAAAAAATAATTTAATAAATTTTAAACAGTTTTATGATTTTTAATAGGCCTACAGGGAAACTTCGTTGACGGTCAGCACTGACCGCGTTGGCAGAGAACGTGTTAAGTTTGAATATCTTGCAGAACTCTCAGTCTGGTTTTTCTTGCTCTTTAAAAACAATAATTGATCATAATACTATAATATTAAATAAATGAAACCCTAATGTCTTCATTTGTGTGATAAAATAGTATACAAAGTGCTGATCATCAAGTGCTGTTTCTCTAAATCATCTTACAAAATGAAATCCGAATCGAATGGCCAAACACAAACAAAACAAGAATGAAAATCGACTCTATCTACACATCACGACAAGATGAAGATTGTTTTCAATCACTGATAAAACGCCATTTAAATTATAAAGAAGAAAAATTCAGGAAATGTTGTAGATTATTTAATCCAACAAGATATCAACGCAAAAAGAATCAAATCAAATCAAGAATAAATCACCGCCGAGCACAACTTTTTTCCTTACATTGAGGTAAGAAAATAATTATCAAATTCCATAGAAGATTCCTTTTGAATACAATTATCATTTATTTCAGCTCGTTCTACTGAGACACTTAAATCAGTCGGTCCATAAGGTGAGGCTACACTAGTAGGAGAATATGTATGTGGCTGAACTTCCAGGTCGTGAGGATGCTGAACTTGTTATAGTTTGATAAGAATCTGTATGGTTAGGCGTGCTTGATATTGAATACGAGCTGATAGATTGTTTATATTGAAGAACATGCATTTTGTTCTCTGCCATAATGTTGAAAATCTTGGTTTTGGCTTCCACCTTTAAGATTGAAGCTAATTTTTTTAGAATGGATCCAATATGGGCGCACAAAGAATTTATGCCATCAATGTCTTTTTTTTTAGTTGTGAGGGCCTTCATTTTTTCCTGCCACTTTTGATCTCTCTGTTTCCAATATTGTATTAATGACTGATATGCAACGCTTTTTTTACGTTTTCGACTTTACGTGCATTGTTTGGTGACCCTCCACTTATATCTTCTTTATTGAATGCCTGTCTACTAGTCCCATCACTGCTTGTTTGCCCTTCACTTGTTACTTTTCCACTCATTTTCAGTGTACTTGTTGATTCTCTTTCAAGAGGGGATGACTCTTCACAAGTCTGAAAGTTTGAACTTCTTGTTCTCTCTGGTGGCACTGGTTCTAAAAATCGCAGACTTTCAAAGGGGGTCCATTTGTTTTACTAGCCGCTCATTTGCTTAATGGGCTCTTTGACCTTCACCCTCAAGCGCCCCAATGTTTTTTGTTAAGTGGCCGACCGTTTTTTTAACTGCGCCGCGCGGCTCCTTTATCACAAAACCGTTAATTATCCTCAAGTTGTTATTGTAACACTAGAAGTGTTGTGTTTTTAAAGCTTAGTATGAATTATGCTTTACAGTGAAGTGTTTTGTTTATTATTATTCAACTACGGTGTATAATTACGATACGCTGAACAGAGAGAAGCGCGTTTTTGAGCACGGCTTGTGTTTAAATAATAATATCTCAAAAAATGAAGCGATACACCTTTCCATACAAAATAATTTATTTACAGCCCTTTAACTTTTCATAAAAATCTGGCGGCGCGAGCCGTAATTCTAGATAAACTTTACGTGTCACAGATACGCAAATACAACAGTTAGACCTACAATAAAAATAATCAACATAACTAGACTAATATTCTCAGTAAATAAACAAAAATCATAGTACCATTACTGAGAAAAAAAAAAATAGTGCAACAGTTCGCATTCACACAGTGAACTCTCTTTCGTTTTACAGATTTTTTTGTTCTACACACCATACAACAAAAAATAAACAATTACTATACAACATTGTACTTTTAAAGCCTTTTCCAAAAAGGTATAACACTTGTACATTGGATCGCATTGTTCAACGTATTCAAAACGAAAACAAAAAAAAGGGTCACCATCTGGCGGGTGTAAAGGGCATGGTACACTGAGTGCGTGATCAAAATACGCTCAGTCACGGACGGGAAGGAAAAATAAGAAGTAAAAAAAAAACGATTTATATAAAACCAACAAAAAAATACACTCATACGCAGTTTTCATTGCCAAACGTAACATTTAAAAACGCGTACAAAAAAAGTCGGTTCGAAAATAAGATATCTCAGAGTGCCCCAGCCCTTAAACTGCACCAACGTACACTTCAAATTTGAAATTCAAAATTCCTAAAAGTTAGTTAGTAGTACATTTAGTATGATAAAACAGGCAAAAAATAACAAAAAATGAGAGTAAAATTATGGCGTCACTAACGCCAAAATGTACCACCAAATGTATCGGTTTAAAAAAGGCTAAATTTTGTGTCTCATGCTGAAACCTTTATTTCTATGTATTAGTAGATAACTTACCTTATAAATACACCACGTAAATACACTCACTAAAAGTATTAAAATTATCGAAACACAGACACGACCACTCACTCCCGCGATTCGACACTGACTAAAAATTTCAAAATCTGTTTCCTTTTATATGGCGCGGCAAGGAATAACGGTTTTTGCGTAGTTTGGTAGATAATTTAACTGAGAAGCTAGATAGTTAAATACAAATAGACCTTAGAGAAACAGAGACAGGCAAATTTCAATAAAACAGAGGGGCGGCGGTGCGAACTACTGCAAACGTCCCGTGTCAACTGGTAGTTGACATGAACATTTGTAGTACAAAGTCCAAGTCAACTGGTAGTTGACACTGGCAAATAAACATTTGGCCGAACGTACATTCGAGGGGAGCGTGTTACGTTACGGCATTACTGACCCGTTCCCCCAGCTCGTAGCGAGCAGTTTGCTCCGACTTTTGGTGATCAAAATGTCGGATAACGAAGACGTGTTTCTGGGATCTGTGATTTTACTAAATTATTCTTTACTCCAGATGAACAAAAAAAAAAGACTTGTACAAAAACATAAATATAACGGGTGGCTCATCGTTAATGGAAACACTGAAGAATGAAATGTTTACTGAACACATTATAAAGACTTTGTGCGTATGTCTCCAATCGATTTTGAACGACTCGTGTGTTTGATAGCACCAAAAGTAGGACAACTAGATACAAACTACAGAAAAGCAATAACTGTCACGGAAAGTTAAGCCGTTACACTTCGTTTCTACGCTACTGGAGATTCCTATTCTAGCTTACTATACTAGATTCCTATACTATGTTTTCAAGATTTCGAGGCAACATATTGGGTTTATAGTAAAAGAAGTAAGGGACGCGATTGTGGAGGTATTAAAAGAATATATTAAGGTACGATATTAATTTTTTGGATAATTTAAACAAAAAAACAACTTCTTGTTACTTTTTAATCAATCTTTTATGTTCATTTCAATAATTATGAATTATTATAATCAGACAATCTTTTCTATTATAATTATATGTAAGTAGTCTATTTGTTATTAAAATTATTATGGTTTGGTTGAGTAGAGTAACCATATCGCCCATAAGGTTTACCGTACATTGTGATATTTATTTCGTCTAAAAGAGCCCGGTTTATTTTATTTCTTAACCTTATTTTTTTGGATAATAGGTAGGGGTGTGCGAATAATTCGAACTTACGAATTATTCGTTCCGAATCGAATATATTCGAAAATTCGAATTATCGAATTAATTATTCTATATATTATATCAAAATTCAAAATAATAAAGTTTCGAATAATCCGAAATTTTTGAATAATTCGAATGTTTCAGGGTTTTGTTATTTTCAATTTTCAAATATAAATTTAACAGTCAATATACATTTTATTCATACCATCAAATATAGTTACACAAATAGAACAAATAATAAAGTTTTTTTTTAAAGAATGAAATAATAGAAATTATATCATAGCAAATACAGTATTATGAAAAATCCAAGATTTGAAAATGTGCTACAAATTTTTGTTCAAAAATAATAAATACGATACTGAATCTGGTGATAATGAAGTTCTTTTATCAGATACAATATCGCCAGCAGTGGAACATAATCTTTCACTTTCAGCCGAAGTACAAGGTATTCCTAAATATCGTCTCGCCATTACTGATAATCGGGGATATTTATTTTTTTCTTATCGCCACCAAATGAGTGTTTACGTTATTTAGTTTTTATGAAATTAAATTGCACCACAAAGTCAATGAAATCAATCACTATAGGTCCAGGTTTATTATTTATTTACACAGGTACAATAAGTTGAACACGCACAAACAGGTAGCACAGCACAGACGAAGAATTAGTCCATAGAATTAAATAGTGAGATTAAATAGTAAGGTGGAAACTGAATTTAAATAAAACATCAGGAAACAAAGAATTACGGAATCAGTAGGTTATCGATCGGCGACATGCGATCTGCGTGAAGTCGAGAGAATCGCTGTCGGTTGGGACAATGCGCCGGAGTGGGGTTGTCTCCCCGCACACTCCACTGCAAATACCGTTGGAATGTGCGTTTTCGTTGCACATTCTATTGCCGTTATTTTATCGTCTGGTGTCGGTGTAATTCTAATAAATATGTAAATATACTAATATTATGGTTGTAGTATAAATGTGTACGTGTTATTGTTAAATGTATTTATTATATGTATATATTATATAAATGACAATGTATATAGTAAGTGTGCTATTGTGTGTTTGTGTGTGTAGGTGGGTAGGTAGATGCCACAAGTGGATCTTGTTGAGGACTTATTAAACCACAGTTCAAATACACCACTATTTCCTGCGATATTTCATTACGCAGAGTCTCTAGGTTTTTTTCTCGGGCGTTAACTGTTGGTTTTTTCATGAAACTCCAAAATCCAGTATACTGATTTCCACTTGCTGAAATTTAAAATAAATAAATCACTGTATATTTCAGAACATTATTTTATGATGAAGTTGAATGTTAATTTTCTGATTAATTTTAAGTTAGATTTAGCAAGTAAAAAAATTAATTTATCATGACGCATTCAAAGAAAACAGCAAAATACAACACAAAACCAATTGATTTCTTCTATTTGTATAGTAAAGTATTTTTGGCTAAAAAAAGGTACAAATGCTAAATTATTTTGATATCGATCACGAATTTTAAAGTAAATAATTTCCCAATTTGATTCTACGAAATTTTAAATCAATGACATATGTAAAAAAAAAACAGTATAAAAATACACAATATTGTATCAAAAAAGGAAGCTTAAAAAATGAGTTACTTATTGTAAAATCTTACGTTCTCTGGTCAAAACATTAAGTTCTTGAGAATCATCACCCGGCATCAGGAATCGCACGATTTCGAGCTTAATATCTTCTTCTATTTGTTTAACTTCTTCTTCTTTATAAAAATAATTTTCGTATCGGGGATCCAGATAAGTACTCTTCTTAAAAATAATATCACGATCAACTTCACAAAATCTGACTTCTAGACCATTCAAAATATTATCTGTAAATTCTTGTCCCCTTTCCGATGAATCGTCGTAGTCAAATTCGATACTATTCAGACCGTTTATTATCCCAAACAGTAAGGGTTTTACCATTGACAAAGTAAGATATTTAACTCCACATGATATTTGCGTAGCATCATATAACGGCTTCATAACTTTCAGTAAGCAATCGACTTTAGACCATTCAGTACCAGATATAGACTCAGTGTCGGTAGAATCAGCAAGAACGTGAGACAATGGTTTTTGAAATCTTTGCATCCTTTCTAACATCTCTTACTCTGAGTTCCACCTAGTGACCACCATTTGAACTAACTGCAAAGGATTACAATTTAGCGCCTTTTGAGCCTCTTCAAATTTTTGTCATGCTGGATCCGACCGATGAAAATTACCAGAAATTTTCCGAAACTAGAATCAAATAGAAGCTTAAATGTTAGTAATTGGTATACCATTTTCTCTAGTAAAACTATGTTTGTTCTGTATGTTTAGATTTTTGTTCTGGTCCTCCAATATTTCCTCAATCCTTACAATATTTACTGTTTTCAAGTTATCTTCTTCGTTTTCGTGGCTTTCAAACACAGGATTTCTGCTTAAGCTGTCCGCTTCTGTATTATTTCTACCTGGGTTGTATATTATTTCAAAGTTAGTGCCAATGTCATTCTTATATAACTAGTCAGGTTATAAGTATTGTCACACAGTAAAAACTTTTCTTTTAGAATGCTGGCCACAAAAAAGTTTATTGAATTCGAATTTCGAATTGTTCATGAAATTAAAAATGTATACTTTTAGAATTTTCACTCATTTTTAAATATGGAGTGGACGCTTAAAGAAGACCGTGTTGCAGTTATTGCGTTGCATCGTTGCGGTTACGCGCCAATTCAAATTTTTAACATAGTGAAAAATTTGAATATAACCAAAAGATTCGTTTATCGTACCATCAAACGATACAATGAAGACCCTAGTGTAGATGACAGGTCAAGAAGTGGTCGCCCTCGGTCTGTTAGGACTCCAGCAGTGATAAAAGCTGTGAAGGCGCGAATTCAAAGAAATCCCAAACGTAAGCAGAAACTGTTGGCCCTTCAGATGGGGTTAAGCAGAATCACAGTGAAAAGGGTGTTAAATGAAGACTTAGGGCTTCGGGCATATCGAAGAAAAACAGGACATCGTTTGAATGCTCGTCTAATGGACCTGAGACTGAAGAGATGCCGCGCTTTGTTGAAGCGGTACGCGGGAAAAAAATATCGGGAAATTCTTTTTTCGGATGAAAAATTTTTTACCGTAGAAGAGAGCTACAACAAACAAAATGATAAGGTGTACGCACACAGTAGTGAAGAAGCGAGCAACCGTATTCCGCGTGTCCAACGAGGTCATTTTCCATCCTCGCTCATGGTATGGTTGGGAGTTTCTTATTGGGGCTTAACAGAGGTACATTTTTGTGAGAAAGGTGTAAAAACGAATGCAGTTGTGTATCAAAATACAGTCCTGACGAACCTTGTGGAACCTGTTTCTCATACCATGTTCAATAACAGGCACTGGGTATTCCAACAAGATTCGGCGCCAGCTCACAGAGCGAAGAGCACACAAGACTGGCTGGCGGCGCGTGAAATCGACTTCATCCGGCACGAAGACTGGCCCTCCTCCAGTCCAGATTTGAATCCGTTAGATTACAAGATATGGCAACACTTGGAGGAAAAGGCGTGCTCAAAGCCTCATCCCAATTTGGAGTCACTCAAGACATCCTTGATTAAGGCAGCCGCCGATATTGGCATGGACCTCGTTCGTGCTACGATAGACGACTGGCCGCGCAGATTGAAGGCCTGTATTCAAAATCACGGAGGTCATTTTGAATAAACTTTAGTGTCATAAGAATCTATGTTTTGTTAAGTTCATTTTGGTATATGAATGGTTACATAATGAATAAACTTGTTTCAATTATTTTACATTAAACATGTGACAGAATTTATGACCTGACTAGGTATAATCTTACTCTATGGCCACGTACACAACATAGATGCCCAAGGAGCGGTGTCAGCTTCTCCCACTGCTACGTTTCTTCGTATTGAACGGTAACATAGCACCTTGGCGATAGTGGCAATACGTGCGTGGATCTTGGTGTGCGATGAAATCGCTCCCTGAGATGCGGACTGCCTGTCTAGATATCCGAGATGTTCTTGCTCAGGATCCCAGATTAGCTGTTGCGCTACTGATCCGCCGCGGTTGACGGGAAGAGGGACTAGCTTATAGCGTTTCACCTCCTTTATCCTGCGGAGTGCTAACTCAAATAGCTCGGGATTATAGCCATAACGGGGGATGGTTCGACGTGTATGTGTTACGTCGTCAGGGATCTCGGAAAGCTGGTTCTTGTCAAGGGTTCGCGCTGGACGCCATCCTAATAAATTCACTGTGGGGCGGTTCCTGCGTCGAAGGGGTTGAGCAGGCGCGGGCGGCTGAATAGCTGCGGCCACATCATCATCCTCATCTTCAACGGGGGGCAGGTCGCCATCGACGGTCTCATCCCATACGAGGGGGACAGCGTCGGGGGCTCCGCCTTTCGGTGTGATCGCTGCGTTATCCCAAATGGGGTCGCGATTGCGATCTAGCGTGTAGTGAAGATCTTCTAACACGCGTTGGAGTGATATAGCGGGGGCAGGAAGCGTCTCGTAATCATTGTGAATCTGCGCTGTTGCCCTACCGAAGTGACCATGATCAATTCGGCTCAGTCGTTGTCATACGGTGGCGGACGCCGGTCACGTCCTCAAAGTCACCGAGGCCAGCGAGATACGCGGCGGCACCTGAGGGGACACTAACGTCATGGGAGTTAACAACGTTGATTCGTTGCTCCTGCTCACGGGATGAAGTTCCGTTTGCCACAGCTTGCATTGATAATCTATACCAGTACAGCACATGGTGAAAATGCTTGTAAACTGATTGGGGAATGGCTTTAACGAAAGCTTTGTCTACATCGGAAATCGCTTTATACTCCTCCTCCAATAACGATTCAAAACCTGCTGCGTCCGAGAAAAACTCCTGGATGGGGCGCGAGTTCACAAGAACTACCTCGCCATCAAGAACGAGGCCCTCCTTCCATAAGATATCATTGGTCAATTCTGATGCTTGCGTTGAAATTTTCTTTGGCTGCGGAATTGATGACATGATCTTGGGTGGTGGGCGTTCAACTACGTTCTTCGACGTCTCTGGGGCTGGTGCTGGAGCTGGCGCTGGCGCTTCAGACGCTGGTTGTTTGTTCCTGCGTCCACGACGGCGCGTCGGCTTCGCTTCGCTATTAGTGGGTTCACTTATATTTTGCATTGCTGCGGGTACACCTCTTTAGGAGATAGCTCTCAAACTAAAAAGGGGGCAGGTCGCCAAGTGCCAATGTCATTCTTATATAATATAATCTTACTCTATGGCCACGTACACAACATAGAGTCTACAAGCTTACATATATACACCAAAATATACATATAAACATATATATCTATCAGATGAGTAATACTCGGTAAGATTGCAACTTTAAAACAGTTATATTTTAAACTGTTAAACAGTTGTCCGCCGGAAATCCTTGCGGAAAAATCGCATCGACGACCCGTCGGTCGCGCGTCCTCGGGGTGGCGCCGCGTGTCTGGTTGTAGTGTTGACCGCGGGAACCACCTTTTTTTTTTTTTTTTTTCTTACACCCGGTCCAGCGGGGTATTCCAGGACACCAGCGGCACCGTCTGGGCGGCCCGACGGGCTGCCGTACCGAGACGGCCGACGTTTCAGAGCCTTCGATTCGCCTCAAAGGCTCCGTCGGCTGGGCGACCTTGGGGTGAGCCGCGCCGTCTGGTTGTAGTGTTGACCGCGGTAGCCCCCCTACCTCATCCGGGTTCTGACCCCGGACGGAGATTGGACGTCGGGTGTAAGAGTGCAGGGGAGTCGTTTAGTGGGTAGGCCCTAAAATCCTTGGGCCCGCGATCTGCTCTCAACACCTGCAGATCGTTAAGTCTCACATACCCCGCGCGCCCCCTAGGCGCGGGGACCTGGTAGGAGGTTCGGCCATCGGCCCGAAAAAAAAAAAAAAAAAGGTACTATTGTACGGTCTGTGCTTGTATATAGAGAGCGTATGTGCTATTATGTAGGGTGATAATTATTAACAAGACTCGACAGTTTGCAACTTGTTTATTGTGCTACGACTCGATACAGACAGTACTAAGCTAAGCGCCCGCTACATCATTCCCCCCTTAAAAATAAGACATAAAATGAAATTTTTTATTACAAAAAAATAAGTGTAAAATGTAAAAAAATATAAGAAAAGGTGAAAAATAGTGTAAAAATATAAAAATCTTAACTTAGTAAACTTTATCCATTGATTAACAAAAAATAAGAAATACAGAATACAAATTAAAAGTAATTCTATGTAAAAACTTTTTTAAACATCTAGTCATTTGTAGCACACAATTTCCAACTTAATGGGCTGGTTTTGTATTGCTGTCTGGTTCTCGGGGTCGCCGAAAGCTCAACCTCATGTTAGCGCTCTGCACTCGGTTCTGGATATCCGTAATCTGCTTCGTGAACCATTTTTTTACACTCGACCAGCATCGTCTGTACAGGATACAGATCCCTACAATGATAATACCTGTTATCCCACCAGAGCTGTAGACATGTGCAAAGTCGTTACTTTTCAGTTACCGTGACTGTCGTTCTGGTGACTCGAAAGTAACGTTCAAAAATAATCGTGACTTCGTCACGTCGGCACTCTCAGCACAATACCCAGCACAGAACCCACGCAGCTCTGCTCGCACGCGCATACAAATATTATTATATTCTCGTTACACCAAATAAAACTGATTAAAGTCAGACTAGTTCTCATTGCCACGACGCCTTCCCGCTCGCACTAGTACCATAGTTGTATGGAGTTTGATATATATATATTTTTAGCAACGGCTTAATAATTTAAATAAATAAAAAAAAATACAAAAGTGGGTAGGAACGATCGACACAGAATATTAAATCTAAGACAAGTGAACGCTGCGCGCGCTGCTAGCAAAAAAAAAGTGATCCGAGGTGGCGTGATGTCCCCGCTGGTCGGTCGGTTGCCCCTCCAGATGACGTCACGAGTCCACGTGAGTGCTCGTCATCAATGGCTCCGCCCATCGACTTTGACTTAAGAGGAAGTCGCCTCTAATACGGCCTCTCCTGACTGGTGGACGTCCACGTTCACCTCGATGTCATGACCGTCTTCAATCTCTGACGATGCAGGACTCACTGTGTGCACAGCATTTCTATCGGGGTGTTCTATGATATCGTCATAGAAATAGATTGTTTGCATTACCATCATGATTTTTGTACCATGAACCATTAGTAAAAGTTTGTAGTTTTTGTGAGTATTTTACATCACATTTCAGTGTGTTCATGTATAGTAGGCTCTTGTTGACTTACGTTAGATGTACTGACGACATGGCACTGTTACCATATCGGGTGTATAATATACTGTGAGAGTAAAGTCTGGTTGACATGGCCAAGTTAACATGTCAAGCCAATACACTCGTAACGTGAACTGCGTTACCACGTCACACCTTTTCGTGAACTTTGTTACCACGTCACAACATATACGTGAACTATGTTACCACGTTACAACATCTACGTGAACTATGTTACCACGTTACAACATCTACGTGAACTATGTTACCACGTAAATCTCTGCGTGAACTATGTTACCACGGTACAACATCTACGTGAACTATCTTACCACGTAAATCTCTGCGTGAACTATCTTACCACGTAAATCTCTGCGTGAACTATGTTACCACGTAAATCTCTGCGTGAACTATGTTACCACGGTACAACATCTAAACGTGAACTATGTTACCACGTAAATCTCTGGAAGCATGCAGTGTACCCCAAGAATGTTTGACATTACGCGTCACTGGTGACTCAACTAGTGCCTGAACCCTACGAGGACTCGGCCTAACCTGACCTCCACCAAAAATTAAATCAAATCGTGAATCTGTAGACTAGCGTTCGCGAGTCAACCAGAGGGCCCATTATG
Source organism: Bombyx mori (assembly GCF_030269925.1). Classification (NCBI taxonomy): domain Eukaryota; kingdom Metazoa; phylum Arthropoda; class Insecta; order Lepidoptera; family Bombycidae; genus Bombyx; species Bombyx mori. The sequence goes on from NC_085130.1 coordinate 13,306,986, forward strand.
CCCCGTATCATTATTAAAGTTCCGAGTTTGTCTGTCAGACCTCTGACCATCTTAAGACAGAGCAACGATCTCCTGGCGCACTCGACGTATGATGCAAAGCAATCTGATGCTAATTGCATAGCATTATAAAGAATATTGGCATAGTCTAACTTTTGCGGACCCAACGGCTTAAAGTCTTTTACGAAGTTACCCCACGTCCGGTCACTAGACAATCACACGTGTAACCAAGTACGCTCATCACTCTTAAGACAGCCCAAAACTCGTGACAAATACTCGGTGCCTTCCCAGTTAAGGATCTAGCCCGTTCTACTTCCTTACACAATGTGTCTATGTATTGCACGGCAGGGTAAAACTTAGAAATAAGGTAACCCTGAGTTCGATCTGAACTTACGAATCTAATGGATTCGGTTAACATCCGTGCTGATGTGGTAGTTAGTTGCCTCTTTATTGTCACAACGCGTGGTGGAACTATTTTACATCTATTCTCAAACGCGGGTACAATCGACACGGCGATGGAACAAGACGGCGTCCCGTTTCATGATCACCGACTTGGACAGTCGGACTGTTGTCTAATTGACGTATTGATGGAGTGTGTTGCCGACTAGTAACATTTTGAACCCTTCGAATGTTATTTCCACCTATCGAAACTGAGCATTCAGTCTCGAGCATGTTCTATCGCGTCAATAAAAATAGACCGTAAGGTCGGTTGTGATAAAGTCGTTGACCTAGTTACTTGGTGATTTATTACATTTGATAAGAGGGTATCCGACAAAAAATCTACTTCGCACCAAGAATCGATATCATTAACGCTGGGATCAAAATTAGAAATATAAAAATGTTTTGACCTTACTTTGGACAGTGCACTTAATGCTCCGATGATCCAGTCTGTAGCGTCGTACGCGCGGGACTCTAACGGCGGCGGTGATGTGATTCCCAACGCCACCACGGGTCCGGCGCCACCACCGTCCGCGGTCGAGGGACGTGCGTCTTCTATCTGCGACCCTAGCGGGCTCGACTCACGCGCAACGTTCACATTTGAGTTTTAAGCAATTAAACGCGCCAATATTATTCCTAATTGGTCTCGAACATTCGGCGAATGCGAGCGTCCTCCTACCCTGCTTCCAGTTACACGTATATCGGTCATTATGTTGTTAATTTAATGCAAATTTTAAATCAAACTGTACGCCAGGATAACCCAAAAGCGGATAGGGCACAAGCCCTATCCCACTTCTGATTTTAACAACGGCTTAATAATTTAAATAAATAAAAAAAATATACAAAAGTGGGTAGGAACGATCGACACAGAATATTAAATCTAAGACAAGTGAACGCTGCGCGCACTGCTAGCAAAAACAAAGTGGTCCGAGGTGGCGTGATGTCCCCGCTGGTCGGTCGGTTGCCCCTCCAGATGACGTCACGAGTCCACGTGAGTGCTCGTCATCAATGGCTCCGCCCATCGACTTTGACTTAAGAGGAAGTCGCCTCTAATAATATATATTTTAATATAGAGTGCAAAAATGAAAATTCCTGTTAATTGTTAATTTCATTATATAACATTCATTATTTATTTCTTACATTTATGGTAATGAATTTTTCTGAAATAGTTCTGGTAATTCAGAACTCTGAGACGTATCTGTTACATTTGTGTCAGATGGAGATAACACCTCAGTAACAGCATTGTCTTGCCTGTCTGGAACAGACGTAGAATATGCTCGGCGGCTTTCAGTGCTCGAGGTTTCTGGCCTATAATTTGACTGTGTTGAGTATCCATAGCGATATTGTCCACTGATCGAGGTTTCTTGTCTATTTAATCTGGTGGCCAATGTCCCATTAATCATAAATTTATGGTAATACCAAACTTGTTGAAACGTTCAAAAACTTCACGCAAATGGTTTTGATGAGTTCTTAAATCTTCACTTGCAGTTATGACGTCATCGATATACCCATACAAAAAATCTAGACCTTCTAACACTGTGTGATTAATAAACCGTTGAAAGGTTTGCGCAGCATTGCGCATGCCGAAAGGCATGCGCGGAAACTCAAAAAGTCCGAAAGGTGTGATCACTGCTGTCTTCTCCACATCCTCAGGCGCTACCATAATAAAATGATAGGCCTTATTTATATAAATACGAGAGAATTTTTTTTTTTTGGTCAGGAGGAAATCGCCGGACTTCCGCCCTCCACTGGGGATGGAGGGCGGGGCATGTCAGAGTCGAACTGACTAAAACCTCCTGTCACTCAACAACCAACGTCCAAACCTCGCAGGAGACAGAACTCATGAAGAGGCAGAGGGGGAAAGTGAAGCGTTTAGTGCGGAGCAGCACATCTCTCCCGTCACCCTCCTCCTCGGGATGCCGGACCGGCGGTCGTCGGCGCCACGACCACCAGCTCTCTCGGTCGGCAGGCTATCCGAAGCCCGCCTAGATGGCGCCGGTTAGAGTGAGCTATCTATCCTACGGAATACCCCGCTGGACCAGAACCAGCGTGAGTCGAGGATAGCCGGCCTACCATCACCCGGATGCTCTTGCGTAAAACGCGTGCAGAGCAGCTTGCACGTCGTCTTCTTAGGCCCCCTCGCCGGTCCCCAGACCGACATGTGAGGGGGAACCGAAACACTTAGAGGGCCAGGGCTTGGGCGAGATCCGCCTCCCTGGCCCCCGCTGGATGGCGGCGGGATTGTGCGTCTCTCACGCGCCCCGCCGCCTCCTTCTGCGAGATGGTGCACTCGCAGAAGTCGAGCATCGCCTTCCACGACTCGTCGTCGCCGAGCATCGATGCCACAACACTCGGCAACGACAAGTCGTTTCCTGTTTTTGCGACGAGGACACGGCGCCACCCCTTCCATGCGGGGCAGGCAACGAGCGTGTGCTCTGCCGTGTCCAAGTCGCAACCACAATGGTGGCACTCTGCCGTCGGCTCGGCTCCGATCCCGTGCAGGAACTCACCGAAGCAACCATGCCCAGTGAGCACCTGCGTGAGCCGGAAAGTGAGGCGTCCTCTGTCACGATTCACCCAATTCACAAGAACCAGGCGAATCGCCTCGACGGTCCTACGACCGGCCGAAGGATCAGCCAGCCGTCTGGACCATGACTCCAGCACGGACCGCCGAGATTGGGCCCTCCGCGCTCTGACCACACTGGGGCTGGGACGCGCCACGCGCGGGCATGAAGGTCAGCCCGCCACTGATAGTCAGCAGCGAGCGCCTCCGCTTCCAGAATCCAAGGCGGCGTCCCAGCCAGTACACACGCCGCCTCAAAGGAGATGGTGTGATAACCACGGATGACTCTGTCCGCGATGGTGCGTTGCGGCCGTTGCAGCAGCTTCGCCACCCCCGCGGCCAGGGACTGGCCCCACACAGGTGCCCCGTATAGGGCCATTGATCGCACCACCCCCTATAGAGACGGCGCGTCACCTGGTCAGGCTCCCCGACGTTGGGCAGAAGCCGGCTTAACGCGCCGGCCACCCCCAACAAACGAGGGACCAGGTTCTGAAAGTGAGCACGGAAGGTCCAACGACTGTCCAGGATGAGGCCGAGGTACTTCAACTGCACCCCGACCCCGATACGGACGCCTCCAACCACGATATGGGCATCGACAGGTGGCACTCTCCGGGGCCTGTGGAACCACATGGCCTCGGATTTACTGAGCGCCACGTCGAGGTTTATTATTATATATTACTATATATTCTTTTATCTTAGCGTATCGGTACGGTGGCAACGGCTCCGCCTTAAAGTAAACAGGCGGTACACCGCATTGTATGAGGTCCTTAAATGATATAAGCTTAGTAATATGGGGATACTCGGCTAAGAAATCGTAAAATGGATGTGTTTCGTCTACCGTTTTTACTGGTTGGCAGACCGGACCAACCCTTCAGTCCCCAAAAATGTGAACTTTCCGTCTGTTGGGGAGAGTGGGGGGGAGGGTGACAGTGCTGAAGGGGTGGGGTCATGGCAATTTTGGGGCTAAATGATCGCACTGTGGTGTGGTGCTCTAATCTAATGCACTGTGGTGGTAATGAGTAGAGTACTTTTCCTTTTTCAGTGAAGAAAGCTGTTCCTGCACGCAAATCGTGCAGTTCGGCGTATGTGTAGTACATCCCGGATTTGGTTAGTTCTTTTACAAAGTGGTCTACTCTGTCCGCTGCGGCTACGCGCACCCGGGGCTCTTGGGTGTTTTGTGATGATGTTGGTATCTTACCCAACAGTTTCTTTGCGCCAAAACTTAGCATCAGCGCGTGTCCTTGTGTGTTCCATGCTGTATAATTTTGATCGCGGGCGTACTTTGTTGAAAATATGTCCATATTACGTGGAAGAGATGACAGTGGGGAGATGGAATTGCCACTGCTCGGTAATGGGTATGCGGAAGGCATTCTTAAAGATGTTGACTAACCTGCTGTCCTGGGTCGTCAGTCCGAACACGGCGCGGGTGGCGCCGAGTCTGCCTGTCTCCATCTCAACAATCCTCGATTAGCTTCTTACACAATAGAGATATATATACACTACTACGACTTTCTAAAATTACGGCTACATAAGTTATCGCTAGAAGAATAGTAATCACTAACAACAATATAATAAGAAAAATAACTAAATGACTGCGTCTGATCTCAACGTGGCTCTGGTTCCGTGACGGGAATAAAGGGGTTTCCTCATCCATTGCACTATACAGGTAACCTCACTTAAGAGTAAACGCTAGTCCTCGCATTAGGGTGCCGGGCTTCGGCTTCGCTTTTCCGTCTGTTCCGGAACGTCAGGGGTCTTGCTTCCTAGCTCCACTCTCCCTCCGGTGTTGGAATATGACGCTGCCAACTGCAGGCAAGGTGAGAGTGCTGAGGCGCCACACCATCACGGCTAATACTGCACGGGCAGCGGCTGGCAGATGATTTTGCCACAAAACCGTAAGCGTTTCATCCGTCATCCTATCTCCTGCCAGTTCCTTCATTCTTCTCAGGGATTGCGATGGCCTTTGGTCGCCTAAGTCTATTTCCCCTATTAACTTTTGGATTTGTCGATTTTCTGATTCTTCGTATATTACGAGAAGTCTCCTCATAAAGGCTTCGTAATTTTCTTCTTCTGGGGGTTTTAATAAAAAAAAATTTTTTTCATTGTGAGTTTACTGGTGGCCCTGAGGCCTTTCCAGTTTCACCAGGGTAGAGGGGCGAGCAAAGGCTCAGCCAGGAGGGGTGGGATTTGCTAACAGCTGCCCGAGCGCCTCCGAAAGAGACCTAACAACTCAAGAGCAGCTGCTTCGCGCTGAGAAGATCCGGCGAGAAACTCAGGGAATTGATCCATGAGTTAGGTTGCACGTCGAACTCTTTGTCGAGTTCGACGAGAACGGTTACCGGGGTCCCCGGTAAGCCTGCTCCTAGTGTTAGAGCTGAAGGCGTCTAATGCAAAGGTTATTGGATCTGATGGATCCGTAAGGACGTGTCTAGGGCATCGACGGTGACTGGCTCCTGCGTGATCAGGATTCGAGGAGTAGTCAGCAGCGGCAACGATAAGGCGATTATCATGAAATAAATTATCTGTTACCTGCTCTATTTCTTGCTTTCCCATGTTAGCCATGACGATATTTTGCTATATCTGCCAAGTGTTGGGACTGCAGTATGGCTTCGACTTATATAAACCATAATCGAGGCTGATCCTGCCAAATATCAGGAATTTTCGCTACCACTGACACTGCTAACACTAAACTGCACAATCTAAAAGTTTGAGTTTTTCACCTTAATACGCACAATGTTTTTCATTATAAATTGTTATCACCGTTATAATCACGCCTCAGCCACGTCGGCAGCAATCACGTCAGGGTCACCACTGTTGATTGTATAGAGCGTGTGTATATTATGCAGGGTGATAATTATTAACAAGACACAATAGTTTGCAACCTGTTTATTGTGTGACGACTCGATACAGACTGTCTAAGCTAAACCCGCTACAAGCATAATGTTGGCGAAACAGACCAAATTCGGAGAGAGATTTCACAGAAGGCATTTGAGCTCTTTGTATTACCTCAATTAACTCCATTTTCGTACAAAGCTTACGATGTTTCGGGATGTTTTTAAAATCTTCTAGAAGCGAAAGCATAAATAGTCTTGAGTCAGATTTTTGCTTTCGTTCACGCTCTTCTCTTATTGCGATATTTTCTCTTAATACTTGATGCAAATTTTCATCGTCACTTGTCTTTTTTTTTTTTTGAAATAGGTCGTTCTGTTTGAATATTACCGCTATTAGCGTTGATTTCGGAAGTGCGTATTTCACCCATGTTATTTTGAGTTTCATTATTTACTACAGTGGCCCTAAGAGACTGAAGTTGTTCGGAATATACTCTTGCGTGACGCTGCTTAACAATTTTTAGCACTGGCTCTGCGTTTTATTTCCCTGCTGTAACTAGTCCTGAGTTTCTTTCACTTTTGCGGTAGAGATATACCTAAAAATGAATATTTGTATACTTTATTACGATATCTTGCTGCAGGATGTTCTTTGATGGAAATTAGTCATAATTTTCGGATCGGACAATACAACTGTCCTAGATATCATAAATGAAGTTTGCATGGCGATTTCGGAGAACATGAGACAGTCAGTGCTTGGCCAGACAAATAGGCGGGCGCGGGTGCGGGACTTCACTTGTCCTTGTCCATAGTTGAGCGCGCAGCTCGTCCGAGTGGTGTCGTGTCCAGTGTTTGCCAAATACAATATTGATGAAACGGACTTATTTTTATTAGAAAATTTATTACTTAAAATGGCAAGTGCTACAAGTGGGATTAATCTAGACAGTCTAGACTTAGGAGCTATATGCAAACTACAACGTTCCTAACGCTCACACGGGTGAAAATTTAGCAGATATTTTGAGAAATATGAAAATAATATAGAAATATTATTCAGAATGGAAATTAAATGGCAAAATTTCTACTATTGTTACTGATAATGGTAGTAATATGATAAAAATTTGTGAAGTTATAAGAGATTCTTTAGGGCTTTCACTTGTATGTGATATTGTAAATAAATCCGAAGGCATTATTAAGTTTTTTTAAGAAATCTTCTGCTGGATGGCGTGCTCTAAAACTTGAGAAGAAGCAACGAAATCCTGATATCACTCCTCTGAAAGTAATTCAAGATGTGGCGGCTACTCACTGGAACAGCACCCTTTATATGTTGTCGAGACTTCTGAAGTTATCGGATGTTATCGCAATCGTTTGTTAAGAATTACCACAAGTGCCGGAATTCTTGACAACAGTCGAAGAAAGAGTTACCAGGAATGTGGTAGATATCTTAAAAATATTAGATGAAGCCACTAAACTTGTAAGAGCTGACAAATATCGAACGAGTTCCTTGATAATCATTTGTGTACCATTTGAAAATTTAGGTACGATAGAGAATTCATTGCAAACTGATCAAGGTAAAATGTTTTGTTCAACGGTAAGACGCAATATTGGGAAGTAGACTTTTAGTCCGCAAATATCCGCATATCTGCACTTAATATTCAGAAATGGCTTTCACCAACCAGAGAACATGTTGCCTGCACAAGAGATGGTGAGTCGTGAGCTGGGGAATTTTCTTAAAGAATTTTCAACTCTTGCTTTATCATCAGAACAGCCAGAAGAAACCACAAACAATTTTAAAAAGCCTGATATTCTGGATTGTTTGCTGTCGCGAAAACGGAATATTCCGAACGCCACGGCGGCCGCAGTGAAGAATATAGTGCGAATGTATATTGAGACTGAAGCCGACACAGGAAACCACACCGAAATTGCTGGCACTTTTTGGATGAGCAATACTCATTTAAGACCTTTAAACAAAATAGCATTTAAATACCTATCAGTGCCAGCAACTTCTGTGCCATCTGAAAGTATGTTTTGGACGTCGGAGTACGTGCTAACATCCAGAAGGAGCAGGCTGCTGGATGACCCAGTGGACCAACTATTATGCTTCTTAAGAAGAGTAAATCCTTGGAGGAAGACCTTGTTTTATTGTGGTCCAATAGCAAGCAAATCCCTCAACTAAAGTTGGATGTCCATGTTAG